>NC_137043.1:3740973-3868473 GCF_032717465.1 Coenobita brevimanus | reverse complement strand
GAACCTGTCATATGAAGACAGACTGAAAAGACTAAGTCTGCATTCGCTAGAGAGGCGTAGAGTAAGGGGAGACTTAATTGAGGTGTTTAAGTGGATGAATGGTATAAATAAGGGAGATATTAGCAAGGTACTTAAAGTGAGCATACAGGATAGAACTAGAAATAATGGTTTCAAACTAGAAAAATTCCGTTTCAGTAAGGAAATCGGTCGAAATTGGTTTGGTAATAGAGTAGTAGACGAATGGAATAAGCTACCTAGTAAAGTAGTTGCTGCCTCTTCCATTGAGAGTTTCAAGCATAGGCTAGATAAGCATATGACAAATAAGGGGTGGATATACTGTAGAATAAAGAAAATCTTATAACCAATACTAATTCAAAAAATTTTTCTTTTCAGGTTACACTATGATAGTCTCTATTCTCCTTTCACACTTTCCTGTAAAATGTCCACGCCAGTTTTTCTATACGGCGTGGTGTTCTTTCTGACTTTTTCCTGCCGGCTTCGGCTGGAGGGTTTGGAGGGCGGGGGAGAGCCTTCTTCTTTGCTGTCCTTATCTCATTCTAGTAGTTCAGTTACTCTTCTAGGAGCTGCCTAGCATGGGCCAACCGGCCTACTGCAGTTATCCTCTCTTCTTATGTTCTTATGTTCTTATGTTCAATATTTTTTTGAATGCATGTATGTATGTATGTATGTATGTATGTATGTATATATGTACAGTCGCCAAATGTTCCACCTGGGCCACCTAGCCGCGAGAGGTGGGTAACGGGTGCTGGCAACAGTGTATATGTTTGTTCGTGTGTACATGCTCGACGAAAGTTCGGATCATCAACTCTCTTCGTCCGTAGTGAACCTCCGTCAGTCAGAGTTCATCCCATAGATGGCTGGGTACGGAGTTGGGTGGGGAGAAAAATGTCTCAGGAGTAAGGCGGCTCTCCCATCGGCTCAGCCAGTTACATGAAACCGGTCGTACGGAAAATTGTTGTGTGCCACAGGTCGCGCTGACCAAGGCCAAATAAATATGACTATATTAATTCTATAATAAGGTAATATATAATAATATTATGATATAAATATATATTATATATAATACAATAATATTTATCATACTATACTTACTTGGCCTTGGTCCGTGCAACCTGTGGCACGCAACAATTCCATGCAACCGGTTTCCTGCAACTGGTCAAGCCGGTGGGAGAGCTGCTTAAGGGGGGAGCTTGGCATAGTGAAGGCCAGGGCAGGCGCAGGACGGGGGGGGGGGGGTTACGTTGTTCATTCCGTCAGTGAAAATCATTGCCGAACTAGTTTTTGAGATCCATTAGCATTCTACTAAATATTTGTATTCTTAACAATACTAAACATTTTATTTTCTATGTTGTTTTTACATTGTTACCATAACACTATATACTGTAATCGCTCCTAACCTTTCTCCGTCTCACTTTCTCCTTATATCAGTAATTCCATTTCATAGGATTATCCCTTGATACCATTATCAGTACAGGTTGAAGAGGAATGCATTTACCTAACATCTACGTCCAGTTACAAGTAAGATTACCTGCCATATTCACATCATGAATGACACTGACCAATAAACATTAGGATGATGTTCAGCCACTGTTAACGGTTGCTTATTTCCTCGTTGGTAGTACTTCAGGTTTTTGTGTGTTCTGCGGAGCACCACGAAGAGGTAGGAGGTTAAAATACTGTCACTTCAACAGACATAGTTTATGCATACTGCTGTCGATGTGGCTATTATATCAGCTATGTTAATGACTTATCGTATCATATTTCATATGACTATGGTCATAACAGCACACCTTTATAGTCCATTCATCTAACAAATGACTGAATTACACATTACAAGGAATATTGATTGTGAGCGGTGCCGCTTATGTGTGAGGTCACACATTTACACGCTCATCGATTATTCACCGAACAACATTATCTCACATTATAGCATGATGAAGACACCACCTCTCCATCACAGTATGCAAAAGCTTCCAGTCATTTTAAGCACAACTGCTATTGATTCATGAATTACTGGGACATTTATATCACCATTGCCTGTGATATTACTTAAGTGATTGGTAAATGCAACATAACGAACATGAAATTATCATTACAAGATGAAACACTGATTTTTTTATTTATTTTTTTATTTATTATTATTTTTTTTTATCGCACGAACCTAGGCGCTTTAGCTTCCGTCGACTCGTGACTATCTGACTCGAGGCGGTATTCTGCCTCGGCTCAACGAACGAGTTTCAACCTCCGACATCTACAGTTCCTATCACGCCCACTTAGTGTAAATTAATATCCGCCCAATGAGTTGACCTAACTTATGTGATCATGTCTCGGATCAAGAATGGTATTTCAATAGGTTTAATCAAGACCGACCCAGGACTGGCGAAATGTAAAACGAACAGTTAGACACCGGTATCTACTATTCTACCGTAAGAGCCGATCACACGTCGGTTCTTCCCCCCAGTATTCAGTACAATTTTTAGCCATGGATTTATCATGTAATAATGAAAATGAATACGTTTATAAATATGCAATATGTATAAAGATCCGGTCTTTTAGATTATTCTACTTATTGTTTTCAATATTCGCATTATCCAATACTTTCAAGAAGTTCCTTTGAAATTCTATTGGCTAAAAATTGTTGACCGAATATTGGGATGAATTCTGCCGGAGGTTCACTACGGATGAAGAGAGCTGAAGATCCGAACTTCCGTCGAGCATGTACACACGAACAAACATATACACCGATGCCAGCACCCGTTACCCACCTCTCGCGGCTAGGTGGCCCAGGTGGAACGTTTGGCGACTGTACCTACGCAGGTGTATATGTATGTCTGTGTATGTAGGTGCATGTATATTTGTGTATGTATATGCATGTATATGTGTGTGTACGTATGTATGTGCATGTGTCTGAACGAATGTATTTATATGTTTGTGTATGTATGTGTCTCTGTAGCCTCTGTGTGTGCATTTGTTTATGTGTAGTGCTATGCTCTCATGTGTATGTGCATATGTATGTGTATGTATGTAAGCACGCTGTGCCTGTGTGTGTGTATGAGAGAATGTCTATGTAAATATAAACGTATATGTGTGTTTGTGTGTATGTAGTGTACTGTATGTGTATTACTCTGGATGTATATGTGTTTATTTTTATGTATGTGTATGTGCATGTTTGTATGTGTTTATGTGCATGTGTGTGTGTATGTACATATGTGTGTTTGAGAGTATTTGCATGTCTGTATGTGTGAAAATCATGTGTGTGTGTGTGTGTGTGTGTGTGTATGTGCATATGTGTATGTGTAAATGTGCATGTGTGTATGTGCGTGTATGTGCATGTATGCCAGTCCAATTCTAAATCAAATCCTAAGCAGTGCCAAACAAATAAACAAACAACAAAAACAAAAGCAACAACAAAACCCCAACAAAACAACGACAATCACCCTAACTCAGCCAAACAAACAAACAAACAAACACATCTATCAGCTCTAAATTTATCTATCGTAGCTCAGGTGTGGAGAACCTTTAATTGCTTCACTAATTACACAGGTGAGATAAACACAGGTAAAGTAAAAACAGTAAAGTGGATTTATTGAAGGACAAGATCAATAAAAGAGGATGGACGGCAAAAACCCCTTTCTGGGTACACACACACACACACACACACACACACACACACACACACACACACACACACACTCAGTAATGCTTAAAACAAGACGTATCCTGTTTCTCCAGGAATTTAACATTTATGCCCAGGGAGATAAGGGTGGTTTTCGCCTCCCCGATGACGTGGTAGGGAGGGTGTGGGCTCCGGGTCAGAATCCTCACTCTTCCTGTTGAGATGAGGTTAGGTTAGGTCAGATTGGGTTGGTTTGGGTAGACTGAGTTTGATTTAGTTAAGTTTGGGTCTTACTTCTCTCCTGCCCTAACAACCATTCTCTGCTCTCTCCTACCCTAGTCTAACTTAGCTTACCCTACCCTAGCCTACCCCTATCCTGCCTTACACTGACCTACTCAACCCTATAGTCGGCCTTGCGCCCGTTTACGTCTGTGGTGTGGCCCGCACCTGTGTACAATGATGCCACGTTTCCCCAACTTGCGATGTGAAACGGAAGCTATTTATGTACAAGGCATCACAAATTCGATAAATTCAGATGAATAAAACTTACACTTGTGTATTTTGATGGATGAATCAACAGTAATCTTATTATACATAAAATATTTATACAGTAACACAGAAACATGGCATACATATTGTACAGTGTTGGTAAAAGAAATAGCAGTCACTTTTAATGGTTTTTTAGCGTAGTTTTAGGGTGGTTAATAATATTACAGTTATGGATATAATAGAATGAGCCTGAAAAAAGAAGAAATATGCCAATATCCAAAGTAAAAGAAATAATTCATATAATTCTTGTGAGTGGCAGCACTGACACACCCCGTCTGGCTTAAGATAAAGTACGTACCCCTCCGTAAACACAAGGATAGCTTGTACAGGTGTTGCTAGGGAAAAATGCTCACATTTACTGGCTTTTACCGTAATTTTAAGGGCGAAGAATAATCACATTTATAATCATAAGCTAATATGTAGGACAAAATAGTAGGCATATGCCAATACTGAAGTAAAAAAAAAAAAAACATTATTCACTCGCGAGCGGCAACACTTCCACACCCAGTCGGTGGCCTTGACAGATAGCTTCCCTACAGAGAGAGAGAGAGAGAGAGAGAGAGAGAGAGGCAGGAGAGGGGCATGCATTGAATGCATTGTCGGCATCACTAAATATAACAAAACCAAATTAACAAATGAAAGCACAATTATAAATAACTTATAAAAGAATCAAAAGTACTCAGGGTGGCTCATATTTCCCGCCAGGAGAGAGAGAGAGAGAGAGAGAGAGAGAGGTCTGTCACTGCCTTCTTTGTATTCATTTGTTCCTTTGTACATACTGCACACACTGATATATATTGTTCCTATTGATGCACATATCTCTATACACGTAATTTCTCTCTCTCTCTCTCTCTCTCTCTCTCTCTCTCTCTCTCTCTCTCTCTCTCTCTCTCTCTCTCTTTCTCTCTCTCTCTCTCTCTTCTAATACTGGCCACGTGGTAGGTGAATCCAGCCCCTCCTTCCCCTTCCCTCCCTTCTTAATCCCTCCTGGGTGTCTCAGGTCAAATCCCCCTTCACACTTCCCCTCCCCCCTGGACCACCACCCCAAGAAACCCACATCCACACTCCCACCCACTCCTACACCCACACCCCACTACGTCGGGGTGTATGAATCAGTAACGTAACAAACCTCTCAGCAGACAGTAACTTTGACACTCCATCTACTACTTAATATAAAAAACCAAATTAACAAATGAAAGCACAATTATAAATAACTTATAAAAGAATCAAAAGTACTCAGGGTGGCTCACATTTCCCGCCAGGAGAGAGAGAGAGAGAGAGAGAGAGAGAGAGATAACGGTATAGAAAACGTGGCAACACTGTACACAGGTGCGGGCCACACCACAGCCGCAAACGTGCGCGAGTCCTACTATAGCTTTCCATCCCCTACCCTATCCTACCCTATCCAATCTTCTCCTTCCCTATCCTTCCCTTACACACACACATCCCTTCAACCATAACCCTACCCTACCCTGTTATTTCTTCTTTCCTTCCTTTCCTTACCCTTCTCTTGCCAATCCTTCCTCTCTCACATCCTCTCCCTATTTCCCCTTCTCTTCCCTCTCATAGCTTACTATACCCAACTCACTATACGCGTTTCACTCTAACTTTGCCCAAATTATCGTCCTTCAGCTTATTTCACGTAGCTCGGTAACGGAAGACGATAATGCTATGACTGAACATAGTATGGCACTTCTTCGTGACAAGTATAGCCTTTTAATATAACTCCATTGCAACAGCTCAGCATTCAAGACGGAGTGAAGTGAATATTAGTCCAAGTAATCGAATAGCACCCACGTCAATAACTATAAAAAATAAATAATAAAGCAAGAGTAACGAATAGACTCACTAGTATGTCCGATGGGTTTGGGGACACAGGCATACTCGAGTGTCCACGAGTAGTAATCGGTGGCTAATACTTGATAGTGGTCCTCGAGAACAGGCACACAGGGATTGGTGTAAGTCAGGAAGTTGGGGGCAGAGTAGGGCCTCTTAGCAGTCACGTCTCCGGTAAGGACTGGGTGGTTCAGGCTGGAAGGATGATGCCTTGGAGTTATCTTTTTGCTTTACACGCACAGACACGAATACACACACACACACACACACACACACACACACACACACACACACACACACACACACACACACACACACACACACACACACACATAAACAAAAATGAGAAAGTTTGGTTCATATATTATTCGGGAGGAATTATATCTTTGTTTTTGCTTCACACACACACACACACACACACACACACACACACACACACACACACACACACACACACACACACACACACACACACTTACCTACTTACACACACCTACTTACAAAATGTCCTAAAAATCGACCCTGGTAGATTTATTGCCCGTCTTGTAGTCCTTGATGTAAATGCCACTCCAGCACCGTCCCACCTCTTGGTACCAGAAGAAATTCCTCTCCTGTTCAAGCCATCTCCCCAGGTACTGAAGAAGGCGTAGGTAGGTAAGTACTGAAGAAAGCCAAGACATAGGTAGGTATTTGATCATCATCATCATCATCACTCACCCTCTCCCTTTCGAAGTCCTTGATACTGGGTGCTTTAAGACAGTCACCCCTGAAGTACAAATGCGTGTGTGTGTGTGTGTGTGTGTGTGTGTGTGTGTGTGTGTGTGTGTGTGTGTGTGTGTGTGTGTGTGTGTGTGTGTGGTGTGTGTGTGTGTGTGTGTGTGTGTGTGTGTGTGTTTGCGTGAGAGAGGAGGGGGGAATAACCATATGTTCAGTAACGGAACATATTGCGTTACTTCTTTCCACGCTACCTGCCCATGTAACCACTCCACACGTATCCTTATCACACACCACCCCATCCACATCCACCCCACCAACGCTACACCCACACACCCATCCACATCCACCCCACCACCCCCACACCCACACACCCACCCCACCACCCCCACACCCACACACCCATCCACACAGCACTCCACCTCATTCACACCCACCCCTCCCCCACCATCCGCCCATTGTTGAAGGTGTGCTCACGTGAATCATTAATTGGCTTCCGGAAAAAGGGTTGTAATTAACAGGTAAAGTGGTAGTAGTAGCCGTAGTAGTAGTAATAGTAGTAGTAGTAGTAGTAGTAGTAGTAGGAGTGTTGAGGGACGTTTATTTAACCAGCCAGGGGAACCACCCAGTCATATTAGTGCCACCACGTGAAGGCCTCCCTCTCTAGCCTCGAGTGCGAGAATGATGATGATGATGATGATGATGACGATCATGGCCATGATGATGATGATGATGATGATGATGATGATCATGGCCATGATGATGATGATGATGATAATGATGAAAATGAAAATGAGGTTGAGAGGACACTGAGACAGATGAGAAAGCGAATGAAAGTGGAGGAAAATGAATGAAAGTGAAGGAAAGTGAAGAAAAGTGAAGAAAAGTGGTGAAAGTTAATGACAGTGAAGGAAAGTGAAGGAAAGTCAAAGTGAATGAAAGTGAATGAAAGTGGATGAAAGTGAAGGGAAGGGAATGAAAGTGAAGGAAAATGAATTACAGTGAATGAAAGTGAAGGAAAGTGAATTACAGTGAATGAAAGTGAAGGAAAGTGAATGAAAGTGAAGGAAAGTGAAGTGAAGTGAAGCAAAGTGAATGAAAGTGAAGGGAAGTGAGTGAAAGTGAATGAAAGTGAAGGAAAGTGAAGAGAAGAGAGAGAAAGTAAAGGAAAGTGAAAAGAAGTGAAGGAAAGTGAATGAAAGTACCGGGAAGTGAAGGAAAATGGATGAAAGTGACTAAGATGCTCCTGACATGTATATCAGAAGGCTTAAGGAGAGGGTGATATGCAAGACAGTGATTATGACGATGAAAGTGTTGAATATAATGGTGATGAGGGGAAAGTGACGTTGCTATTGAAACGGTGACATCTGCTGCAATAAACAACAACAACAACAACAATAAGAACAATAATAAAAACAACAGCAACAACAAGAGAGAAAAGTGGAAGAGGAACATTGTGGAGTACATGGATGGAAGTAAGTCGTTGAGAGAGAGAGAGAGAGAGAGAGAGAGAGAGTTGAAGGTGAAGGCGTCTGGGGGTACAGTGGTTAGAACGCACCGGTTGGAGTCACAGCCTGGCACAGCTTCAAACCCCATGAAGTGACTGAAGGATTTTTTTATTATGTAGTGCCACCAGGGGAAGTAGTCTGGTCATCTACTCTTAAATCTACTGGACTGCGGTAGACTAGCCTCGGGATCCTACTCATCTACTACTCCATCTCTTTCTTCTCTACTTCCTCTGTCACTCAATGTCTTCTCTTTCTTTCTCTCCTTCTCTCTCCTGCTTCTCTCTCCCCCTTCTGCTTTCTCATTGCTCCTTCCATCCCATCCTTTCATCTCTATCTCTTTCCCTCATCTCTGTATCTTTCTGTTTCCTCCTCCTCCCCCTCCTCCTCCTTCTCCTCCTCCTCCTTCTCCTCCTCCTCCTCTTCCACACTGTGCGCTGTGCAGTCCCCTTTTATCTAAGACACCTGTCTTATATATTTTTTAATCTCCCCAGTGCAAAGAAAGCAATATAAGCACAGATTAGGATCTGCACAGATAACCCTGAGTTAACGGTCACTACTCTTACTTTCGACCTGTGATGGGCTGTGGATCACTGAGGGTCCCTGTTAGTCAAGTGACCACTATTGGGATTTTTTTAATGTACCAGGGGTCACTGCTTCAGGATGAAACTTGTGTACTTGTCCCACATGGGAGAGTTCCTTGTCTCAGTGGAGCAAACGGAGCTAGGGCCTGATTGACTGCTGCCTACCTTAAAAGTGCCAGGCAAGGCTGCCGCACCACCCCTAAACATCCACACTGTGCAGTGTGTAGCATCCACGTTATGTCCACAGACTTCCCATTAATTCAATGTACCGGTTTATAATGTCATGCCGTAACTATTATTTTATTTGTTTACTTTCTCTTTCACGTTACTCTATCGGGTAGCTATAGATAAAGTATTATAGAATGTGACTTTTCCATTCCAATGTTTCCTATAAAATTTCTATGTCAGTTTTTCCATGCTGCATGGTGGTTTTTCTCACTTTTTCCTGGAGGGTTTGGTGGTGGAGGAGCCTTCTTGCTTTACTATCCTTATCCTTCAGCATGTAGAGTTAGATCTTGTAGTCATAGTTTTCTCTAAAAAGCAGCCTCGAAAGGACCATAAGGTCTGTTGCTGTTTGCTTTCCTGTGTAATCCTGTGTAATCCTCCTCCTTCTCCTTCTCCTCCTCCTTCTCATCTTCTTCTTCCTTCTCCTCCTCCATCTCCTTCTTCACACACCTGGAAATGTTTGCTTAAGGATTTATGGTCTCTCTCTCTCTCTCTCTCTCTCTCTCTCTCTCTCTCTCTCGTCACAGCCAGCTGATTCTCTCACAGCATAGAGCATATTGAATATACTTTTTCTCTATTTTTCAGAACCTGTTAACATCCCCTCTTTTATTTTTCCTTCCATGAATTTACGTCAAGTGAGTGTAGCCTATACACTGTATATGGCTAGTGAGGGAGTGATCGCCCTCTACCTACACAGATCGAAAGCCCTCGGGAGCAGGGGGGTGGTTGCTTTCTCAGGCAGAGGAACTCCTTGAGAGTGAAATGGCTGGGAAGCATGCCGGCACGTGACTGGCTACAGCATAGCTGGGTCTTTCGGGTGTGGGCAATCAGGCAAGTTAGCTGCCTACTGCGACTGCAACACAATGGCGAGGTGTTCAGGAAGTTAGCCAAAGAAACCTTGATGGACTCTGAAAGAACAATAATGGCCCCCAGTCCCGTGCAGCCCTTAAATGGGCAGGGGGTGCTAAGAATCTCACGGTTGCCTCAATTACAATCTAATTCCTTTGTTAATGCAAAAAATACAATTAAAATTGGTAACTGGAATGTGAGAACGCTAAATCATGACGGTAAAATCGATGAGTTGCTGAAGGTTTTTCAAAATTACGGACTTGATATTTGTGCTCTGACAGAAACTAGATTAACTGGAGTCGATAAGTTGGATTTGGAGGATGGTATACGTTTATTGATATCTGGCCGACAGGACGGAATGCATTATCAGGGAATAGGATTGTTGCTGGGTTGTAAGGCAAATAAGGCTTTATGTGAGTGGGATCCTATAGATGAGCGATTGTTATACGCACGGTTTAAATCAAATCATGGCAACATCAGTCTGTTTGTGTGTTATGCACCTACTAATGATGCACTCGATGAAAGGAAAGACACATTTTATGAAAAGTTGCAAGAAGGAGTAGGAAGGGTACCTAGACATGATGTTTTGATCTGCGTTGGAGACTTTAATGCAGTAATGGGCTGTTCAAATGAGGGATTTGAGGCATGTATGGGTAAGATGGGAGTTGGTAGTAGGATGAGTGAAAACGGAGTGAGGTTTGGAAGCTTCTGTCTAGCAAATGACTTAATCATCGGGGGCACACTCTTTCAGCATTGCAATATACACAAGACAACTTGGGTGTCGCCGTGTGGAAAATATAAAAATCAGATTGATCACATCGCTATCAGTAGGAGGCATAGAAGTTCTCTGCTAGATGTTCATGTTAAACGGGGAGCGGATATTGGTAGTGACCATCAACTCAGCATTGCAAAAATAAGGTTTAAACTTAAAAATCAGAAGAAGGAAAAATCTGGTGTTGGTAGATACGATATTGTTAAGCTTAGAAGGGAAGGAGAAGAAAAGGAGGAATTCAGATTAGAATGCAGAAATAGGTTTTTGGTGTTGGAAACGTTGGAAGAGGGGGAGAGAAGTGTAGATGAGATGTGGAAGGATGTGAACAAAGTTTTGCATGAGTCTGCTGAATGTACGATTGGAAGGAGACACATTCAGGAGAAAGAAATGGATATCAGAGGAAACGTGGGATATGATAAAAAAGAGAGGTGAGGCTAAATTGAGGAGTGAGATGCAGTGCGTTGATGAATGAGAGATTGAATTAGCAAGAGCTGCGTACTGGAGTTTGAATTCAGAAGTAAGAAGGTTAGCTAGGAGAGATAAAAGAAGATGTGTGGATGAAAAGGTTGCAGAGACTGAAATCTTAATAAACAAAAATGATGGACAGAGTCAAATAGCACATGAATCGATTAGAGAACTGAGTGGTAATGCAGGTAAACGCAAGGAAATACCAGTTAGAGACAGGGAAGGAAATTTATTGACAAAAGATGGAGATATTAAAAATAGATGGAAAGAGCATTTTGAGACAGTTCTTAATAGACCAATACCACCAGAAGAGGATATACCGTCTGCTCAGGAAGATTTAAATATAGAAACAGGAGAGTTGAGGCTTGCAGAAGTGGAGAAAGCAGTAAAACAGTTAAAGAATAATAAGGCACCAGGGGAGGATGGTTTATTTCCGGAAATGTTTAAAGTGGAGGGGGATAGATTAATAATGATCTTGACCAAGCTATTCAATAAGATATGGGTGACGGGGTTACTACCATCAGTTTGGAAGAATGGTGTAATTGTTAAAGTTCCGAAGAAGGGAGACCTGAGTGAATGTGGTAATTGGAGGGGAATCTCTTTGTCACCGATAGCTTTGAAAGTTTTCAGTAGAGTGTTGTTAAATAGGTTGGAGCCGGTGGTTGAGGGTATTCTGAGGGATGAACAGGCTGGTTTTAGAAAGGGACGTGGTTGCAATGATCAGATCTTTATAGTTAGGCATTTGATGCAGCAAGTTAATGAAATGAGAGTACCGTTAAGTCTTTGTTTTGTTGATTTTGAAAAGGCTTTTGATAGTGTTTCGAGAGAGACTATGGGGAAGATCATGAGACATTATGGAATACCAGAGGAGTTTGTGAGGGTCATTATGAACATGCATGAGGACACATTTTGTAAAGTGAAGGTTGATGGTTGTCTGAGTGATTCGTTTGAAGTCAAGTCCGGAGTAATTCAAGGTGGTGTTCTATCGCCTTTACTATTTATATTGGTCATTGATTACATTATGAAACGCGTTGGAACAGAAACCGGTGCAGGTATACTTTGGGGAGAGAACAGGAAACTTTTGGATTTAGATTATGCAGATGATATAGTTTTGATTTGTGATGGGCCAGAAGAGATGCAGAGAGTGTTGGACTGTTTGGTGAGTGAAGGTCGCAAGGTGAGTTTGGTTATTAATTGTGGAAAAACTGAAATAATCAATATGAATATGGAAAATGCGCAGGAATGTGTAATTGGAGGTATGGTTGTAAAGCAAGTTGATAGGTTTAAATATTTAGGTACTTATTTAGCCAAGGATGGTTCTTTGAACTTTGAATTCGAGGAAAGGTTAAAGAAGGCTAATCAGGCAATGGGAATGCTTAAAAATATTTGGAATAATAACAATTTTTCTGTGCATACAAAAATCAAACTTTATAAGGTAATGGTTAGGAGTATCTTAATTTATGGACACGAGTCTTGGTACAGCACAGTGACTATGGAAAATAAATTCTTGGTGTTTGAAAACAAAGCACTTAGAAGAATATTAGGAGTTAAGTGGTGGGAAAGGATACCAAATAGTAGAATTAGAGAAATAACGGGAGTGCAGCCGGTCGATGAATATGTTAGGTTCTCACGATGGAAGTGGCTAGGACATGTGTATAGGAGACAGGGAATAGTACGAGGTACACCAGGGTGGGTGGCACTTGGTAGGAGAGGTAGAGGAAGGCCAAAAGAGACGTGGGTGAGGACAATGAGACGGGAAGCTGGAGATGAGTGTTGGGAGATCTTGAGGAGTTAGCACAAGATAGGATGTGGTGGTGTGAGTTCATCGAGGCCCTATGCATCCCCGAGGGTGCCACAGGAAATGATTGATTGATTGATTGAATTTACGTCCTTTATTTTCTATTTTTATGATGATGATGATGATTATTATTCTTTTTTCATTCATTTTCTTATTCTCATCATTATTTTTGTAGAGACATAATTATTCTCGGTCGCCATTAACACATTCATGGTCGGGTCAACTCTGGGTTTCTCCTTCACCTCTGGTCTTAGACGATTATACTGAGCTGAAAGTGAGTCATAGGAGCCTCAGGTGCTGGTTAAGGAAGTTCCTTAACACGTATTCCTAGGCGATTTATTTTGCTTATTACTGCATCCTTTCATCGTCTGTGTCAATTAAATCATTCCCATACCACTATTGCCATCATAAATAGCATGCATATTGTTATTACCCAGCCGTATCCAACAATAAATCGCAAAGGAAGAGGTGCTAGGAAGATTAACCGACGAAAATATAGACCTGGGAGTTGTAATGGGTTCAGTACTGTGCTGTATTAAGGGTATTGTTTTCACTCGGTTTGTCTGTCTGTCTGTTTGTTTGTCTGTCTGTTAACAACTTTACGCGAGAACTACTTGTGCGATTTTGACTAATATTGCAGGGATGATGGGCTATGACCTTCAGATATCTGATGAAATTTTGGGCCAAATTGGGTCAAAGCACAGGCTGTAGGCCCCAAATAAATGTAAAAAAAAAAAAAAAAAAGTTTTGTCACCATGACTTCATTTAAATTCGTCATATCGACATGAAACCAAAACCTAAAGGTGCATCTTTCAAATCTGCATCCTATAACATGCCTCATTACATCAGGGGAGTCACCCCCCAGTTTGCGGTAGGGGGGTCAATGTCAGGTGGATCGGGCCTAAAATTTCAAATGGACATAAAACCGTCAATTTTCACCCGATTTACTCTAAATTAACTATGTGGCATCATTAACTAGGTATCCTGTTGTGATTATACAACAGCACTAAAATGACTGCCAGGGACGGGTTTGCTATGGTATATTCTTGTTGATGTATTTCTGTATGTATCCTATATGTATTCTGTATTTCTGTAGGTATTCTGAATGTACTCTATGTTTTGTTAGCTGCCTTTGAATATATTTCCAGCGGCCAGAGCGTCTATACTGAAGGGGGTAATAAAGCCTATATATATATATATATATATATATATATATATATATATATATATATATATATATATATATATATATATATATATATATATATATATATATATATATATATATATATATATATATATATATATATATATATATATATATATATACATATATTTAAGCCCATCACTGAAGGAGGGTAATAAAGCCTATATAAGAGCTGGCCACAAACCAGTCATCTCCATTTTCATCTGTCTTTCGCCATTAGGCTGCTCTCCCTCCAACTCACTCCACTCTTTCTCATATGCTTCACCCTCTCATCCTCGGTCTCCACTTCCCCCCACTTTCCAACTCACACCATCCCCACTCACATACCGTCTCCTTCCCATACCTTCGCCACATTCTCGGTCTTCCCCTTCCCCTTCTTCCTCCACCTCATCCTCAGTCTATCACTTCCCCTCTCACCTTCACCTCATTCATACACACTCAGTCTCTCATCCTCCATTCTCTCCATATACTTCCACTAATGCAAGAAGTGAAGGTGTCACTTACCATCATTTTTTTAATGTACCAGGGGTCACTGCTTCAGGATGAATCTTGTGTACTTGTCCCACATGGGAGAGTTCCTTGTCTCAATGGAGTGAACGGAGCTATTGCCTGATTGACTGCTGCCTACCTAAAAAGCGCTAGGGAAGGTTGCCGCACCACCCCTAAACAACCACTCTGTGCATTGCACATCCACACTGTGCACTGTGCAGTCCCTTTTTATCTAAAACACCCGTCTTACATATTTTTCAATCTCCCCAATGCAAAGAAAGCAATATAAGCACATATTAGCATCTGTACAGATAATCGTGAGTTAACGGTCACTACTCTTACTTTCGACCTGTGATGGGCTGTGGATCACTGAAGGTCTCTGTTAGTCAAGTGACCACCATCGGGATTATTTTAATATATCAGGGGTCACTGCTTCAGGATGAAACTTGTGTACTTGTCCCACATGGGAGAGTTCCTTGTCTCGGAGTGAACGGAGCTAGGGCCTGATTGACTGCTGCCTACCTTAAAAGCGCCAGGCAAGGCTGCCGTACCACCCCTAAACATCCACACTGTGCAGTGTGTGGCTTCCACGTTATGTCCACAGATTTTCCATTAACTCAATGTACCGGTTTATAATGTCATGCTGTAACTATTATTTTATTTGTTTAATTTCTCTTTCAGGTTACTCAATCTGGTAGCTTATAGATAAAGTATTATAGAATGTGACTTTTTATTTCCAGTGTTTCCTACAAAATTTCTATGTCAGTTTTTCCATGTTGCATGGTGTTTTTTCTCACTTTTTCCTGAAGGGTTTGATGGTGGGGGAAGCCTTCTTGCTTTACTATCCTTATCCTTCAGCATGTAGAGTTAGATCTTGTAGTCATAGTTTTCTCTAACAAGCAGCCTCGAAAGGACCATAAGGTCTGTTGCTGTTTGCTTTCCTGTGTAATCCTGTGTAATCCCCCCACTTTCCAACTCACACCACCCCCACTCACATACTGTCTCCTCCCCATACCTTCGCCTCATCCTCGGTCTTCCCCTTCCCCTTCTTCCTCCACCTCATCCTCGGTCTATCACTTCCCTTCTCACCTTCACCTCACTCACACACACTCTCCTAGTCAGTCTCTCATCCTCCATTCTCTCCATATACTTCCACTAATGCAAGAAGTGAAGGTGTCAGATTTTCACCTTTTGCCCCGTATAAAAATATATGATTTATTTTTATTTTTTATTAATATATTGTCAGAGAACATCCACGAAATATAGTGTGGAAAATTTAGGTCAAAACTTTACTCATAAAGGTCATATTACTTGTGTGTGTGTGTGTGTGTGTGTGTGTGTGTGTGTGTGTGTGTGTGTGTGTGTGTGTGTGTGTGTGTGTGTGTGTGTGTGTGTGTGTGTGTGTGTGTGTGTGTGTGTCTCGCTAAGAGGAATATCATGTTTTCTGTACCACAACTCTCGCTTCCAGACATTTTGACATCCCTAAAGTATATATACATTTTCATTCATACTTTTCTTTACTATTATATATTTTTTGACTCTGAGGCTCCTATGACCCAATCTCAGCTGAATAAAATCGTCTGGCATTAGCTGAGGAAGAATACAAGACTTTTCCTGACCATTAAAGCGTTAATGACATCAATATTAACACTCTCAGGTTGTTTTAGCTCACTCCCACTGAACAGAATCGTCTATAGTTATATGGAATAGATTGATGCTGCTGCTGCTGCTGATGATGATGATGATGATTGTGGTGGTGGTGGTGCTAGTGATGATGATGATGATAAGGTTGGTGGTGAAGGTGACGATGGTGATGGTGATGATGATTGTTAGTGGTGGTGGTGCTAGTGATGATGATGATAAGTTTGGTGGTGAAGGTGACGATGATGATGATGATTCTGGTGGTGGTGATGCTAGTGATGATGATGATGATAAGGTTGGTGGTGAAGGTGACGATGATGATGCTGATTGTGGTGGTGGTGGTGATAGAAATGTTGATGACGATGATAACTGTGGTGGTGGTGATGACAGTGATGATAACGATGATGGTTGTGGTGGTGATGATAGTGATGAAGATGATGATTGTGATAATGATGATAATGACGGTGGTGGTGGTTATGATGATGACTGATGGTGACGATGATTGTGATGGTGATGATGATGATGATGACTGGTGATGGTGATGATAATGATGACGATGATGATATTTATGACAGTGGTGATGATGATGGTGGTGATGATTATTACGGAGATGATGAGGACAGACAGATAGACAGACAGACAGGAAGATAGATAGATACATTGATACACACAGATAGACAAATAGTTACTGTAAAGATATGAGTATGAAGATTGATAGAAACATCTGCTATGAAAGGTATGTGAGAGAGAGGGAGAGAGAGAGAGAGTACGTATGTGTGTGTATGTATGTAAGTATTTCTGTGTGTTATGAAGTAGATATAAGCAAACTTACTGTAGACAGTTATAGACAGAAAGTTACTGATATTTAGACAGATAGCCAATACTATGCCACGTATTCCCTGCGGGAGTGGGATACAATTTCCCCTTCAATACGATGATATATTTACTTTTTTGCTGCATGCATACAGCCTTAGTTACAGCAAAGAAGGTTATTTATCTATCTGCCACTTTCTGTATATCTGCCTGTCTATCTGTCTATCTATCTAACTGTCTGTCTGTCTGTCTGTCTGTCTCTCTCTCTCTCTCTCTCTCTCTCTCTCTCTCTCTCTCTCTCTCCCGTGTAATTTAACCTTACTAACTTTATCACAACCGGGGGACTGGACTAACAGACTATTACGGACAGAGAGAGAGAGAGAGAGAGAGAGAAGGAAATCGGAAGTCAAGAGTTGAGACAAGTGGACAGATAGACTAACTGATAGATAGGAAGACAGTTGGCCTGAGACAGAAAAAGCAGTTTAAGTATCCACACTGCTCCCTTTACGGTTTCTGTACTTCTGTCTGGGCTTTTATCTGCAGCTTTCTTTCTGTTCGTTCTTTACCTGCTGTTGTTAACGGCCACTGTTCTTCAAGAGCTATCAGTTGTGGTGTTCCTCAGGGTTCTGTTCTGCCAGCCTTTTGTTAGCCAATGATCTGCTACGCTTCACATGTAGCCCTATCCACTCCTATGCTAATGACTCCACCCTTCATCTTTTCATTTGCCTCTCACAGCATCCATATCAACACTTGCTTCACCAGTCGTGGGATGAGGCTATGGCACACCTAGTTTCTGATGTGGCTCATATATCTGAGTGGGGTAAAAGAGGCTCCTCTGTTTTTAATGCATCAAAAACTCATTTCCTACATATATCAACCAACCAAAAATCTTCCACAGGAGTATCTGTTAATACTCAACAATATACAGCTCAGTTTTTCTTCTTCCGTCAGTCTTAGGGTTTCATTCTCTTTGGAACCATCATGGAAAGATCACATTAGCGCTCTTGCCAAATCTACTTCTAAGAGAATAGGAGGGCTAGCCGACTCTATGCGTTGTTTAACCAGCCGCAGTTATTGACTTTGATCAGGAATTCTATTCGCCCCTGTTTGGATTACAGTTATCATGTATGGAGGTTTCCCCATATATAGTACTGCTCTTCTGAACATGGTTACATTAGCTAGCCTTCTCTCACTGTCTCCCTTCAACCGCTCTCGCTATATCATTGTGTTATGCTTTCATATCCGTTCTATTGCTTCGTCAGTGGTCACTGCTCTTCTGAACTGTCTGGCTGCATCCCCCCTCCATTACAGCTGGCGCATAGAACTCATCTGTCAGTGCAATATCGACCCACTTCTCTCCGGCTCTCTGATGCAAGAGTTAGCCGATAATCTCAATCATTTAAGTATGCAAATGGTCAACTCTGTACCTGTCTTCCTCATTCTGTGTGTCCCTCTGCCTACATATGCCGGTATTCTAAGTCATCCCAAGGGATCATCAGGCCGTATTGCAAGCGTTATCAATCTTATAATCACGATGTGTTCAGGCATCTTAAAATGATCATTATCTTGAATATGACTATTTTTTGTGTGTTTTCATCAGGGAACCACTTTCTGGTGCTGCAACTTTGGATTCCTTTTTCACCGCACAAAATCTCTCTGTGTCTGTCTGTGTGTCTGTCTGTCTGTCAGTCTGTGTTTCTTCTGTCTGTCTGTTTGTCTGTCTGTCTCTCTGTCTGTCTGTCTGTCTGTCTCTCTCTCTCTCTAAGAACCTCATTTGCATTTACTCAAACCTGCTCTCACACCTCAAGTTAAAGGTAGCCCCCATCATTTTTTCTTTCCTATATCACTTCGGTTATTATTATTATTATTATTATTATTATTATTATTATTATTAAGTCAAGTCATAGCTGTTCATCATCATCATGATCATCATGATCATCATCATCATGACATGCACAGCCAACCACTCAATGAAAAATCCTAGTCTCAGATGAATAACACTGAGGCTGCTATGACACAGTGGCAGATGAATAACACTGAGGCTGCTATGACACAGTGGCAGATGAATAACACTGAGGCTGCTATGACTCAGTGCCAGATGAATAACACTGAGGCTGCTATGACACAGTGCCAGATGAATAACACTGAGGCTGCTATGACTCAGTGCCAGATGAATAACACTGAGGCTGCTATGACTCAGTGCCACATGAATAACACTGAGGCTGCTATGACTCAGTGCCAGATGAATAACACTGAGGCTGCTATGACTCAGTGCCAGATGAATAACACTGAGGCTGCTATGACACAGTGCCAGATGAATAACACTGAGGCTGCTATGACTCAGTGCCAGATGAATAGAATGGTGTGGCAGCATCATGAATAAAATGTAAAATAGAAGACGGGACTGAAAGGTCACAAAATATATGACATGCAAAAATTAAATGTGTCTGGAGTGATGGTAGTGAAAAATATCTTTATCTCAGTTACCCCTAACATTTATATATTCTCTCTCTCTCTCTCTCTCTCTCTCTCTCTCTCTCTCTCTCTCTCTCTCTCTCTCTCTCTCTCTCTCTCTCTCTCTCTCTCTCTCCCTTCCATTATCTATCTTTACACCCAGCAATCTTTCCATATTTACGTGTGTCGGTCTTTGTCTGTGTCTATCTTTTTGTCCGTCTGTCTGTCTGCCTATCCATCTATCTATCAGTATTTTTGTGTCTGTCTGTTCGTTCATCAGTCTGTTATATCTCCACTTCTATCTAGTCCATTCATCATTCATATAGCCTACAGTATATATATCCATCTGTCCATCTCTTTACAGTAATTTTACTTACCTTTCTGTCAAATAATCTGTCTCTTCGTCTGTCTATATTTTGTATGTATCTCTCTATCCTATCCATCTGTCTGTATCTGTGTATGCATCTGTCTATCTACATGCCGATTTACTTATATATCTATCCATCTCTCGCTCTGTCTGTCTATCTTTGCATATATGTTTATCTATCTATATCAATCTATCTTTGTATAGCTACTAATATACCTATCTGTATATCTATCAATCCATCTTCTCTCTGTCTATCTACCTATCTATCTATCTATCTTTATATCTATCCGTCTAAGCAACCGTCACTACTACGTGTGCGCTAAAGGGTTAAGTTTGAACACAGGAGTGGGATTCCTATGAGAGTGAGAGAGAGAGAGAGAGAGAGGGGGGGGGAGGCCGAAGATGAGGTGGAAGGGGAGAGAGGGAGGGTGAGGCCGAAGATGAGACGGAGGGAGCGGGAGGCCGAGGATGTGACGGAGGGAGGGGGAGGCCGAGGAGCTGCCGAGGATAAGATGGAGGGATGGAGTGGAGAGGTATATGAGAGAGAATTGTGTGAGCTGGGGGGAAGGGCAGTGAAATGGAGAGGGACAGGGTGACATGGAAGCGATTTGTTTGTGGCCACCCCTTACGGGATTGAGGCCTCTGGCAAGAGATGGACTGAGATAGATAGACAGTAACGCTTTAAACCAAACATCCATCCATGGCTCACTGAGTTGCTCTTTAAGTGAAGAAAGTGTTGGTATGAATGTACTCCAGTCCACGAAGGGTTTTGGAGTATATGCTGTCCACGTCTATAGCTTGTCTCTAAGGAAAGGAAAAAAGTGTTGGTATGAATGTACTCCAGTCCACGAAGGGTTTTGGAGTATATGCTGTCCACGTCTATAGCTTGTCTCTAAGGAAAGGAGGGTCAGTGCCAGCAGCCTTCTCTGGGGTACCGAAATGGACGGATCTTGAGTTGGGCTCTATTTTGTTTTTTGTTTTTTTTCTTGGAAGGAACGGTTTACGGGCTCCTGGCCTTTGGTTCCTTCTTCATTTCATAAAAACAAAAATCCCATGTGCCTTTAGGATGGGATCAGTTGAGTATTCCACACCTGCACTTCTTAAGCCTTGCATTATCTTTCCTTAGGGTCGGTGATCCGAACTGTACAGCGTAGTTCAGACATGACCAGGAATAGGGCTAGTTTATTGTTGTTATACCTAAACTGCCTATATTAATAACCTAGAGAGAGAGAGAGAGAGAGAGAGAGAGAGAGAGAGAGAGAGAGAGAGAGAGAGTGCTATGCCAGGCCTTCAGATGGGATTCCTTTACGAGGGGCAAAGAAGATTGAGGAAGGGAGAGGCAGGAAGAAAGAAAAGGGCGAGAATGAATATATACAGTATAGTGATAAGGGAAGGAGATTATATGAAGAGGAATGAAGATAAGAGAGAAAGGAAAGGAAAGGAGGAGAGAGGCAGCGTATGGAGGAAGAAAGTGAAAAAGGTTTAAGAGAAAGGAGATGGATGGAAGGAGGGGGTAGGAAAAAAAGAGGTGAAAAGGAGAGATGTGAGAGCAAAGACTGGAGGAGAGAGAGAGAGAGAGAAAGAGAGAGAGAGAGAGAGAGAGAGAGAGAGACGTTCGCCCCCACTGGGATTCATCTAGAAGGGAGACGTGAATTTCAATTAGATTAGGAGAGAGAGAGAGAGAGAGAGAGAGAGAGAGAGAGAGAGAGAGAGGGGACGGGAGAGGTAGGAAGGCAAGTAAAAGGGAAGGAATAAGGGAAGTAAGGATAGAAGGCGGAAAGAAAGAGAGGTAAAGAATGGAAAAGGAAAGAAACTATGGAGAGGGAGGGAAGTAGGAAGGGGGAGAGGAAGAGAGGGAAGAGGAAGGGAGAAAAAAAAGGGAGGGAAGAGGAAGGGAGAAAAAAAGGGAGGGAAGAGGAAGGGAGAGGAGCGAGGGAAGGAGGTAAAGAGAGAGAAGCCTAGAAGGGGAAATAGGGAGTGAGGTAGATATTCTATAGTGTCCCTTGAGAGGACAGGAAGAGAATGGAAAGGGAGGAAGGGATGGAGGCAAGGAGGGAGGGAGGCAGGGAGAGGATCTGAAGAAAAGAAGGAAGCTTAATTTTGTGTGAAAGGATGAAAATGGAAGATGGATAGATAGACAGACAGATAGATAGACAGATGATGTGGTAGATAAGAAATATATGAGGGATTCTTAGGAAATTATTCTCACTCTAACACACACACACACACACACACACACACACACACACACACACACACGCATTCCATTACCGCCACATTTTTCAAGACAAAGGCATGGAATTTTGACTGTGTGTGAATGCAGGTAGTCATTGTTGTCCAAGGTTGATCTGAATGTGAACTCCGTGGACTGCAGGCTGAAGTAGCGCCTCTCCTTCAGGTCATTCTTCTCCTCTAGGGGGATAGGGGGATAGGCAGGAGGCTGAGCTTTTTGGAGATAGGGGGATCGGGAGGAGGTTGAGGGACGTTTGTATAGCAGTGGGAAATACTAAGTTAATATTCCGTATTCTCGTGGGTTAAGTAAGCACCTCTTCCTTAGTGATTTGTTTCCGGACACGATTTATATGACCCGGAAGAGGACAGTAAGGAGTAATTAGCAAAATAAATCGCTTCGGAAGAAGTGTTAGGGAGCTGCTGTAACCGACGAGCATACAGGCCAATATCTGGGCTACTACATGAAGGCGTCACTTATCATTATTATGATTATGATTCTTCTTCTTATTATTATTATTATTATTATATCACTCAGAGTAGATAGAAAAAAATGTTATTGCTGCAGCGTTACGTCCATTCAGTAGCACTTCTTCGTGACTGACGTACCGGTAATCAAGTGTTAATCTGCTAATACAGCTCAGCATTCAGGATAAAGAGATGGAAATTTTAGGCCAAGTTAAAGTAAAAACAGTATAGTGGAGTGAGTGGATGGGCTTAAAAAATATGATTCCTGCATCGTTTACCTAAAATATTACGTAACTATAGATTTCCGTGTGTCGGGGACGGGTATTGTTTTCACTCGTTTTGACTGTTTGTTTATTTGCGTCTGTTTGTCTGTCTGTAAACAACTTTACACGAAAACTACTGGTGCGATCTTGATTAAAAATTACAGGGATGATGGGCTATGATCTCCTAATCAGCTGATTAAATTTTGGGCCAAATTGGGCCAAAGCCCAGATGTGGGCCCCCAAAATGTAAAAAAATAGGGGGAGGGGTAAAAATCGTTTTTCTTTCTTTCTTTCTTACTTTTTTTTTTTTTTGCCATAACTTCTTTCATATTCGTCATATCGACATGAAACCAAAACCGTGCATCTTTCAAATCTGCATCCTATAACATGCCTCATTACATTAGGGGGGGTCACCCCCCCAGTTAATGGTGGGGGGTCAGTGTCAGGTGGGTTGGGCCTACAATTCCAAATGGGCATAAAATAGTCAATTTTCAATCGATTTACTCCATATTTGATACGTGACATCCTTGGTTAGATATCCTGTTGTGTTTATACGTCAGCACTAAAATGACAACCGGGGACGGGTTTGCTGTTCCTTGACACCGCTTCTTGTTTTATACCTGTTAGGTACAAAAATAATACTGCTATATAGATAGACAGAAAAAGATAGATACATTCATACAAATATTCATACATACATATACAGATAATTAATTTGATAGAGTACATGTGTGGAGGTCGACAGATAAATATAAAGAACATAAGAACATAAGAAGAGAGGATAACTGCAGTAGGCCGGTTGGCCCATGCTAGGTAGCTCCTAGAAGAGTAACTGAACTACTAGAATGAGATAAGGATAGCAAAGAAGAAGGCTCTTCCCCGCCCTCCAAACCCTCCAGCCGAAGCCGGCAGGAAAAAGTCAGAAAGAACACCACGCCGTATAGAAAAACTGGAGTGGACATTTTACAGGAAAGTGTGAAAGGAGAATAGAGATTATCATAGTGTAACCTGAAAAGAAAAATTTTTTGAATTAGTATTGGTTATAAGATTTTCTTTATTCTATATCCACCCCATATTTGTCATATGCTTATCTAGCCTATGCTTGAAACTCTCAATGGAAGAGGCAGCAACAATTTACTAGGTAGCTTATTCCATTCGTCTACTACTCTATTACCAAACCAATTTCTACCGATTTCCTTTCTGAAACGGAATTTTTCTAGTTTGAAATCATTATTTCTGGTTCTATCCTGTATGCTCACTTTATGTACCTTGCTAATATCTCCCTTATTTATACCATTCATCCACTTCAACACCTCAATTAAGTCTCCCCTTACTCTACACCTCTCTAGCGAATGCAGACTTAGTCTTTTCAGTCTGTCTTCATATGACAGGTTCTGGACGTCATGTATCATTTTAGTCATTCTTCTCTGTACATTTTCTAACGAATTAATATCCATTCTATAGTAAGGACACCAGAATTGTACTTCGTAGTCTAAATGTGGCCTTACTAATGCTAGATAAAGTTTCAATATTACTTTAGATGATCTATTGCTCACGCTTCTCGAAATAAATCCTAGGACCCTATTTGCTTTATTTCTCGTATTAATACACTGTTGCCTTGGTTTAAGGTCGTTACTAATCATAACTCCTAAATCTCTCTCGCATACCGATTTGCTAATTTCTTTGTCATCTAAGCTGTATTTAGTATCTCCAATGGTCTTGCCTACGTTAAGTACTTTACATTTTTCAACGTTAAATTCCATTTGCCAAGTTTTAGACCATTTGGACAATGTATCGAGGTCTTTTTGTAAGTTATGGCAATCGTCAGTCGAGTTAATGATACGCCCTATTTTTGTATCGTCGGCAAATTTGCTAATGCTGCTATTGACTCCTAAGTCTAGATCATTTATATATATGACAAATAATAAGGGACCGAGTACTGAACCCTGTGGTACACCGCTAGTTACTAATCCCCAGTCCGACTTAGTTCCATTTATTAATACTCTCTGCTTTCGTCCTTTCAGCCAGGATTCTATCCATTTTAAGATATCGCCGTCTATACCGTGTGCTCGAACCTTTCTAACTAACCTTTCGTGTGGGACCCTATCAAAAGCTTTACTAAAGTCCAGATAAATAACATCGTAATCTTTATCGCTATCTACTGCCTCATAGACCTCCGAGTAGAATGACAACAAATTTGTGAGGCAGGATCGTCCTTGCCTGAATCCGTGCTGACTTTCGTTTATAAGATTAAATCTTTCTAAGTGTTCTCTAATCTTATTTGCCAAAATTGACTCTAACATTTTTCCTACTATTGACGTTAGACTTACCGGACGACAATTCGACGCAGCTGATTTATCACCCTTTTTAAAGATGGGCACTACGTTTGCGGTTTTCCACGCCTCTGGAACTTCTCCTGAACTTAAAGAGTCATTAAATAACGTTAAAAGTGGCTGACATAATTCTTCTTTGGATTCTTTTATAATTTTTGCATATATATCGTCCGGACCTGGCGATTTTTGAGGTTTTAACTTATTAATTTCTTTCAATACGTCCTCCTTACTAATGGTTATTTTACTAAGAATATTTTCCGTATTCTCATCGTAAATATTTGCTGCTTGAGGGACCAGGTCTAGATTTTCCTTGCTGACTACTGATATGAAATAATTATGTAGGATGGAGCACATTTCTTTATCTTCACTGGTAATGTCACCTGATTCTGTTCTGAGTGGTCCTATCCTATCTTTATTTTTCGTAAGGTACATTTGATAAAAACCCTTGGGGTTTTCTTTTGATTCACTGGCAACCTTAATTTCATAACTTAACTTTGCTTTTCTTATCTCCCTCTTTACTTCTCTATTTAAAATCGTGTACCGGTTACGTAAGTGTTCCTCTCCACGTTATTTTTTTCTATATATTCCTCTCCTTTGGCCTATGACAGGCATGTAGGCAGGTGGGTAGGTAGATGGGTAGGTTGGAAATAGAGATGGATATTATTTCTCATCTTTACCATTACAGACCCAAGTCGTTCCACCAAGAATGGCTATGATCGTCTCAGCGGGTCAGATGACCCTAACGGCAACGACCACCACCACAACGACCCTCCACCACCACCACCACACTCCACCACACCACAGGCCTCCTCCACCGCCACCACACCATCCACCACCACCGACGGCCGGATAGATGAGGGATCCTTCTTAGAGTGCTTTTTAGAGTCCGATGTGGATCACCGTATGAGCGACACGGAGGACGAGTGTGATGATGATAGTGATGATAGTGATGATGGTGAGTGATGATGATGATGATGGTGATGATGACACGGAGGACGAGGAGTATGACAATGATGATGATAGTGATGATGGTGAGTGGTGATGATGATGGTGAGTGATGATGGTGATGATGGTGAGTGATGATGGTAACTGATGATAGTGATGATGGTGGTGATGATTGTGATGATGGTGATAATGATGGTAATGATGGTGAGTGATGATGGTAAGTGATGATGGTGATGGTTAGTGATGATAGTGATGATGGTGGGTGATGATGATTATGATATTGAGAAAAGTGAGTGATGACTGATCATGGTGAATTTGGATATGGTGATGGTGATAGTGATGACTGTGATATGATGATGATCCTATGACTATGATGATGATGATGATGATCATGATGATGATGATGATAGGTGGGAATATGATGGTGATGATGATGATGATGATGAAAGGTGGGGATATGATGCTGATTATGTTGATGGTGAGTGCGGATATTATGATGATCATGATAATGATGATGATGAGTAAGGATCGGTGATAACGATGATGATAACGATGGTGATGATAATGAAAATAATGATGATGACGATAATATGTAGAGGTCAGATGACGATGAGTGATGATGATGATGGTGAGTAGGGATTAGGTGATGATGGTGATAATGGTGATGATGTGTAAGGATTAGATGATGATGATGATGATAATGATGATGATGACGATGATGTGTAAGGATTATATGATGATGTTGATGACGATGATGTGTAAGGATTAGATGATGGTGATGATGATGTTAACAATACGCCATGGAGTTCACGGGATTAATACTGAAGCATGTATGAGAGCTTCAGTAATGTAGCTCTATTGTTAGGGAGTTAAGCTGATTGTTGCTGTATTGAGCAAACGAGAGAGAGAGAGAGAGAGAGAGAGAGGGAGAGAGAGAGAGAGAGAGAGAGAGAGAGAGAGAGAGAATATGATCCTATGAGGTGTGGTATGGTAGTATGTGATTATGTGCGTATGGAGGGGGTAATATCCACATCTAATGTCACTAACCACCATCCACTCCTTAGATGAAGCGCTGACTTACAACGCTTGTGACAGGGCGTTTGAGACTCCCAGACTCCTGGCTTCACATCCAACGAGGAGACGGCAATATGGGTATGTGAGAGAGAGAGAGAGAGAGAGAGAGAGAGAGAGAGAGAGAGAGAGAGAGAGAGAGAGAGAGAGAGAGAACACTGCTGAAACTGGCTAAAGAGTAGTATCATAACAGTACAGTACATCTCAGTATTGGTAGTATCAGAGCAGTATATTTAGCTGTTGCCAGAAGTATACAAGAACATACAATTCTCAGTATTTTTCAAGAATTCCAATATTGTCAAAGGACTGTCCACTTTCTTTGTAATTTTTTTCTGTTTTCGTATCCTATTTAAGTTTCTAATTGTCTTTCCGCTATTTTTAAGAAATCAATTAACTAGCATTGTGTGAGCTGTATATACGATTTGAAAAAGCATCTCAAACCATACCAGGCAGGTAAGTCTGAAAATACCTCAAATGATCAATGCAGCTCGTGCCGTCCCATCCAATTAAGCTGTTATTGGATGTGCACGTGAGAACAATACTGAGAGGAAAATGTTTGAAGCACGATGCATATGGCAACGTCATGAAAATCAAATTGTCAACGTTGGGTAGTCATGGTGGATTTTGTAGAAGCCATCATGCATGGTGTTAGATTGTTTTGCAGAAAGTGTGTACTGATATACTTTTGCTCTAGCCTACCTACACAGTGTTCACAAAAGGATTACAGTACACCTGTAATTCTCATCTCTTAACATTAACAATCGTATTCCGAGTGGCTTAGGAGGCGTCCTAGAACATTTTTTCATGACTTTTTCTTGTGTATTAAACACTTGCTTCTCCTCATACAAGCTCCATAGATGAAAATCAGTGGATGTCCTGGAAGCACATGTGATCATGGATTCTGTCTCCTCTTGCGTCACCAGAGAGCTCTGCCTTAAGTATTACATCAAGCCTTTCTGACTCTGCAGAGGTAAGCTATAGCCTGTATCATTGTGTCAGTAGAAAGTTCTGCCGTCACTAATACACCAGGCTTTTGTGACACTGCAGAAGTAAGATATAGCTTAATCATCTAGATGCCCTGTCGAACCAGTCTTTTGTGTACTGTGCTCGGGCAGACTCTACCTCACTTAAAGTCACTTGGCTGTACCGCTCCATATATTCCCCTCGCTCTAATCTAGGAGACTTTACACAAGAAAGCAGCAGCCTGACCCTCTCACTAAGCACAGTCTCGCCCCCTGAAACACAGGCTCCTGCTGAACCAACCACCAGCCCTCTCAGATTTTTCCCGATATCTGCTGAGTCCTCCAGGGAGCCATCTTGGCCAGTAGTTGGCACAGTCGCCGTGCTGCCCCCTGGGCTGAGTGGTTTGATGCCCAAGATGCTGTTTCTTAGCTTGAGTGGCCCCCTCCTGAGCTGGGTGATTACAAACCCAGGATGTTGATGCCAGGACTGAGTTCATTGTCCATATAAGCACAGAATCCTTGATATACAAATTTTGTAATTATGCAAGGTAATTGTATAAGTTGCTGCCTACATCACTGGACACAAGGCTGTCAAGCTACAACTGTGCTGGACACTCCCCGTGGCCATACTCTTGTGTCAGGCAGCACCAGAATTATGCATTTGTACCCACCACAAGAACTAGAGCCAGCAGCAGAGGACCTACCTGTATGACGTGACGCAGAGGGACGGGTTTATTCCCTTGTAGTGAGCCATGGGGGATCACAAGAACTATGCAGAACACATTTATTTTACATATTAACTTTTTTTCGTTTTTATTCTACCTGCATAAAGAGGTGAGAAAATCTATCCATTCTCTGACTCTTAATCTGAATGTAGGACTTGTTTAATGTCTAATAACCTGTGTCCCCCTCTCTCTCTCTCTCTCTCTCTCTCTCTCTCTCTCTCTCTCTGTCAGCCAATCTTTCACCCACAGGTGCTCAACGTGTGAAGACGTGTTCCCAACCCGAATGTCTGTCGAGGCCCACAAGGAAGAGACGAACCACTGGAGCGACGACGATTTATTTTACGATGACGACGATATGGACGACATGTACGACGACGAGGTGGACGAAGAGAAGCGGGAGAACCTGCTATAATCCCTTGGTGGATCTTAGCAGTGGACGTGATTGTGATTTTGTGGGTTGTAGATTTGTTTTGCAGCTTCTGATAAACATTCTGAAGCTGTGGTATTTATTTTGAAAGTTCAAGTGTACATAAACGATGATGAGGTGAAAGAAAAGGAGTGAGGAAAGCCGCCCTGATTACTTTGTGAATCTTAGCAGTGAATATGATGATTTTTTGGCTTGTAGATTCGTTTTGCAGCTTCTGACAAACATTCTGAAGCTGTGGTGTTGATTCTGAAAGTTCAATTGTACATAAACGATGATGAGGTGAGGAAAAAGGGGCGGGAAAAGCCGCTCTAATTACGCTGTGGATCTTAAGAGTGGATGTGATATTTCTGTGCACTGTAGAATTATATTACGGTGATTTGGACAACATAAACGGCGTTGAGGTGAACGAGGAGGACAGGGAAAACCTGCTATAAACACTTTGTGGATTACAGAAATAAATATATTCTGTGGCCTGTAGAGTTAGTTTGACCTTTTGATAGTTGCTTTGAGGCTTTGTTGGTTTGTCAGAGGTTCAGTACAGTTTCACTTTCATACACTGATTGAATAATATTAAAATCTGGCGGCGCAATTGCCAGGGTCATATGCCGCTAATTTCATAGATCTATGTCTAGATAAACAGATCGACAGATAGATAGGTAGACAGACTGATAGATAGACAGACAGACAGACAAAGATAGATTCATGTTTCAAAAGTTATTTTGGAGATTATTTCTTTAGCCTATTCAAAACTATTTATTCGACATTTCAACTTTTTCTATATCTATCTATCTATCTATCTATAGTCCGACGCCCTAATCCCGCAAAGGGTGGCCGCAGACAAAACGCCTCCAAGTCGTTCTGTCACCCACCATTTGACTACCCTCCCCCCAACTCACTCCCCCTCCCTCATATACCTCTCAACTCCATCCCTCCACCTCATTCTCAGTCTAGCCCTCCTTCTCCCTCCCTCCACCTCACCTACATACACCCTCTTAGTCAGTCTTTCATTCTCCATTCTCTCCACATGTCCAAACCACTTCAGTGTATTTCTCCTAGTCTTTTCAACCACATCCACATCCACCCCACAACGTTCCTTCACTTCTTCATTCGTCAACCTGTCCCTCCATGTCACTCCACATGCTCCACTCAAGTAGCTCATTTCCACTGCTCTCACTCTTGACTTGTTCCTCCATTTTTTTTTTTTTTTTTTTTTTTTTTAACTTCGTTATTTATTGTGATGCTTGATGATCATTTCAAGAGTGTCAAAACCTGCTTTAGAACTTGAAACGATATTTTGGAGCTAATAAAGTAATATGGGAACTGTGAAAATTGTTTGATAATATTCATAGCCATTTTGGAGCTTTGATAGTCAAATAGGAGAGTTAGAAGTCATTCAGAAAAGTTCAATAAATATTTTAGAGATTCACTGGTTAGTCCAGAGCTTCAGAGGTCATTTCAAACTATACTGGTAATTTAGAAGTGTTGATACATGTTTCAGAGCTTTGATAGTCATTAAGAAGCCTGAGGCACATGTTTCAGTGCTTCAATGGTCTTTTTAGAGCTGTGATACATGTTTCATATCTTCCAAAATCATTTCTAGAGCACTGACGTTTATTTCAGGGCTCTAATGGTCAGTTTAAAGCTTTCATTGGTGTTTCAGAATTTGAATAGTCATTTCGAAGGTTTGGTTCATGTTTCAGAGGCCTAATGGTCATTTTGGACTTCGATACATGTTTCAGAGCTCTCAGAGACACTTTAAGCTTTGGCATGTTTCGGAGCTTTGATAGCCACTTAAAGCATCGAGACATGTTGATGAGTTATGATGATCTCTTTAGAGATTTTACAATAATTTTATTTTGAGTTTTGATGGTCAGTTTGGAGCTTCTATGCGTGTTTCAGAGCTTGAGCAGCCATTTTGGAGATTTGATACAAGTTTCTGTTTTGATGGTTATTTTGGAGTCCTCATACATGTTTCAGTTTTGGTAGCTTTGATGCATGGTTCAGTTTTGGTAGCTTTGATGCATGGTTTAGTTTTGGTAGCTTTGATGCATGGTTCAGTTTTCGTAGCTTTGATGCATGGTTTAGTTTTGGTAGCTTTGATGCATGGTTCAGTTTTGGTAGCTTTGATGCATGGTTCAGTTTTGGTAGCTTTGATGCATGGTTCAGTTTTGGTAGCTTTGATGCATGGTTCAGTTTTGGTAGCTTTGATGCATGGTTCAGTTTTGGTAGCTTTGATACATGGTTCAGTTTTGATAGCTTTGATGCATGGTTCAGTTTTGGTAGCTTTGATACATGGTTCAGTTTTGGTACCTATGATGCATCGTTCAGTTTTCATAGCTTTAATGCATGGTTCAGTTTTGGTAGCTTTGATACATGGTTCAGTTTTCATAGCTTTGATGCATGGTTCAGTTTTGGTAGCTTTGATACATGGTTCAGTTTTCATAGCTTTGATGCATGATTCAGTTTTCATAGCTTTCATGCATGGTTCAGTTTTCACAGCTTTGATGTATGATTCAGTTTCATAGCTTTGATGCATGGTTCAGTTTTCGTAGCATTGATGCATGGTTCAGTTTTCGTAGCATTGATGCATGGTTCAGTTTTCATAGCTTTGATGCATGGTTCAGTTTTCATAACTTTGAGACATGGTTCAGTTTTGATGGGTTTGATACAGAGTTCAGTTTTGAAAGGTTTGATACATGATTCAGTTTTGGAGCTTTGATACATGTTTCGAACTCGGTATGGTCGTTTCGATGTTTGATATATGGTGGTATTCTGGTGGGTGTAGGAGACTTGTCTCGGCCATGAGAGAGTTAATGGTGACAATATTACCACCCAGGTTTTTAATGCTTCCCCTCATATGAATAAATCACTAGAGTTGTTCCCACCATTACAGAGTTAACTTATCAAAGACATAAATGAAGCGTTAAGGAGTTGCCAAGGAGTCTCCCAGGCCTACGAGATTACAGGTTTGGAGATTGAGAAACTGACTAGGAGAGTATACAAGTGTGCTGATGAGGTGGAGAGGGAGAGGATGAGATGGAGAGATGGAGTTGAGAGGTGTATGAGAGAGGGTGGGGTGAGTTGGAAGCAGGGCAATGATGGCAAAGGACAGGGTGACGTGGGGGCGATTTGTTTACGGCCAACTTTTATGGGATTATGGCCACTGGCTACAGTGAGATAGACAAACAGTTAGATAGACACATGGGTAGATAGACAAAGTAAATAGATACATTGGCAGATAGATACAGTTGATAGTACACTGATAGATACAGTAGATAGATACATAGGCAGATAGATACAGTAGATAGATACATAGGTAGATAGATACAGTAGATGGATACATAGGCAGATAGATACAGTAGATGGATACATAGGCAGATAGATGCAATTGACAGATACATGGATAGATAGATACAGTAGACAGATACATAGGTAAATAGATACAGTAGATACACACATAAGTAGACAGATACAGTAGATAGATAAGTAGGTATATACATAGATTGATTGACTGATTGACTGCTAAACAGATCAAAAGGTAGACAGATACATACAGAGAGAGGGGGATTAATTTCTCAGGGAATTGTATGTAATATGATGACAACACATTCAGAATTAAATTTAAAAAGAAAATGCCGGTAGGGAGAGATATGATGCACAGTAACTGGTATCAGGAATAGTAATTAAGTATTATTATTATTATTATTATAGAGGGCCTGCACTGACGTCACCAACTAGGATGCGCCGCCACTACTTAGGCAGAACAACGTAAACACTGAATTGAAAGGACGTAGAGTCTAGTCCCCTTTTCCTATTTCATCCATATTTCCCATCACATATTATTGCTCTTCTTTCCTTTTCAGGTGGCTTTACCTTTAGTGACAAACCATACTTTTCCTGTAAGCTAGGAAATCATTTAAATGCTGGGTGGTAACCATATAACCAGCCCATACCTCTTCCCTGCGTGACAGTAAGTGAGTTGGCGGAGGGTTAGTGCCCCTCCCCTTAAAACAATTAACTCAAGACAAACGGCAACCCCTTACGGAATTGTGGCGTCTGGATATAGATAGATAGATAGATAGATAGAACGGCTTTGAAAATATCTTTCAGTTATTCATCTAAACATTACCAAAGAAAACTGTCTATAAAAAGAAAAGTTTTATAAAGTAGGGTTAACTATGATATCTGCTATTTATTCTCCCGTTTTATTAACTACCCCAGGTATGCAAAGAAATCATAAATATCAAATATCTATATCTAGATAAATGAAATCTAGAGAAACTTTGCCATTTTAGAGATTAATAAAGACAGTATTTAGCCATATTCATATTTACGTAGGATAAGACGTACAATATAGCATAGAGACCTAGACCATAATGTGACAAGATATATATTGAAGGAAATTAATTTTGTGACATATAAACACAAAGAATGTGTATATTTGGGTTGGGTGTGTATATCTAGTCAGTGTATATGTATACCACTGGCAGTAAAACAGGCGTGGTGTTCTTTCTGACTTTTTCCTGCCGGCTTCGGCTGGAGGATTTGGTGGGCGGGGGAGAGCCTTCTTCTTTGCTATCCTTATCTCATTCTAGTAGTTTAGTTACTCTTCTAGGAGCTGCCTAGCATGGGCCAACCGGCCTACTGCAGTTATCCTCTCTTCTTATGTTCTTAAATGAGCGGATTTATTTCACCTCCAACCCTGTTTCTCATTCATGTTGGTGATCTCTTGTCTGTCACCCATAATCCCATTCACTCACATCCAAATGACTCAACGCTTCACTGATCATTCACACTTAAGCACCCATTCACAAAGTTTAATATCTCTAACTCCCAACTCAGTACAGCAGTCTCCATAAATCAAGACTTATTTAAGATCACGGAATGGGAACAAAATAACATTGACTTATTTGATGCTAGGAAAGCCAAATGTATACAGTTTGTAGACAGATATTGCCTGATTCATATATTACCCTCAGTGCAACCAATATTCTTAACTCTAAAAGTACTGAAATTCCCAGTGTTTGGTTTAACAATGCCCTCAGCTGGACCTCTCACTTTTGATCACTTGCTAATACCGCCTCAAAGAGACTTGTATTATTGTAGAGTCCGGAGCTTCTTCGCTGATTTGCAGGATATGTGCGCTCTCATCTGGAATATTGCTCACCCTTGCGGAGTGGATGTGGAGAGGTTGTAGTAAAACAACTAGGCAAAATTCAGAACAAAGCTGTTAGAATTATTACTAACTCTATTACTACAAATAAACTACCTCCCCTACAAGTAAGAAGGAACGTTGCCTCCCGTGCGTTATTTTACAGATACTTTAATGGCAAATGCTCAGACGAAGTTGCGTCCATGGTGCCACCTCCTCATGCCTTCCCTCGTGCTACACGGACATTTGGTAGCACTCATGACTGGAACGTCACTCAGCCATATTCCAGAACTTCTGCCTTTCAGTACAGGTATTCAATTGTTTCGTGAATCGCATCTCTTTGGAACTCTTATCCCCAGATTAGTTTCTCCCAAAACTTCAACCTTCAGGACTGTGCAAGGCCAACTGTTACAATTATTTATGAATGGAGGACACCTGTAATCTGGTATGGATTTTTTTATTTGTTAATGTTTTTCTATCTTCTATTCATCTGTAAAAACAAAGTAGTAGTAGTAGTAGTAGTAGCAGTAGTAGTAGTAGTAGTAGCTGTAGTAAGTAGTAGTAGTAGTAATAGTACTACGGTCAGACTCAAATATGAAGTCCGTTTGGGTGGGGCCCGAGAGGGGATTTCCCTCTCTACAGCTCTGCCGCATCAATCCCAGTACCTATCTCTCTCTCTGTCATATGTAAGCTATTTACTATTTGAAAGTGTATATTAAATATTCTGTACTTATTAATTATATTAGATAAGGCTATATAGTGCTATGAATGTGTCGCTTTTTAGGATAATAGCAATGATTTGTATAAATTCCACACCACGTGACAACGTCGCTTTCCGACGTTGCCAGAGGTCAAGGACACCCACCTCAGACTTCAGGTGACCGGTCACTTCCTGCCTTATCCCCACCCACGATGGCAGCTACTCCGACTCGCTCTCGTGTGCTCCACAGTCGGGAGAAAGAGCTTATTTACAATGTGAACAAGTATTTTCTAAAAGAAAGATCAGAGAGAGGACTTATGCCTACTGGGGAAACCTCTATAAAAAAAAAACGCGCAAGACTTTTACTTCAGTGGTGGTGTGGAAAAAAGGTCGAAACAATATAGAAGAAAACACAACTTATAAATATATAACAACTTTCTCAATCAAATTAGAGAGAGAGAGAGAGAGAGAGAGGAGGTTTGGCAGAGCTGTAGAGAGGGAAATCCCCACTCGGGACCCACCCAAACGGACTTCATATTTGAGTCTGACCATAGTAGTAGTAGTAGTAGTAGTAGTAGTAGTACAGTAGCAGTAGAAAGAGTAGTAGTAGTAGTAGTAGTAGTAGTAGTAGTAGTAGTAGTAGCAGTAGTAGTAGTAGTAGTAGCTGTAGTAAGTAGTAGTAGTAGTAATAGTACTAGTAGTAGTAGTAGTAGTAGTAGTAGTATTACAGTAGCAGTAGAAAGAGTAGTAGTAGTAATAGTACAAATAGTAGTAGTAGTAGTAGTAGTAGTAGTAGTAGTAGTAGTCGTCGTCGTCGTCGTCGTCGTCGTCGTCACCTAATCATTTTTTTTTTTTTTCGTAATTTAATTAGAGATAAGAGGCATGTTATGCCGCGTATAACATCGCTCATAGTTTTTCATAATATACATGGCATGACTTAAAAGTAAATGGTACCTCGTCTTTCATGGTTGTTTAGAAATAAAGAGAGAGAGAGAGAGAGAGAGAGAGAAGAACAATGAATAAAGGAAAATCCTTAAAAATGTAAGAATATCAAAAGTAGTGAATATTATGGTAGAATGAAAATATTAAATATTTCTGAACGATTAAGAATGGGATAAATTAATGTATATAATGATGAAATGCATTGTACTGGTAGTAGTAGTAGTAGTAGTGGCTGATGTTTTTGCAATATCACAACTACAATCACAACAAACACCACCACCACCCCATTACTACTACTATTACTACTGTTGTTGTTGCTGCTGCCGCTACGACAATCACCACCAACACCATCATTACTACTATAGTCTGTCTCAGGAAAGACGAGGGTAGAATATAGTCTATTTTACTCCACAGTCACTGTCAAAGGCCGGAGGCATCTGATTTAACAACCTGTGGGAATACAGGCTTGCCAGGGACAAGGCCTGACGGCAAGACACACACACACACACACACACACACACACACACACACAATCAATGAATGGGTATAAGCAGGGTTGCCAAGTCGCACCCTGCTCTGCCCGCGGAAACCCAACTGAAAACCAGCCCAAAAGTAGCCCAACACCAATAATTTTTTTAAAAATCCTCTATTTATGCGAAATTAGTGTTTTATATTAATAATTCATATATAGGTCCCTATTAATGCCTGAAATGATCACTTGATTCACTTAAACTTTCCCTATTTCCCATAAAACAACAATGATTCTGTTGAAATATACTTATCATTACACTAGGTAATACAACATGCAAGTGAAGGTATTTTCTCTCCCTCTGAGTCAACTTTCCATCACACTTATATTATTCAAAAATCTATATGATCATCATCACTGTGTTTCGATGCTGTGTACGTCATATGTGAAATTTGCTAACATAATTTTGTTTGTGAAATCATTACAACAGATTTTATGTCCGCATATTGCTCTAACATGAAGAGTGTTTTCAACTGTTTCATGTTGCTGTCTGTTTCTTCATTTACTTTTCACTAAATTATACTGAGAGAAAATCCTCTCTATTGCAGCAGTGCTTGCTGGCAACGATAATTGGGATAAAACAAAACTCTCTCCGGAGTCTCCGCACTGGCTGCATCCACTGGTCCCTGTGGGAGTATTAGGGGGTCTCTCTCCGCCATATGTTTAAACACTCTCTCTCTCTCTCTCTCTCTCTCTCTCTCTCTCTCTCTCTCTCTCTCTCTCTCTCTCAGTATATTGTCGTGATGTGGTTTAACTCCATACTAGCCCAAAAAACCGCGACAGTTTTCAAACCAGCCCAAAAAACCGCAACCCGCGACCGGTAAAATCTGCCCGCGGAAGAGCTTCAAAACGAGCCCAATTTGGCGGGAAAACCGCGACCTTGGCAACCCTGGGTATAAGTGACCCGCTATGCTCACAGGTCAATATGAACTGTGGTTCCTGTTTTTGAATGCAACTTTTTTTTTTTTTTTGAGTTACAAAGCGCTAAAAATAAACGAAAAATATTGGACCAGATATTCTTTGTATATTTAGATTTAATGGCATATTATTCCTTTTATTTTACTTTTTTTTTTTTGAGCTTGATTCGCCTGTCATCAAGAATCTGTAAGTTCAATCAGAGCTGGATATCCATATTCTCATTTCATCAACGAACTTACAAGGTACGTACTAATTATACATGTCATCAAAATATAGATACCTTTATAAGCAATATAGCTTGGTGCATTCATGTTATGTGTTGGTGTGGTGTGGTGTTGTGTTGTGTTGTGGTGTCGCACATTGTGTTGTGTTGTGTTGTTGTGTCGCATGTTGTGTTGTGTTGTGTTGTGTTGTGTTGTGTTATGTTGTGGTGTGGTGTTGCACGTTGTGTTGTGTTGTATTGATGTCGTACGCTGTGTTGTGTTGTGTTGTGGTGTCGCACGCTGTGTTGTGTTCAGTTGTGGTGTCGCACTTTGTGTTGTGTTGTGCTGTGCTGTCGCACGTTGTGTTGTGTTGTGTTATGTTGTGTTGTGTTATGTTGTGTTGTGTTGTGTTATGTTGTGGTCAGGCTTGGGTCCGAGTACATGGACTCGTACTCGTACTCGTACTTAAGTACACAATATAATGTACTTGTACTTGTACTTGTACTCGGGTTTAAAATTTCCGTAGTACTTGTACTTGTATTTGTACTCGGACTCAAAGTACTCGACAATTTTACGAGTACTTTCGAGTACAACCATGATATATAAAAGTGGTGAGGGTAACAATGGTGTGTCCTTGGAGAGGCCAGGTGGCCTGGGTTGGTGAGTCAATGAGGTCAAGTGGTATTACAGCCACGCCCATTAACTCCTGATAAGCTACTTTTAATATGTTAGCACCTTGGTACTAATTGCAAGGAGCGAAAAACCGCTGCCTGGACATTATATACCTACATACACACAATAAACTGCTGAAAGCAATTGAGGTTAAATTACTAAAATGTACTCGTACTTGGATTCGAGTACAGCACAAATGTACTCATACTTGGACTCGTGTTCAGCTATAAAACGGAGTACTTGTACTTGTACTTGGATTCGTGATACCGTAATGTAATCGTACTTGAACTCGAGTACAGAAAAATGTACTCGAACCCAAGCCTGGTTGTGGTGTGGTGTCACACGTTGTGTTGTGTTGTATTGTGATGTCGCACGTTGTGTTGTGTTGTGTTGTGCCTTGGTGTCGCACGTTGTGTTGTGTTGTGTTGTTGTGTCGCACGTTCTGTTGTGTTGTGTTATGTTGTGGTGTGGTGTCGCACGTTGTGTTGTGTTGTATTGTGATGTCGCACGTTGTGTTGTGTTGTGTCGTGGTGTCGCACGTTGTGTTGTGTTCAGTTGTGGTGTCGCACGTTGTGTTGTGGTGACGCACGTTGTGTTGTGGTGACACACAATGTGTTGTGTTGTGTTGTTGTGTCGCACATTGTGTTGTGTTGTATTGTGAGGTCGCACGTGGTGGACAGCATGGACGCATTTGATATGGCATGTCTTCGCAGAATTGTCGCATCATTTTATGAGAGAGGTGAAGTTCCGAATTTGGATCACATTTTAGCGAAGGTAAAGGAGGATATTAATTTTAAGGGATCAAGAGCAAGCCTTCACAGACTCCTGAGAAAGAATGGATATACTTTCAAGAAATCAGATAAAGGACGAAAAATTCTGATGGAACGACGTGATATTGCTTTGGCACGAACATTTTATCTAAGAAAAATACAAGAAAACAGAGAATCAATCAACCCACGGCAAGAGATTTACATAAATGAGACTTGGGTTAATCAAAACAAGAGTGTCAATAAATGCTGGACAACTGCAGATGGAAAATTGGGCCCGAAAAGTGGCAGAGGATCCAGATTTATCATTATACATGCAGGCGGAGAGGATAGATTCGTGCGTGGAGGTTTGAACATGTTCAAATCTCAGAATGGTAACAGAGGAGATTACCACCAATCAATGAACCACCACACTTTCAAAGCATGGTTCGAAGACCAGTTACTCCCAAACATCCCACCCCATTCACTGCTCATTCTGGACAACGCTTCGTACCACTCTAAGATCCTCAATAAAGCACCAACGCAGGCTTCCCGTAAAAATGAAATAATAGAATGGCAGAGGGAGAACAACGTTCAACACAACCCACAACACCCCAAGCTAGAGCTGCTAGATCTGGTGGAAAGAAACAAAGACAGGCAAGAGTATGAAATAGACACTATTGCAAAAGACCAAGGACAAGGTTTTACGACTTCCTCCCCTGCTGGGCACTGATAGATAAACAGAGGCTTCACATTGTTTTATTACTTAAGCATCGTGTGTGTGTGTGTGTGTGTGTGTGTGTGTGTGTGTTTTCATAGTGATAGCTGAGTAGCCTAGGGAAGAGGAGGGATCGGATTAACGGGATGGGGGGAGGGGGATTCCACCAGTGAAGAAGAAGGTTTAGATGAGGGAGACATGAATATCGAGTGATAGATAGATAGATAGAGAGAGAGAGAGAGAGAGAGAGAGAGAGAGAGAGAGAGAGAGAGAGAGAGAGAGAGATGGTATTTTCAATGTAAATTTCAGAATATAATGAATATTTATAATGGAAATGCTACTGTTAATCCTTCGATCAGTAATACTATTGTAAATCAGTTTATGTTTTTCATAAAAAATAGTAATAAAATAATAAGATAAAATAATATAATTTTTCTTCATCTTTCATGGCTATTTCATTGGCTTCCTCACGCTAACCCTCCCCACATTCCGACCCGGGCCACTCCCATTCTCCATCCCTCCTCATATGGACCGATATCTGGGCACTGACAGATAGAGGCTACACATTGTTTTATTATTTAAGCGTCGTGTGTGTGTGTGTGTGTGTGTGTGTGTGTGTGTGTTGAGGAAAGAAAACGGAAGAGGGAAGGAGGAAGGTCCAGAATCCCGAGGGGACCTCTTAATCCTTCACACGGTCACTCGTGTTCCGATTTTGGCAAAGGCTTTGTAAAATTCTCTCCCTCATGTTTCCTGAGAAAGGGTATAATACTGCTGCTGCTACTACTACTACTGTTACTGCTACTACTGTATAACTACTACTACTGCTTCTACAACCACTACTACTACTACTACTACTACTACTAATAATAATAATAATAATAATAATAATAATAATAACAATAATAATAATAACGGTGCAACTTTACTACTACTACTACTACTACTACTACCACCATCGCCACCACTACTACTACTTCAACAACTAGAACTACTACACATACATTAAGTAATTTGTAATATAAAGTACTTATTTACATACTACAGAAATTCCCGAATGTAAATACTGTGGGTATTGAACTGTATTTGTACAGAAGTATTCCCTTTATTTATTTGTATATGTGTCTTGTAATTGTATTTATTATTATTGTTATTATTATTATTGTTATTATTATTATTATTATTATTATTATTATTATTATTATTGGTTTTACGGTACGAAACAAAGCAGGTTGACTTTCTCGACGACTGCTACTACTGCCATCACCACCATCAATACTACAAGAACAACAACAACATTTGCTACTGCTGCTGCTGCTACTACTTCTACTACTACTATTACTAAAACGACCACCACCACTACTACTTCAGCAACAGCAACAACTACTGCTACCACCACCACCACCAACACTACTACTTCAGCAACAACAACAATTACTACTACTACAACCACTAGTAGCCTACTACTAGTGGTTGTAGTACACATACACGATTGGAAATAGGTAGAAATTGGTTTGGTAATAGAGTAGTAGACGAATGGAATAAGCTACCTAGTAAAGTAGTTGCTGCCTCTTCCACTGAGAGTTTCAAGCATAGGTAGATAAGCATATGACAAATAAGGGGTGGATATAAGAACATAAGAACATAAGAAGAGAGGATAACTGCAGTAGGCCGGCGGGCCCATGCTAGGCAGCTCCTAGAAGAGTAACTGAACTACTAGAATGAGATAAGGACAGCAAAGAAGAAGGCTCTCCCCCGCCCTCCAAACCCTCCAGCCGAAGCCGGCAGGAAAAAGTCAGAAAGAACACCACGCCGTATAGAAAAACTGGCGTGGACATTTTACAGGAAAGTGTGAAAGGAGAATAGAGACTATCATAGTGTAACCTGAAAAGAAATTTTTTTTGAATTAGTATTGGTTATAAGATTTTCTTTATTCTATATCCACCCCTTATTTGTCATATGCTTATCTAGCCTATGCTTGAAACTCTCAATGGAAGAGGCAGCAACTACTTTACTAGGTAGCTTATTCCATTCGTCTACTACTCTATTACCAAACCAATTTCTACCGATTTCCTTTCTGAAACGGAATTTTTCTAGTTTGAAACCATTATTTTTAGTTCTATCCTGTATGCTCACTTTAAGTACCTTGCTAATATCTCCCTTATTTATACCATTCATCCACTTAAACACCTCAATTAAGTCTCCCCTTACTCTACGCCTCTCTAGCGAATGCAGACTTAGTCTTTTCAGTCTGTCTTCATATGACAGGTTCCAGACGTCATGTATCATTTTAGTCATTCTTCTCTGTACATTTTCTAACGAATTAATATCCATTCTATAGTAAGGACACCAGAATTGTACTGCGTAGTCTAAATGTGGCCTTACTAATGCTAGATAAAGTTTTAGTATTACTTTAGATGATCTATTGCTCACGCTTCTCGAAATAAATCCTAGGACCCTATTTGCTTTATTTCTCGCATTAATACACTGTTGCCTAGGTTCAAGGTCGTTACTAATCATAACTCCTAGATCTCTCTCGCATTCCGATTTGCTAATTTCTTTGTTATCTAAGCTGTATTTAGTATCTCCAATGGTCTTGCCTACGTTAAGTACTTTACATTTTTCAACGTTAAATTCCATTTGCCAAGTTTTAGACCATTTGGACAATGTATCGAGGTCTTTTTGTAAGTTAAGGCAATCGTCAGTCGAGTTAATGATACGCCCTATTTTTGTATCGTCGGCAAATTTGCTGATGCTGCTATTGACTCCTAAGTCTAGATCATTTATATATATGATAAATAATAAGGGACCGAGTACTGAACCCTGTGGTACACCGCTAGTTACTAATCCCCAGTCCGACTTAGTTCCATTTATTAATACTTTCTGCTTTCGTCCTTTCAGCCAGCATTCTATCCATTTTAAGATATCGCCGTCTATACTTTTAAGATATCGCCGTCTATACTTTTAAGATATCGCCGTCTATACTATTAAGATATCGCCGTCTATACTTTTAAGATATCGCCGTCTATACTTACTTTTAAGATATCGCCGTCTATACTTAAGATATCGCCGTCTATACATTAAGATATCGCCGTCTATACTTAAGATATCGCCGTCTATACTTAAGATATCGCCGTCTATACTTAAGATATCGCCGTCTATACTTAAGTTATCGCCGTCTATAACCAATACTAATTCATAATTTTTCCCTTTCAGGTTACACTATGATAGTCTCTATTCTCCTTTCACACTTTCCTGTCAAATGTCCACGGCAGTTTTTCTATACTGCGTGGTGTTCTTTCTGACTTTTTCCTGCCGGCTTCGGCTGGAGGGTTTGGAGGGCGGGGGAGAGCCTTCTTCTTTGCTATCCTTATCTCATTCGAGTAGTTCAGTAACTCTTCTAGGAGCTGCCTAGCATGGACCAACAGGCCTACTGCAGTTGTCCTCTCTTCTTATGGTTTTATGTTCTACTACATCAACTACTACTACCACTACCACCACCACCACCACTACTACTACTACTGCTAGTACTACTACTATTATTACAAGTATCACCACCACCACCTGCTACTGCTATTACTAGTAGTAGCAGTGTTGCTACTATTAGTTGCTACTGCTACCACCAACAGTGCTTAATTCTGTGCATGAGAGAGAGAGAGAGAGAGAGAGAGAGAGAGAGAGAGAGAGAGAGAGAGAGAGAGAGAGAGAGAGAGAGAGAGAGAGAGAGAGAGAGAGAGACAGACAGACAGACAGACAGACAGACAGACAGAAGACAGACAGACAGACAGACAGACAGATAGACAGACAGACAGACAGACAGATAGACAGACTGAGAGAGAGAGAGAGAGAGAGAGAGAGAGAGAGAGAGAGAGAGGGAGAGAGGGAGACAGAGAGAGAGAATGACAGGTCTGTTAAACAGAACTGATAATTAACAAACTAGAAGCAAAGTAGAGTAACAGAAGGTCGCCAGTGATGAGGAAACTATAAATAAATAAAATAAAACTAATAAGGAAATGAATTTGATAAACAGTGTAGAACAGGATACAAATATATCAAAAAAGGACATAATTATTAATCAAGAGCCAATAAATATTCAAATCAGTATTACCAATCAAAATTCACACATAAACGATTGGAAATTAAAACTTGGGATGTTTCGTTTTAAGCTGGTTATATTTGCACGGTGTTGCCTATCGGACTTCACGGATTTTCTCAGTTTTTTCGCATATTTCCATTTGTTATAAAATAATATATCTTTTACCAATAAACTGAGTAAGAGCATCGTCAAGATACTATATATATATTCAGAAATTAATAACCTAAATGGCAACTTAACCAGCCAGCAAAGTGAACGTCCAGTGATCCAGTCAGACTGGATCACTGGACGTTCACATTGCTGGCTGGTTTAGTTGTCAGTTCGGTTGTTAATTTTTAAATATAATGTATTACAGTCGTTCTATTTTATGAAGGCAGTTTGGGTGGGGCGCTCTGGGACCTCACTCTGTTAGCTCTGTTGCCACATCGTCGCCACACACGTGCTCTCTCTCTCTCTGTCTCTCTCTCTCTCTGTCTCTCTCTCTCTCTCTCTCTCTCTCTCTCATATTTATATTAACGACTACTAATCGTATTTTCTTTATTTTTCTCTTGTTTTCGACTTTTTTTCCAAACCGCCCCTGAGGTAAAAGTCTATAGGTCGTTTTTTTTTTTTTTTTTTTTTTATAGATTCCATGGCGGGAGACTGACCGAGTATTACCCGCACACGCGGGGCTGTCCCTCGTGTCACCACCTGACAATGCTCTTACTCAGTTTATTGGTAAAAGATATATTAGTTTATAACAAATGGAAATATGCGAAAAAACTGAGAAAATCCGTGAAGTCGGATAGGCAACACCGTGCAAATATAACCAGCTTAAAACGAAACATCCCAGGTTTTAATTTCCAATCGTGTATGTGTGAATTTTGATTGGTAATACTGATTTGAATATATATTGGCTCTTGATGGAGTGTGTGGTGAAATGCTTAGGTATGGGGGTGAGATTGTTGTGGAGTGGATATGGAAGTTGTGTAGATTGGCTTGGGATGAGGGAAGGGTTCCAGAGGACTGGAAATCAGGTATAATTGTTCCTTTATACAAAGGAAAAAGGGAGAGAGAGAAGTATGTGGTAACCATAGGGATTTGCCTACTTAGTGTGACTGGTAAAATATATGGTAGAATACTCATTGATAGGGTTAGGCATATGACAGAGGAGCTAGTTGGAGAAGAACAAGGGGGATTTAGGAAGGGAAAAGGGTGTGTAGATCAGATATTTGTTCTAAGATGTTTAGTGGAGAAGTATCTAGAGAAGGGAAGGAAAGTGTATGCTGCCTTCATGGACTTGGATAAAGCTTATGACAGAATAGATAGGCAAGGTATGTGGAAGGTATTAAGAATATATGGAGTGGAGGGGAAATTGTTGAGTGCTGTGAAGAGTATGTACGAGGGAGCTAGGGTTACGGTGCAAGTGGATAGTGAGCTGAGTGAGTTCTTTGATCTCAGTGTGGGACTGAAACAGGGTTGTGTGATGTCTCCATGGCTGTTTAATATATACATGGATGGGGTTGTAAAGGAGGTGCAGGGTAGGGCAGTGGATGTGGGGGTGGCTCTAATGAATGAGGGTGAGATTTGGAAGCTTCCGGTGTTGCTGTTTGCTGATGATACAGTACTGTTGAGTGAAGATGAATGGGAATTGCAAGGTTTGGTGAATGAATTTGGGACAGTGTGTAGGAGGAGGAATCTGAAAGTTAATGTAAACAAAAGTAAAGTTATGGTGTTTGAGAGGAATGAAGTCACAGTGTGTGCAGTGAGGTTGGATGGTGAGGATATGGAGAATGTGAGTGCATTCAAGTACTTGGGTAGTGTGATGAGTAAGGATGGAACTTTGGGGGATGAAGTGCATGAAAGGGTACAGCAGGGAAGGAAAGTTGTTGGTACACTGAAAGCAGTGATGAGAAATAGGGAGGTGAGTATGGAAGTTAAGAAGTCACTGCATGATAGTATTGTGATCCCTACCCTGACGTATGGAAGCGAGGCATGGACCTTGCAAGAGGGGAACAAGTCAAGAGTGAGAGCAGTGGAAATGAGTTACTTGACAGGAGCATATGGAGTGACGTGGAGGGACAGGTTGACAAATGAAGAAGTGAAGGAACGCTGTGGGGTGAATGTGGATGTGGTTGAGAAGATTAGGAGAAATACACTGAGGTGGTTTGGATATGTGAAAAGAATGGAGAATGAAAGACTGACTATAGTCGGATTCCCGCCCGCTTGCGGCTGAGGTGTGGCAAACACCTGTGGACAATGGTGCCACTTTTCCCCAACTTGCGATGTGAAACGGAAGCTATTTATGTACAAGGCATCACAAATTCGATAAATTCAGATGAATAAAACTTACACTTGTGTATTTTGATGGATGAATCAACAGTAATCTTATTATGCATAAAATATTTATACAGTAACACAGAAACATGGCATACATATTGTACAGTGTTGCTAAAAGATATTGTAGTCACTTTTAATGGTTTTTAGCGTAGTTTTAGGGTGGGTAATAATATCACAGTTATGGATATAAGATAATGAGCCTGAAAAAAGAAGAAATATGCCAATATCCAAAGTAAAAGAAATAATTCATGTAATTCTTGTGAGTGGCAATACTTACACACCCATCTGGCCTAAAATAAATGTCCCAAGAGAGAATGAGGAGATTCAATGTCCCAAGAGAGAGAGAGAGAGAGAGAGAGAGAGAGAGAGAGGCATGCATTGAATGCATTGTCGGCATCACTTAATATAACAAAACCAAATTAACAAATGAAAGCACAATTATAAATAACTTATAAAAGAATCAAAAGTACTCAGGGTGGCTCACATTTCCCGCCAGGAGAGAGAGAGAGGGAGAGAGAGAGAGGTCTGTCACTGCCTTCTTTGTATTCATTTGTTCCTTTGTACATACTGCACACACTGATATACATTGTTCCTATTGATGCACATATATCTATACACGTAATTTCTCTCTCTCTCTCTCTCTCTCTCTCTCTCTCTCTCTCTTCTAATACTGACCACGTGGTAGGTGAATCCAGCCCCCCGGGCCCCTCTCCTCCCTTCTTAATCCCTCCTGGGTGTCTCAGGTCAAAACCCCCATCACACTTCCCCTCCCCCCTGGACCACCACCCCAACAAACCCACATCCACACTCCCACCCACACCTACACCCACACCCCACTACGTCGGGGTGTATGAATCAGTAACGTAACAAACCTCTCAGCAAACAGTAACTTTGACACTCCATCTACTACTAAATATGACAAAACCAAATTAACAAATGAAAGCATAATTATAAATAACTTATAAAAGAATCAAAAGTACTCAGGGTGGCTCACATTTCCCGCCAGGAGAGAGAGAGAGAGAAAGAGAGAGAGAGAGAGAGAGAGAGAGAGAGAGAGAGAGAGAGAGAGAGATAACGGTATAGAAAACGTGGCAACACTGTACACAGGTGCGGGCCACACCACAGCCGCAAACGTGCGCGAGTCCTACTATAAGAGGGTGTATGTAGGTGAGGTGGAGGGAGGGAGAGGGAGAGGTAGACCGAGGATGAGGTGGAGGGATGGAGTTGAAAGGTATATGAGGGAGGGGGGGGTGAGTTGGGGGGAGGGTAGTCAAATGGTGGGTGACAGAGCGACTTGGAGCTGTATTGTCTGTGGCCACTCTTTGCGGGATTAGGGCTTCGGGCTATAGATAGATAGATAGATGATTAATAATTATGTCCTTTTTTGATATATTTGTATCCTGTTCTACACTGTTTATCAAATTCATTTCCTTATTAGTTTTATTTTATTTATTTATCGTTTCCTCATCAATGGCGACCTTCTGTTACTCTGCTTTGCTTCTATACCCTTTCTCAGGAAACATGAAAGAGAGAATTTTACAAAGCCTTTGCCAAAATCGGAACACGAGTGACCGTTTGAGGGATTAAGAGGTCCCCTCGGGATTCAGGACCTTCCTCCTACCCTCTTCCCTTTTCTCTCCTCTACACACACACACACACACACACACACACACACACACACACACACACACACACATACACACACACACACGACGCTTAAATAATAAAACAATGTGTAGCCTCTATTTATCTGTCAGTGTCCTGATATCGGTCCATATGAGGAGGGATGTAGGATGGGAGTGGCCCAGGTCGGAATGTGGGGAGGGGTTGGGTAAGGAAGCCAATGAAATAGCCATGAAAGATGAAGAAAAATGATTTTATTTTATTGTTTTATTACTATTCTTTATGAAAAAACATAAACTGATTTACAATAGTATTACTGATCGAAGGATCAACAGTAGCATTTCCTTTATAAATATTCATTATATTCTAAAATTTACATTAAAAATACACTCTCTCTCTCTCTCTCTCTCTCTCTCTCTCTCTCTCTCTCTCTCTCTCTCTCACTCGATATTCATGTCTCCCTCATCTAAACCTTCTTCTTCACTGGTGGAATCTCCCTCCCCCCGTCCCGTTAATCCGATCCCTCCTCTTCCCTAGGCTACTCAGCTATCACTATGAAAACACACACACACGCACACACACACACACACACAAACACACACACACGACGCTTAAGTAATAAAGCAATGTGAAGCCTCTATTTATCTATCAGTGCCCAGCAGGGGCGCACCAAGGAATTTTCTAAGGGGGGGGTCCCCATTTGCCAGTTTCCTGAAGTTTACATATAAGTTTCATAGTTCTATACACACACACTCACACACACACACACACACACATATATATATATATATATATATATATATATATATATATATATATATATATATATATATATATATATATATATACATGCTTTGAAAGTGTGGTGATTTATTGATTGGTGGTAATCTCCTCTGTTACCTTCTGAGATTTGAACATGTTCAAACCTCCACGCACGAATCTATCCTCTCCGCCTGCATGTATAATGATAAATCTGGATCCTCTGCCACTTTTCACCTTCGGGCCCAATTTTCCATCTGCAGTTGTCCAGCATTTATTGACACTCTTGTTTTGATTAACCCAAGTCTCATCTATGTAAATCTCTTGCCGTGGGTTGATTGATTCTCTGTTTTCTTGTATTTTTCTTAGATAAAATGTTCGTGCCAAAGCAATATCACGTCGTTCCATCAGAATTTGTCGTCCTTTATGTGATTTCTTGAAAGTATATCCATTCTTTCTCAGGAGTCAGTGAAGGCTTGCTCTTGATCCCTTAAAATTAATATCCTCCTTTACCTTCGCTAAAATGTGATCCAAATTCGGAACTTCACCTCTCATAAAATGATGCGACAAAAAAAAAAAAAAAAAAAAAAAAAAAAAAAATTGCAACCAAAAACAGGAACCACAGTAATTCATATTGACCTGTGAGCATAGCAGGTAACATATACCCATTCATTCATTGATTGTGTGTGTGTGTGTGTGTGTGTGTGTGTGTGTATGTGTGTTGTGTATGTGGGCAAAAAGCTAGGTGAAGAGAGGGAATAAGGATGGATAGGAAGGCAGGAAGGATGATGTTTTGAGTTCAGGGGGGGTGGGTCTGCATGCTATAGTCTGATTCCCGCCCGTTTGCGGCTTAGGTGTGGCCCACACCTGTGGACAATGTTGCCACGTTTCCCCAACTTGCGATGTGAAACGGAAGCTGTTTATGTACAAGGCATCACAAATTCGATAAATTCAGATGAATAAAACTTACACTTGTGTATTTTGATGGATGAATCAACAGTAATCTTATTATGCATAAAATATTTATACAGCAACACAGAAACATGGCATACATATTGTACAGTGTTGCTAAAAGAAATAGCAGTCACTTTTAATGTTTTTTAGCGTAGTTTTAGGGTGGTTGATAATATTACAGTTATGGATATAATAGAATGAGCCTGAAAAAAGAAGAAATATGCCAATATCCAAAGTAAAAGAAATAATTCATATAATTCTTGTGAGTGGCAGCACTGACAGATAGCTTCCCTACAGAGAGAGAGAGAGAGAGAGAGAGAGAGAGAGGGGCAGGAGAGGGGCATGCATTGAATGCATTATCGGCATCACTAAATATAACCAAACCAAATTAACAAATGAAAGCACAACTATAAATAACTTATAAAAGAATCAAAAGTACTCAGGGTAGCTCACATTTCCCGCCAGGAGAGAGAGAGAGAGAGAGAGAGAGAGAGAGAGAGAGAGAGGTCTGTCACTGCCTTCTTTGTATTCATTTGTTCCTTTGTACATACTGCACACACTGATATACATTGTTCCTATTGATGCACATATATCTATACACGTAATTTCTCTCTCTCTCTCTCTTCTAATACTGACCACGTGGTAGGTGAATCCAGCTCCCCCTTCCCCTTCCCTCCCTTCTTAATCCCTCCTGGGTGTCTCAGGTCAAATCCCCCTTCACACTTCAACTCCCCCCTGGACCACCACCCCAACAAACCCACATCCACACTCCCACCCACACCTACACCCACACCCCACTACGTCGGGGTGTATGAATCAGTAACGTAACAAACCTCTCAGCAGACAGTAACTTTGACACTCCATCTACTACTAAATATGACAAAACCAAATTAACAAATGAAAGCATAATTATAAATAACTTATAAAAGAATCAAAAGTACTCAGGGTGGCTCACATTTCCCGCCAGGAGAGAGAGAGAGAGAAAGAGAGAGAGATAACGGTATAGAAAACGTGGCAACACTGTACACAGGTGCGGGCCACACCACAGCCGCAAACGTGCGCAAGTCCTACCTAGAGAGAAAAAGAGAGGTGAGGAGTGACCACTTGTCCCCTGGGAGTGACCAGCCCCCCCCTCTTTCTCTCTCTCTCTCTCTCTCTCTCTCTCTCTCTCTCTCTCTCTCTCTCGCAAGGTTCTGTAGTAGTGAATAATAATGTCAATGCAAACAATAACTTAACTGTGATATAAGTATTATAAAATAAATAAAACATTGGAATATATTTATTGAGAACAACTACAAGAAGTCCCCTCGAGACGTCAGCATGTGGAACTGTCATTAATTCCCTGTGGGCCAATTAACGTTCACCTTCATATATGTCTACACCCTTCTGCCACAATATTCGCCATAGATTCCACAATATTTCTCCTCATCTTTACTTTCCAATACAAAGCATACCATTAGTCAAGATAATGATTGCACACACACACACGAGAGAGAGAGAGAGAGAGAGAGAGAGAGAGAGAGGGTAGATGGGGGAGGGAGGAGGGAGACAAGAAAGGACGGAAGCAGAGGTTGAGAGAGAGAGAGAGAGAGAGAGAGAGAGAGAGAGAGAGAGAGAGAGATGCTAGATGGGGGAGGGAGGAGGGAGAGAAGAAAGGGGGGAAGCAGCGGTTCAGAGAGAGAGAGAGAGAGGGTAAGTCCGTTGATGAAATGCGAATATGGATATCCAGCTCTGACTGAAGCAAGGGGAAAACTGCAGACAACTCAGTCTTGTCATCTTCCAGGAGTCAGTCAGGAGGTGCTGTGACCTGAGATGCCAACTTACAAATTCTTGATGACAGGCGAGTCAAGCTCAAAAAAAAAAAAAAAAAAAGTAAAAAAAAAAGGAATAATATGCTATTAAATCTAAATATACAACGAATAACTGGTCCAATATTTTTCGTTGATTTTTAGCGCTTTGTAACAAAAAAAAAAAAAAAAAAAAAAATCCATCCAAAAACAGGAACCACAGTTCATATTGACCTGTGAGCATAGCGGGTCACTTATACCCATTCATTGATTGTGTGTGTGTGTGTGTGTGTGTGTGTGTGTGTGTGTGTGTGTGTGTGCGTGTGTGTGTGTGTGTGTGTGTGTGTGTGTGTGTGTGCCTCTTGCCCTCAGGCCTTGTCCATGCCCAGCCTGTATTCCCACAGGTCGTTAAATCAGATGCCTTCGGCCTTTGACAGTGACTTTGGAGTAAAATAGACGATATTCTACATTAGTTTTTCCTGAGACAGACTAGTTTGTTCATCATCAGTTCTATTTAACAGACTTGTCATTCTCTCTCTCTCTCTCTCTCTCTCTCTCTCCCATACACAGAATTAAGTACTGTTGGTGGTAGCAGTAGCAGCTAATAGTAGCAACACTGCTACTACTAGTAGTAGCAGTAGCAGGTGGTGGTGGTGATGCTTGTAATAATAGTAGTAGTACTAGCAGTAGTAGTAGTAGTAGTAGTGGTTGTGGTGGTGGTAGTGGTAGTAGTAGTTGCTGTAGTAGTAGGCTGCTGGTGGTGGTAGTAGTAGTAGTAGTTGTTTTTGCTATAAGAACATAAGAACATAAGAAAAGAGGATAACTGCAGTAGGCCGGTTGGCCCATGCTAGGCAGCTCCTAGAAGAGTAACTGAACTACTAGAATGAGATAAAGATAGCAAAGAAGAAGGCTCTCTCCCGCCCTCCAAACCCTCCAGCCGCAGCCGGCAGGAAAAAGCCAGAAAGAACACCACGCCGTATAGAAAAACTGGCGTGGACATTTTACAGGAAAGTGTGAAAGGAGAATAGAGACTATCATAGTGTAACGTGAAAAGAAATTTTTTTGAATTAGTATTGGTATAAGATTTTCTTTATTATATATCCACCCCTTATTTGTCATATGCTTATCTAGCCTATGCTTGAAACTCTCAATGGAAGAGGCAGCAACTACTTTACTAGGTAGCTTATTCCATTCGTCTACTACTCTATTACCAAACCAATTTCTACCGATTTCCTTTCTGAAACGGAATTTTTCTAGTTTGAAACCATTATTTCTAGTTCTATCCTGTATGCTCACTTTAAGTACCTTGCTAATGTCTCCCTTATTTATACCATTCATCCACTTAAACACCTCAATTAAGTCTCCCCTTACTCTACGCCTCTCTAGCGAATGCAGACTTAGTCTTTTCAGTCTGTCTTCATATGACAGGTTTCAGACGTCATGAATCATTTTAGTCATTCTTCTCTGTACATTTTCTAACGAATTAATATCCATTCTATAGTAAGGACACCAAAATAGTACTGCATAGTCTAAATGTGGCCTTACTAATGCTAGATAAAGTTTCAGTATTACTTTAGATGATCTGTTGCTCACGCTTCTCGAAATAAATCCTAGGACCCTATTTGCTTTATTTCTCGCATTAATACACTGTTGCCTAGGTTTAAGGTCGTTACTAATCATAACTCCTAGATCTCTCTCGCATTTAGATTTGCTAATTTCTTTGTTATCTAAGCTGTATTTAGTATCTCCAGTGGTCTTGCCTACGTTAAGTACTTTACATTTTTCAACGTTAAATTCCATTTGCCAAGTTTTAGACCATTTGGACAATGTATCGAGGTCTTTTGTAAGTTAAGGCAATCGTCAGTCGAGTTAATGATACGCCCTATTTTTGTATCGTCGGCAAATTTGCTCATTCTGCTATTGACTCCTAAGTCTAGATCATTTATATATATGATAAATAATAAGGGACCGAGTACTGAACCCTGTGGTACACCGCTAGTTACTAATCCCCAGTCCGACTTAGTTCCATTTATTAATACTCTCTGCTTTCGTCCTTTCAGCCAGGATTCTATCCATTTTAAGATATCGCCGTCTATACCGTGTGCTCGAACCTTTCTAACTAACTTTTCGTGTGGGACTCTATCAAAAGCTTTACTAAAGTCCAGATAAATAACATCGTAAGCTTTATCGCTATCTACAGTAATGCCTCATAGACCTCCGAGTAGAATGACAACAAATTTGTGAGGCAGGATCGTCCTTGCCTGAATCCGTGCTGACTTTCGTTTAATAGATTAAATCTTTCTAAGTGTTCTCTAATCTTATTTGCCAAAACTGACTCTAACATTTTTCCTACTATTGACGTTAGACTTATCTGACGATAATTCGACGCAGCTGATTTATCACCCTTTTTAAAGATGGGCACTACGTTTGCGGTTTTCCACGCCTCTGGAACTTCTCCTGAACTTAAAGAGTCATTAAATAACATTAAAAGTGGCTGACATAAATCTTCTTTGGTTTCTTTTATAATTTTTGCATATATATCGTCCGGACCTGGCGATTTTTGAGATTTTAACTTATTAATTTCTTTCAATACGTCCTCCTTACTAATGGTTATTTTACTAAGAATATTTTCCGTATTCTCATGGTAATTATTTGCTGCTTGAGGGACCAGGCTTAGATTTTCCTTGGTGAATACTGATATGAAATAATTATTTAGGATTTAGCACATTTCTTTATCTTCACTGGTAATGTCACCTGATTCTGTTCTGAGTGGTCCTATCCTATCTTTATTTTTCGTTCGGTACATTTGATAAAAACCCTTGGGGTTTTCTTTTGATTCACTGGCAATCTTAATTTCATAACTTCTCTTTGCTTTTCTTATCTCCCTCTTTACTTCTCTATTTAAAATTGTGTACCGGTTACGTAAGTGTTCCTCTCCACGTTTTATTTTTCAATATATTCCTTTCCTTTGGCCTATGAGAGATTTTAATCTGTTGTTTAAGCATCTTGGTTCTGAATTGTTAGTTCTAAATGGTTTTGAAGGAATATATCTATCTTGGCCTCCGTGTATTATATTTATTAACTCGTTATACTTCTCACTGGTTGAACGTCTGTTTGGTACTGGAGCTGAGTTAATTTCCGTCACCTGGACTACATTCCTATCTACCACCTCCCCCCTCAAAAACACCTGACGGACATCCCCACCTGTTTCCTGCGCCTGACCTATGACCTGGGGATCCCCACTGACCTGGCATTCCCTCAAATAGCTAATCTCCCTGTGGAATACCGTTCGAAAATAAGCTCTTAAGCCATCGAAATCTCCTAGACGAAAATTAGGAACGGTGGAGGTATTTTCAGTGGAACAGACATCCCAAATAAATTTGAACTTAATTTCTTCATGATCGCTATTACCAAGTCGTCCACCGACCTCTATATCGCTAATGATATTTTCTTTATTAGCTAAAACCAAATCTAGTATATTATTACCTCTGGTGGGCTCCCTGATATACTGATAAAGGAAATTATCCTGTACTACCTCTAGAAATTCCTCTGACTCTGCATCTCCTGTCTGATTTCTCCAATTTATCCTTGGCAGATTAAGGTCCCCAACAATTATTACTAAGCTGGACTCTGATGCTTTCCCAATTTCCTCCCAGAGGTATTTACTATCAGCTCTACTTAATTTAGGAGATCTGTAAATTGCTCCTAAGACTAATTTCTCCCTCTTGTTACTAATTTCAACCCAGACACTTTCTGTGTCCCTATTTACTTTATTGTCTGCTTTATTGTAACAGTTTAATGAATCCTTTACATAAATAGCTACCCTTCCCCCCTTTCTTCCCTGACGGTTTGACACAAAAACATTATAGCCTTTTATCTGATATTCTGCTAAAAATTCTCGAGTGTCTGTATTCATCCAAGTTTCACTAATAACGGCAATGTCTATTTTCTCTGTACAAATTAAAGCCCTCAGTTCATCCATTTTATTACGTAAACTCCGGCTGTTTGTGTAGTACACTTTCAAATTATTACGAGTAGTTATGCCTTTACCTTGGCATTTACTGTTATTTATTTTGTTACTAACTGGGAAACTCTTTACGTTACTAATATAAAATTTTTTTGTACTATCGCTTATCGCCCTTCTATCATCGCTTGTTCTATCATCTATCATCGCCTGCTTAATTTGAGGTGCCTGAGTGGATGTATCTACACTATTGGTTGAACTTTTGTTCTTAATTTTGCAAGTATCGATGCATCTATCCAAACATGGTAATAATGATTTCTGAGTGTAGTTGCTGCATCTTCCTGTACACCTACTTCTCAATCTCGAAAAAATCCCTCCAACTCTCTATCTATCATTCCAGCTAAAACAGTAACTCCCTGCCTACTAAGATGAGTCCCATCCCAACTATACAAGGCACTCCGTCCATAAAACCGGTCTTAGCTGTCTATGAAAGGTATTGCATTATCTTTGCAATACCTTTCAAGGCAGCAATTAAACCCTATTGCCCTGCTCAACCATTCCCTTCCAACCCGCCACCTGGGTAAAACACCAAGCACTACAGGGGTTCCTCCCCTCTCCCTAACCTTTTCTAACATCAACTTGTACCTTTTCCACGGTACCTCACTCTTACGGCTACTAATATCATTGCCTCCTACACTGAGGCACACAGTGGGTTTGTCACCACTTTCCTTTACGATATTTGACATTTTTTCTACCACATTAGCCACCCTGGCCCCTGGAAGACACACATGTTTAGCGAGTGGAGTATACATGGCCCTGTTCAGATATCTCACCTGGGAGTCTCCAACAACAACAACATTTTTCTTACCTTTCTTGTTCTGTTTATACTTACCTGTACTGGAAGTTCTCTCACCGTACTTCACCTCTACTTCCCTCTCTGCCTTCCCTTCACATTCGTCCCGTATTTCGTCGAATGCATTAGTTGTCTTAACTTCCGTTTGCTTTTTAAGAGTGAACTTCGTTGCACCCTTGTTAACTAGTGTCCAACCTTCAGCCTTTTTCTCTTTCTCCTCCAACATCTCCTCCAACAATTCCCTCATCTGTGCCTTCTCCTGCCTGAGAATTTGTACCTCCCGCTTCAGTTCGAGAAGTTCCTCCTTTAATTCAAGGTAGTCCTTTTCAGTACCTGCAGTGGGGACACAACTCTCTGCCGAGGAAGCCATTACGCACTAGTTCACACAAGGTAGCACACACTATCACGGTTCACTACGGGTCACCACAACACACACTCTCACGGATCACTAGCACAGCACTATCGCTGATCACTACAACACACTAACACAACCACTATCACAGATCACTAAAGCACACTAGCACAACACTACCACAGGTCTCAGGCAGGTCTGAGCTGACTGACCTCACGAGAGCGACGAGCTGACTGACCTCACGAGAGTGAGGTGGTGGTGGTGGTTGTAGTTGTTGCTGTTGCCGAAATATTAGTGGTGGTGGTCGTTTTAGTAGTAGTAATAGTAGTAGTAGTAGCAGCAGCAGCAGCTGCAGCAGCAGCAGTAGTAAATGTTGTTGTTGTTCTTGTAGTATTGATAGTGGTGATGGTAGCAGTAGCAGTCGTCGAGAAAGTCAACCTGCTTTGTTTCGTCCCGTGAAACCAAATAATAATAATAATAATCATCATCATCATAATAAATACCATTACTATAATATACAAATAAATAGAGGGAATACTTCTGTATAAATAAAGTTCAGTACCCACAGTATTTACATTCGGGAATTTCTGTAGAATGTAAATAAGTACTTTATATTACAAATTACTTAATGTATGTGTAGTAGTTCTAGTTGTTGAAGTAGTAGTAGTGGTGGTGATGGTGGTGGTAGTAGTAGTAGTAGTAGTAGTAGTAGTAAGAGTTGCACCGCTATTATTTATTATTGTTATTATTATTATTATTATTATTATTATTGCTATTTATTATTATTATTAGTAGTAGTAGTAGTAGTAGCAATAGTAGTAGTAGTCTAGTAGTAGTACGAGGAGGAGGAGAAGGAGGAGGAGGAGTTGTTGTTGTTGTTGTTGTAGTAGCAGTAGTTATACAGAAGTAGCAGTAGCAGTAGTAGTAGTAGCAGCAGCAGTATTAGTAGTAATGATGGTGTTGGTGGTGACTGAGGTAGCAGCAGCAGCAACAACAACAGTAGTAATAGTAGTAGTAATGGGGTGGTGGTGGTGTTTGTTGTGATTGTAGTTGTGATGTTGCAACAACATCAGCCACTACTACTACTACCAGTACAATGCATTTCAACATTATATACATTAATTCATTAGTCTTTTATGGTGTCCCATTCTTAATCGTTCAAAAATATTTAATATTTTTATTCTACCATAATATTCACTACTTTTGTTTTTTTTTATATTTTTAAGGATTTCCTTTTATTCATTGTTCACCTCTCTCTCTCTCTCTCTCTCTCTCTCTCTCTCTCTCTCTCTCCTTGACTCAGACAGAATGGCAACTCACACAGCCCCCAATAATATTTTTTTTTTTAAATAAGATATAATAAAAATTAAAGAAATGAAAACATTAGTTTATAAGTCACTCATTAAAGAAATAAAATTCCCCAGGGTGACGCACATCTCCCCCCAGGAGAGAGAGAGAGAGAGAGAGAGAGAGAGAGAGAGAGAGAGAGAGCAAATTTAGTCTTCTTAGTCTTTCTTCCTATGAAAAGTTCCGAATATCATGTATCATTTGTCATTCTTCTTTGTGCGTTTTCAAACGAACTTATATCCATCCCTACATGTTGCTACTACAGTGCTATGTCCATCACTGATGTGCAATACTGCTAGCACCAGAGTCATAATGACCACCCTGTTCCTACCCTACATCTGCCTCTTTGTCTGAAGCCCTCACACCCTTTACCAAGCCTGCCCAACCCAGCCCTGCTCCCCTAATTACTGACGACGCAAAGCTCTCCCTTTGCCTCATCTGCCACTCCATACCTTCTGTATTCTTCTTCTTCTCTCTCTCTCTCTCTCTCTCTCTCTCTCTAGCCTAGCATGGGCCAACCGGCCTACTGCAGTTATCCTCTCTTCTTATGTTCTTATGTTTATGTTCTCTCTCTCTCTCTCTCTCTCTCTCTCTCTCTCTCTCTCTCTCTCTCTCTCTCTCTCTAATCCAGATTAAAATCCATTGTCTCCACTCATCCTGTTGTCCCCCTACCTCTCCCCGGAGAGAAACTGCGACCTCCTTGTAAATGTTAAACAGGCGCGGCCGTCTGACCCTCTCTCACTTGACCCCGCTCCTCTTTGGTCTGACTTTCCGACCGCCACCTACTACTACTACTAATACTACCAAGACACACACACACACACACACACACACACACACACACACACACCTCTACGGGTTAATAATAGAGAAGAATGAGAATAACTGGCTCTCACCACTCCCAAGACTGATGGAGGAAAGGTGTGTGTGTGTGTGTGTGTGTGTGTGTGTGTGTGTGTGTGTGTGTGTGTGTGTGTGTGTGTGTGTGTGTGTTTTGTGTGTGTGTGTGTGTCATTTTGCTGTCTGCGTTTTTTGGGCGCGTTTTCCTATGGATTGGGCGCCAATAGCACCCACCAACCTGGCAGCACCAGAGTAGCCAGGTTGGCGGATTTTCTGCCAAATTGGGCGGTATTAAATTGAGGCTGACAAGTAAGATTTAACATTGGCGGTGGGCGGTTTTTTGGGCGAGTTGATATCTTAACTGGCGGGTTTTCGGCGGCTTCAATTCGAGAGGGTATTTGCTAAATTAACCTTACTGTAACTCTTGTCTTTTAGCAAAAACAAGGGTGACCGGAGAGATCAAGATCGAGGGCAGGTGGTGGTGGGTGGAACTGACGAAACCATTAGCATCCGGCCCAGCCCTCCCTCGGGATATGACTCCCCTAATCCACACTCAAACACAGGTCACGGGTCCTGGCGGCCATGTATGCCGTGGTGGTTAAATAAAAGAGGCAACATTTCAGTTTTAGTCGGGGAGCAGTGATGGGAGGTTTGCTGGATAGTGGAACTGGGAAGACAATGGGTAAATATGCAAAGTATAACAGAAAATACAATAAAAGCTTTGAAAAAGAAAATGGATTGCGATAATGGGTTGTCTGTCCCAAGTGATGAAACAAGTGCATTTTGAAAATTTAATATATGACTAATGTGAGGCTAATGTATGAAGTTTGTGTAAGATATAACTATTTTTCACGTCATGTGTTGCTCACCTGTTAACCTAATATTATTAGTCTGTGATTACTGACAAGGCGGTTTCTGGGAGGGTGAGAAGGCTGACATTTTGACGGGTTTGGTGAGAGGAACTCGGCGAGTTGGTAGTATCTGACCTCTCAATTCTGCGCAGCACTGATGTGTAGTTAGTGGGTGTCAGTGGTGGAAACAACACACTCTTCTTCACGCTCTTCAGGGATTTTCATCTGAAGGTACTGGTCTAGAGAGAGAGAGAGAGAGAGAGAGAAACAGGGAGTGTGTGCAAATTTAGTCTTCTTTGTCTTCATATGAAAAGTTCCGAATATCATAACTATCATTTTTGTCATTCTTCTTTGTGCGTTTCCGAACGAACTTATATCCATCCCTTCACTTCCCTTCACTTTCCTTCCCTTCCCTTCACTTTTCTTCACTTTCATTCACTTTCGTTCACTTCCCCTCTCTTCCCTTCACTTTCGTTCACTTTCATTCATTTTCCTTCACTTTCGTTCACTTTCTCATCTCTCTCAGTGTCCTCTCATCCTCATTATCATTATCATCATCATCATCATCATCATCATCATCATCATCATTATCATCATCGTCATCATCGTCATCATCATCATCATCATCATCATCATCATGGCCAGCATCGTCATCATCATCATCATTCTCGCACCCGGGGCTAGAGAGGGAGGCCTTCACGTGGTGGCACTGATATGACTGGGTGGCTCCCCTGCCCGGTTAAACAAACGTCCCTCAACTCCCCTACTACTACTACTACTACTACTACTGCTGCTACTACTACTCCTGCTACTACTACTCCTGCTACTACCACTACTACTACTACTACGATTGCTACTACGATTACTACTACTACTACTACTACCACTACTACGGCTACTACTACTACTTTACCTGTTAATTACAACCGCTTTTCTGGAAGCCAATTAATGGTTCACTTGAGCACACCTTCACCGATGTGCGGATGGTGGGGGAGGGGTGGGTGTGGATTGGGTGGAATGAGGTGTGGATGGGTGTGTGGGTTTAAGGGTGGTGGGGTGGATGTGGATGGGGTGGAGTGCGGTGTGAATGGGTGTGTGGGTGTGAGGGTGGTGGGGTGGATGTGGATGGGTGTGTGGGTGTAGGGGTGGATGTTGATCGGGTGGAGTGTGGTATGGATAAGTGTGGTGTGGTTACGTGGACAGGCAACGTGGAAAGAAGTAACGCAGTTTGTTCCGTTACTGAACATATAGTCCAGTCCCCCCCCCCTGTCTCTCTCTCTCTCTCTCTCTCTCTCACACACACACACACACAAACCACCTGTAACCACACACTACCACAGTCGACAAATTCCTCTATGTAACATTCCCTTTGTTACCTTTCTATAACCTTCGGAACGAATTATCGTAGGAAAAAGAGGCTTCGTAACGCCATTTTTATTGTGATTTATTCTAATATTGGTTTAATGATCCTGGTTTCTTCTCCCACCAGGTGTGGATTTGTCAAGATGGGCGGGACGACGATGATGATGATGATAATGTTGATGATGATGATGATGATTGCAGTGAAGGGGCAAGTGTACTTCAGGGGCGACTGTCCTATAACACCCATTATCAAGGACTTCGACTGGGAGAGGGTAAGTGATGACGATGATGATGATGATGATGATGGCAGTACCTACCTACGTCTTGGCTTTCTTAAGTACTTACCTATCTACGCCTCCTTCAGTACCTGGGGAGATGGTTCGAGCAGGAGAGGTATTTCGTCGGGCACCAAGAGGTGGGACGGTGCTGGAGTGGCATTTACATCAAGGACTACAAGACGGGCAATATATCTACCAAGGCCTATTTTTGGGACATTTTGTAAGTAGGTGTGTCTAAGTAGGTGAGTGTGCGTGTGTGTGTGTGTGTGTGTGTGTGTGTGTGTGTATGTGTGTGTGTGTGTGTGTGCGTGTGTGTGTGTGTGTGTGTGTGTGTGTTTTGCTTCTGTTTGCGTGTACAGCAAAAAGATAACTCCAAGCCCTGATCCTTCCAGGCTGAACCGCCCCACAGTCCTAACCGGAGACGTGACTGTTACGAGGCCCTACTCTGCCCCCAACTTCCTGACTTACACCCTTCACGGAATGCCTGTCCAAGAGTACCACTATCAAGTATTAGCCACCGATTACGACTCGTGGACACTCGAGTATGCCTGTGTCCCCCAACCCATCGGACATACTAGTGAGTCTATTCGTTATTCTTGCTCTATTGTTTATTTTTTATAGTTATTGACGTGGGTGCTATTCGATTACTTGGAATAATATTCACTTCACTCCGTCTTGAATGCTGAGTTGTTGCAATGGATTTATACTAAAAGGCTATGCTTGTCAAGAAGAAGTGCCATACGATGTTGAGTCATAGCATTGTCGTCTTCCGTCACCAAGCTACGTGAAATAAGCTGAAGGACGAAAATCTGGGTCAAGTTGGTGTAAAACGCCTATAGTGAGTTGGGTATAGTAAGCTATGGGAAGGAAGAGAAGGGGAAATAGGGAGAGGATGTGAGAGAGGAAGGAATGGGAAGAGAAGGGTAAGGGAAGGGAGGAAAGAAGAAGAAATGGCAGGGTAGGGTAGGGTAATGGTTGAAGGGATGCATGTGTGTAAGGGAAGGATAGGCAAGGAGAAGATTGGATAGGGTAGGGGATGGGAAGCTAGGGTTGAGTAGGTCAATGTAAGGCAGGATAGGGGTAGGCTAGGGTAGGGTAGGGGATGGGAAGCTAGGGTTGAGTAGGTCAATGTAAGGCAGGATAGGGGTAGGCTAGGGTAGGGTAGGCTAAGTTAGACTAGGGTAGGAGAGAACAGAGAAGGGTTGTTAGGGCAGGAGAGAAGTAAGACCCAAACTTAACTAAATCAAACTCAGTCTACCCAAACCAACCCAAACCAACCCAATCTGACCTAACCTAACCTCATCTCAACAGGATTAGTTTGGATTCTGACCCGGAGCCCCCACCCCCCCTACCACGTCATCGGGGAGGCGAAAACCACCCTTATCTCCTTGGGCATAGATGTCAAATTCCTGGAGAAAGAGGATACGTCTTGTTATAAGCATTACTGAGCGTGTGTGTGTGTGTGTGTGTGTGTGTGTGTGTGTGTGTGTGTGTGTGTGTGTGTGTGTGTGTGTGTGTGTGTGTGTGTGTGTGTGTGTGTGTGTGTGTGTGTGTGTGTGTGTGTGTGTGTGTGTGTGAGTGTGTGTGTGTGTGTGTATGTGTACCCAGAGAGGAGTTTTTGCCGTCCATCCTCTTTTGTTGATCTTGTCCTTCAATAAATCCACTTTACTGTTGTTCCTTTACTTGTTTTTATCTCACCTGTGTAATTAGTGAGGCAATTAAATGTTCTCCACACCTGAGCTACAATAGATAAATATATAGCTGATAGATGTATTTGTTTGTTTGTTTTGCTAAGTTAGAGTGACTGTCGTTGTTTTGTTAGGGTTTTGTTACTGCTTTTGATTTTGTTGTTTGTTATTTGTTTGGCACTGCTTAGGATTAGGTTTAGGTTAGGTTAGGTTAAGTTAGGTTAGATTAGTTTTTTTTTCTTTTTTTTTTATGCGAGGAAGAAGGAACCAAAGGCCATGAGCCCGCAGTAACAGTTCCCTCCAAGAGAAAAACAAAATACAATAGAGAGCCAAATTCAAGATCCGATCATTTTGAGATGCCTGGACACACTACGTTTGAAAGACTGGAGATCATAGGCAGCAGGAAATACAGACAGAGGGAGACAGTTCCAGAGCTGACCTGTTGCATAAATGAAAGACTGGGAGTAACGGTTAACTCTTGCATTAGAGAGCTGGACAGAAAAGGGATGAGAGTTTGCTGCCAGACGGGTGCTACGCGCCCGTCGTAGAGGTGGAGGAATGCAAGCAGACAGTTCAGAGGAGAAGTAACCATTAAAGTAGCGATAGAAAAGAGATAAAGATGCAACAGTGCGGCGAAGAGACAGAGGTTGAAGGGAGTCAGTAAGAGGAGGAGAGTTAATGAGACGAAAAGCCTTTGACTCCACCCTATTGAGAAGAGCTGCATGTGGGGAGCCTTCCCACACATGACAGTTGCACTCCACACAGGGGCGGATAAAACCCCTGTATAGAGTCAACAATTGTGCAGGAGTAAAGAAAGAGCGGAGCCAGCTCAGCACACCCAATCTCTTGGAAGCAGATTCCACAAGAGATGGAACATGATCCTTCCAAGATAAGTCCCGAGTAAATGAAACCCCAAGCATGTTCAAGGATGATGCAGGACGAAGCTGAACACCATCAAACACCAGTGGGTATACCTGTGGAAGATTTTGTCGCGTTGATAGGTGTAAGAACTGAGTCTTAGATGCATTAAAGACAACCATATTATTTTTACCCCAGTCAGAGATATGAGCCAAGTCAGACATTAGGTGTGCCATAGCCTCATCCCTTGTTTCTTGAAGTAACTGTTGAGATGGGCGTTGCGGGAACCGAATGGAAAGGTGAAGGGTGGAGTCATCAGCGTATGAGTGGATAGGGTTAGAAGTACAGCTTAGAAGATCATTGATGAATAAAAGGAAGAGAGTTGGTGATAGGACAGAGCCCTGAGGAAGACCACTGTTGATAGATCTAGGAGAAGAACGATGGCCGTCTACAACAGCGGCTATAGAACGACCAGAAAGGAAGCTAGCGATGAAGGCACAGATAGAAGGATAGAAACCGTAGGAGGGCAGTTTGGAAATTAAAGATTTATGCCAGACTCGATCGAAAGCCTTTGAGATGTCAAGTGCAATGGCAAAGCTTTCGCCAAAGTCCCGAAAGGAGGATGACCAGGAGTCTGAAAGGTATGTGAGAAGATCGCCAGTGGAGCGTCCCTGACGGAACCCATACTGACGATCGAAAAGAAGGTTGTGATAGGAAAGATGCCTTAAAATTTTTCTATTAAGAATTGACTCGAAAACTTTTGAAATACAGGACGTTAAAGCAATTGGACGATAGTTGGAGGGTTGGGAGTGGTCACCCTTCTTTGGGACTGGCTGAATGAGAGCAAACTTCCAGCAAGAAGGAAAGGTACAAGTTGACAGACAAAGGCGAAATAGTTTGCCTAGGCAGGGTGTAAGCACAGAAGCTCAGTTCTTGAGAACAACAGGAGGGACCCCATCAGGCCCATATGCCTTGTTAGTACTGAGGCCAGTGATGGCAGATAATACATCAACTGAAGAAATTTTAATGTCAGCCATGAGGAAGTCAGGGGGGGGATGTGATGGAGGAACAGCACCGGAATCGTCTAAGGTGGAATTGGAGGAGAAAGTCTGTGCGAAGAGATCTGCTTTATCAGTAGAAGAAATATCTACAGAACCATCAGAGTAGAAAAGAGGAGGGAAGGATGATGAGGTAAAGTTGTTAGAAAGATTTTTGGCAAGGTGTTAGAAGGAGTGGGAAGAATTCGAGTTGGAGAGTTGAGAGCATATAGTATGGATGAAATTATTTTTAGTAGAGCGAAGAACAGACTTAGCACGATTCCGGGCAGAAACGTAAAGATTATGTGATTCAGGGGTGGGTTGGCTCTGGTACCTTTCGTAGGCCTTCTCCTTGTTGCGGACAGCATTAGAACAAGTGTGATTAAACCAAGGCTTTCTTGCGTTAGTCAAAGGATATGAGAAAGGAATGTATGCTTCCATGCCCGTGAGAATAACCTCCGTAATGCACAAGGCACACTCAGATGGCTCACGGCCATGGAAGCAATAATCATTCCAGGGAAAATCAAAGAAGTACTGCCTGAGGGCTTCCCAGTCCGCGGCTCCAAAATGCCACAGACGACATTTACCTGGAGGGTCCATAGGCCGTACCGGAGTGATGGGACAGGTTAAAGTAATAAGGTTGTGATCGGAGAGCCCAACGGAGAGAAAAGATTAACAGAGTAAGCAGAAGGATTAGTTGTGAGGAAGAGGTCAAGTATGTTGGAGCTCTCTCCAAGGCGGTCAGGGATACGGGTAGGGTGCTATACAAGCTGCTCTAGGTCATTAAGGATAGAAAAGATGTAGGCTTGTTCACCAGGTGGATCCGTGAAAGGAGAGAAGAGCCAAAGGTGGTGGTGAACATCGAAATCTCCAAGAATGGAGATTTCAGAGAAAGGAGAAATGGACAGAATGTGTTCCATCGTAGAAGTAAGATAGTCGTAGAATTTTTGATAATCAGTAGAATTAGGGGATAAGTAAACAGCACAGATATATTTAGTCAGAGAATGACAGGAAAGCCGAAGCCAGAGTGTGGAGAATTCAGAAGACTCAAGTTCAGGAACACGAGAGCAAGATAAGTCGTTGCGTATGTATACACACAGCCACCTTTGGCTTTGAAATGAGTATAGAGAAAGTAGGAGGATACAGAAAAGGGTTTGCTGTCAGTTGCCTCAGACAGCTGAGTCTCCGTTAGAAAAAGAAGGTGAAGTTTAGAGTAGGAGAGGTGGTGCTCAACAGAGCGAAAGTTAGAGGAAAGGCCGCGAATGTTGCAGAAATGAAGAAGAAGAGAGTCAGACAGTGGTTCCAGGCACCTCGAGTCGTCACCGGGAGAGGGGCAGATGGCCGGGGCATTTATGGTCCCCCCCCCCTGGGGACTCCGAGGATGGGTGAATTGACGCCATTTTTGGTGAATTTTGAATAGGAAGTGTAGTGTGTACTGTGCATGTAGTTTGGTGAAGATAGTTAGAGAAATTTGTACTGGAGAGCATGCTGGCCTACTCTCGGTGTAACTGAGACACTGAAAAAGTTCAGCAAAGGGGGATGGTCAGGAACTAGTCCTGAGGGCTGATGAAACGGGAGCTCCAGCACTCCCTGTCATCAGCTTTTCATCCACCTCGGGAGTACTGCCCTGCTCGACTGGTGCTACAGTCTACTCCTCGTAATCCGATTTAGTTGTCCAGTACGAAGTATGGCAACACTGTGGGACGGGGACTCTCCATGAGGGATAACCCCCAAACGCTCTTCATAAAATAGATGGACCATAGGATTAGATTTAGAACTGGACTGGCATACATACATGCATATACACGCACATACAAACATGCACATTCACACATACACAGATGCACATACACACACACACATGCACTTTCATACATACAGACTGCAAATACACTCAAATACACATGCACATGCACACATATATGCACATACACACATACACATATGCACATACACACATACATGCACATACACACATACACAGATGCACATACACACATACATGCACATACACACATACTAATATGCAGATACTGTTACGGAACAGAGAGAGACAATGAACACCTCAAGCGAGAACACCAAAATCACCACCGTCCCGCAAAGTTCCAGGTTCAAAACAAAAGAGTTAGGTAAAGTTACAATTTAAAGTTTAATGCTCAAACTAACAACTAAACATTCAGGACTCTTAAGGATAATGTAATGGCAAAAAACAGGTTAAATATATGGTTAACTGCAATAGCCTCTATTAACACGAAATTAGCAAGAGTAAATTATCTAAGTCAGCCCTGATAAAATGAGAAAACCGGATAATGCTCAGTTAATGCAAGATATATTATTACAGATACAAACTATTATTAATAATGGCTGACATCAAAAACTCCACATGAACCACAAAAACCTCACCAGGCCTACGAATTAACACCTTATGCTATACAGTACAGGAAAAAAATGTAATAACACTTATACTCAAATTACACAGCAGGTAGATGGTTGGAGACTTCCTGAGCACTGACAAAAATAATAACAACTGTACAGGGGAGGACAGAGATGTGAACAAAATGAGGAGTAGATCTAAGTGGCAATTAATGTAGAGACTGAGCTCATTATATAGGCCGGCAGAGCTTGATGCAACTTGTAAGAAGGACGCGCAAATGAAGCCATAGGGGACAAAGAGTTGACATTCCTGCTCTGAACAACAGAAAGAACGACTTACTCTACTATAAGGGAGGAGAAGGGGGGAGTGAGGCAGAACACGGAAACTTGGTCACTATGGAAGCCACGAGGCGAAGCGTGATCAAACATGCAGCATACTGTACGTTAGAATTATACAAAGGATGATGAAATCATAGGCTATGTAACACCTCCCCACAAAAAAAAGAAATTTACAAAGGAAATTTCTTATTACTCTAAATCAATCTGTCTAAAGTCTAGATAAGCAATCTACAATAACATTTTCTTTCCCCTTGACATGTTGTATGTCTAATGAATACTCCTGAAGAAGTAGACTCCATCTCGTCAATCTCTGATTTTTATCTTTAAACTTACTAAGGAATTTCAGTGGGTTATGATCGGTATAAATGACTATGGGGTCAAAACCAGAACATAAATAAAATGAAAAATGCTGTAAACCCAAAATCAAGGCCAAAAGCTCTTTCTCAATAGTTGAGTAGTTCTTCTGAGGTGGAGTGAACTTCTTACTGTAATAAGATACAGGGTGTTCAATACCCTGATCATCCTCTTGCAGCAAAACAGTCCCAGCTCCTGTATCACTTGCGTCAATAGCCATCTTAAAAGGCTTAGCAAAATTTGGAGTAGCGAGCACTGGCTGACTTAATAGGATAGCTTTAAGTTTTTTGAAAGAGGATTCACAGTTATCGGTCCAGACAAATTTAACTCCCTTTTTCAGTAGGTCTGTAAGTGGTGATACAAGAATTGAAAAGTTAAGAACAAATCTCCTGTAATAACCTACCATTCCCAAAAATCTTTGTAGCTCTTTCCTACTTTTAGGTCTGGGAAGTTCACTTATAACCTGAACCTTAGCTGCTGCTGGTGCAACGTGTCCATCACCAATTATGTACCCAAGGTACTGAACTTTAGCTTGACCAAACTCACATTTGATAAATTAGCTACAAGATTAGCCTGAACCAAACGCTCAAGAAATTTACTGACATGGCATAGGTGAGCTTTCCAGTTGTCACTGAAGATTAATACATCATCAATATAAACAACACACCCTGCCAAACCCTCTGTTACAACATTCATGAGCTTTTGAAATGTGGCTGGTGCATTCTTCATACCATATGGCATTACAGAACATGCAAAAGTCTTTCCTAGTGTTACAAAACGTGAGATCTCCCTAGCACGTTCAGTCATAGGTACTTGCCAGTATCCCTTTAACAAATCAAACTTACTTATGTACCTAGCCTTTCCGATCTTGTCTATGCAGTCTTCCACGCGAGGGAGAGGGTAAGTGTACGTTTTGGTTATCTGATTAACACGTCTGTAGTCGATGCAAAGCCGCTGTGACCCACCTGGCTTAGGGACTAGAGTGACAGGAGAACTCCACTCACTCTGACAGGGCTCAATCATCTTGTGCTCCAACAGGTAGCCAAGCTCCTTCTGGATGAGAATAACTTTCACTGGGTTCACACGGTAAAGAGGCAGTTTAATTGGCTTTGCATCTCCAACATCGACATCATGCATCAACACAGTGGTTCTTCCTGGAGTGGCACGGAACACTTGCGGGTACTCCTGCAGTAATGCCGAAAACTCCTGCCTTTCCTCGGGAGCTAGATGAGAAAGCTTAGTCTGGAGATCATTCATGATATCAGGATTCTTCCCCAAACTATCACTCAGGCTCATGCTGCATGGGAGAACTTCACTTGGAGACTCGGGTGGAACAGTTACAGTGCAGACTGGGTTATTTTCGTCCCGCCTGTGATATAACTTTAGCATGTTGATGTGACAAAGTCGCTTGTTCTTTCTACGATCTGGTGTGGCGATGACATAGTTGACATCACTGAGTTTCTTCTCCATGAAATAAGGACCACTAAACTTGGCTTGAAGTGGTTGCCCATGCACCGGAAGTAGAATCAAAACCTGATCTCCTGGCTGAAAGTGGCGTAACCTGGACTTCTTATCATACCAAGTCTTCATCTTCTCCTGAGCAGCTCCTAAATTCTCTCTCGCCAGCTGTAAAGCAGTGGACAGCCGTTCTTTGAACTTCATCACATACTCCAGCAGGTTGACGTCATCTTCCTCCAACAGCCAGCATTCCTTGAGTAGCTTAAGGGGTCCTCTTACTTCATGGCCAAACAGTAGTTCAAAGAGTGAGAAGCTCAGTGATTCATTTGGAGATTCTCTTGCGGCAAATACAACGAATGGAAGACCTTTATCCCAGTCTTTCTGATGTTCCAAACAGTATTTCTTGAGCATCGATTTGAGTGTTTGATGATATCTCTCCAACGCTCCTTGGGTCTGGGGATGGTAAGCTGAAGACGTGATCTGGGTAATGCCCAACTCTTTCAGAGACTGCTTGAAAACATTTGACATGAAATTACTTCCCCAGTCTGACTGTACCTCCTTGGGCAGACCAAACTTTGTGAAGAACCCTAGCATTTCCTTAACCACGTTCTTTGCTGGGATATTTCTAAGTGGAATGGCTTCAGGATAACGAGTAGCCATATCAATCAGGGTCAACACATAAGAAAATCCTGAAGAAGTCTTAGGAGGAGGGCCCACAATATCCACCAACACACGGGTGAATGGCGCCTCAAAAGGAGGAATGGGAACTAGAGGTGCAACCTTTTCGGTCTGATTACACTTCCCTATAACTTGACAGGTGTGACAAGACTTACAATACCAGGAAACATCTTTGAAGATACCTGGCCAGTAGAAGTGTTTCAAAATGTGTGCCACAGTCTTCCTCACTCCAAGGTGTCCTGCCAAACTGGAATCATGAGCCACTCTAATGATATCCTGCCTACAAACACGAGGGATGACAACTTGATGTTCAACCTCCCATTCACAGTTGGCTGATGCTGTTGGGGGTCTCCACTTTCTCATAAGTACTCCTGACTTTATATAATAACAAGTAGAAGCACCAGCTGACTCTTCCTCACTGCAAGCAGAGTTAGCTAGACCTTTCAACTCAGGGTCAGCAACCTGCAACTCAACCAACTCTTGACGAGACAAATTATCAACACTACGGGGTACTGCCTCATCTGGTGACTGGTCCAAATTAGCAAGAAAAGTGTCAGCGATAACATCATCATCATCATTATCCTTTAAGTCACCAGTAACTTTAGACTTAGCCCTAGTGACAGCACATGCAGAGAACACATCAGGGATATCACAATCCTTGGTCGCAGTCACTGGTTCACTAGACAACTGAGGAGCTGGACACACTTGACTTCCACCAATATCATTTCCAAGTAAGAAAGTTACACCTGACATTGGGAGTGTCTCAACCAACCCAACCATAACGGAACCATTAACAAAACCAGACTCTAAATTCACTCTGCACAGAGGGACAGAGAAGTAATTATTCCCTACACCTTGTAAGATTACAGTTTCATCAGAGGAATTAACATTAGAGCCTAGAACACTGGTCAGCATAAGGGATTGGCAAGCACCTGTATTACGATATATTTTAACTGATTTCCTATCATTACTGTCCAGAGGACTGACAAAGCCATCAAACAGGAAATTAGCACATGAACTCTTGAGAGTGTCACCCACGTTACTGCTCAAAAGAAGAGCTTCATCATGAGAATTTAATTTACCCCTCAAAGCAGGTTCAGTTAACTCAGTTAAAGAATTCTGGGAACTCTCAAGGGTGGACACTAGACCAGTTGACTGAATATTTAAAGACTCCTTTTTGTTCATATCACGCTGTCTCTTGAAACATTTCTCCGTAGTATGACCAGGCTTACTACAATAAGTACATTTACTTTTCTGAAATCTAGAGGTGGAGCTGGTATTTACTTCCTGAGAAACATCATCTTTATTCTCTTTCCTGTTACCTGTACTCTGAGTAGAGGCAACGTACTTACTCTCAGCTTTCCTTTTTTCTTTAGAATATCTCTTGTGAGTGAGAACATATTCATCAGCTAAAACTGCAGCATCAGACAAATTATCTATTCTTTTCTCATCAAGATATAGGCTTACATCATTATTAATACACCTTTTGAAGTTCTCCAGCAAAATCATCTGCTTAAATTTATCAAAATCAGAATTTACATTCTTAGAATTTAACCACTGCTCTAACAGATCTTCTTTGATTTTTGCATACTCAACATGGGATTGCTTATCTTGCTTATAAGTTGTCCTAAATTTTACTCTATAGGCTTCAGGAACAAGCTCATAGGCCTTAAGAATCAAGCTCTTAACTCCATCATAAGTATCAGATTGATCCTGAGGCAAAGATGCATAAGTTACTTGAGCTTTACTGGTGAGAACAGTTTGAAGGAGTACTGGCCAATATTTTTTGGGCCAATTAAAACCTGTAGTTACCCTCTCAAACAACTGAAAATACTTTGTTAAATCAATTCATTAAAAGGAGGGACAAGTTTAACATTTTTAGCCACATCAAAATCATCAGAAGTAGATGATCCATTTCCACCTTGTTTCATGCGATACTCATGGTCTGCCTGAATCCTAGCAAGTTCAATTTGTGCCTCCTGAATACGAGCCCGAGACTCAGCCTCCTTAGAAAGTGCCTGAAACTCAGCCTCCTTAGCACAAGCCTCCTGCAGGGCTAGCTGTAACTTACCTATTTCAATCTGCGTTTGCTCATCTGGAGGAGTTACATCAAACAAGCTTTTATTAATCATGCCAACAATTTGATCTTTAGACTGATGAGAGCGAACAGCAATTCCCAATTGTTGAGCAACAAGCTTAAGTTCATTCTTTGTTCTGTTTTCTAAATCACACACTGTTTGCACATTTGACAAAAAATCTTTGGCTTCATCAAGCGTAGTAATAGTAGACATCATGAATAAATCACAGTCACAAAATATCAAGCAATATCCTTATGATAATATCCTGAATATCCTGATAAGAGGTCTCCAATTTTATGTTACGGAACAGAGAGAGACAATGAACACCTCAAGCGAGAACACCAAAATCACCACTGTCCCACAAAGTTCCAGGTTCAAAACAAAAGAGTTACGTAAAATTACAAGTTAAAGTTTAATGCTCAAACTAACAATTAAACATTCAGGACTCATAAGGATAATGTAATGGCAAAAAACAGGTTAAATATATGGTTAACTGCAATAGCCTCTATTAACACGAAATTAGCAAGAGTAAATTTATCTAAGTCAGCCCTGATAAAATGAGAAAACCGGATAATGTTCAGTTAATGCAAGATATATTATTACAGATACAAACTATTATTAATAATGGCTGACATCAAAAACTCAACATGAACCACAAAAACCTCACCAGGCCTACGAATTAACACCTTATGCTATACAGTACAAGAAAAAAATGTAATAACACTTACACTCAAATTACACAGCAGGTAGATGGTTGGAGACTTCCTGAGCACTCACAAAAATAATAACAACTGTACAGGGGAGGACAGAGAAGTGAAGAAAATGAGGAGTAGATCTAAGTGGCAATTAATGTAGAGACTGAGCTCATTATATAGGCCGGCAGAGCTTGATACAACTTGTAAGAAGGACGCGCAAATGAAGCCATAGGGGACAAAGAGTAGATATTCCGGCTCTGAACAACAGAAAGAACGACTTACTCTACTATAAGGGAGGAGAAGGGGGGAGTGAGGTAGAACACGGAAACTTGGTCACTATGGAAGCCACGTGGCGAATCGTGATCAAACATGCGGCATACTGTACGTCAGAATTATACAAAGGATGATGAAATCATAGGCTATGTAACAATACACATACATAAAAAAAAAACATAAACATCCACAATAGTAAACATATAGTACATACACACAAACACACATACACATTTATATTTACATAGACATTCACTCATACACACAGACAGACACAGCGTGCTTACATACATACACATTCATATGCACAAACACATGAAAGCATAGCACTACACATAAACAAATGCACACACAAGGCTACAGAGACACATACATACACACACATATAAATACATTCGTACAGACACATGCACATACATACATGTACACACATATACATGCACATACATACACATATATATACATACACCTACATACACATACATACATTTACACCTCCGTAGGTACACATATATACGTACATACACATACATACATACATACATACATATATACATACATACATTCAGAAAAATGATTGAAGACGGATTGGAAACTAGAGAAAACTTGTTCTTTATGAGAAACTAAAATAAATTTTGAAAAGTAAATGTACTCCTATTTATTTATTTATTTATTTATTTATTTATTGGATTGTTATTTCTCATCTTTTTACGTATATTATTTTCTTGATCATACTTCATCTCATCCTTAGGAGAAAAACATGATGATGATGATGATGAAGATGAGGAGGAGGAAGAGGAGGAGGAGGAGGAGGAGGAAGAACAGAGTGATGATAATGATGATGGTGATGATGATAATGATGATGATAATGATATGCCTTTGGGTCAACTTGGAAGGAGAGTGGTAGAGAGGACGAATCGTACCTCATGCTGGAGAAGTGTGAGTGGAGAAGTGTGAGTCCGCAGGAAGAGTTATGTATGTGGCAAGCATAGTAGTAGCAGTAGTAGTAGTAGTAGTAGCAGTGGTAGTAGTGATGGTGGTAGGTGTAGTAGTGGTGGTGGTGATGGTGATGACGGTGGTGGTGGTAGTATGGTCTGACAAATCTAAACTGGCGGCTAGGGTGTGGCACGACCCTCTGTACAGTGTTGCTATGTTTCCCAAACCCGTGATGTGAAACGGCTGTTATATATGTAAAAGGCAGCACAAATAAGATAAACACATACGAGTACAGTGTTAACGTGTGTATTATAATATAGGAAAAAACAGTAAACTTACTATGCATAAAATATTTATACAGCAATACAGAAACGTGGCATTAATATATTCCAGTGTTGCTAAAAAAAAAAATGTAGTCACTTTTATTGGCTTGTACCGTATTTCTAGGGTGGGTAATAATGTCACAATTATGATTATATGATAATGTCAAAGAATATAAGTAAAAATATGCCAATTTCTTGGTGAAAAAAAAATAGTATATTAAACCCTCCTGAGCTGCAACACTCACACCGACCCAGTCTAACCAAGGCCTTCTAAAAATAGAAGGCCTCTCCAATCATCTCGTGACGTAAGCCGTGTAGGTCAGGGGCAAGATGGGTGGTCAGGTAGCGGTCAAAGTTCTGCCACACTAACGCTGTGTTTTCTTGTGTGTGTGTGTGTGTGTGTGTGTGTTGTTTAATTGATATTATATATTAACAGACTTATTGGTACTCATAATTTTATTCATGCGAAAAATTTACAATGGTAAAAGAAGAGTTACTACAAAAGAAAAGTATGTATTGACATCTGAAATCATATACATATACATATTGGGGCTGCTATATTGGGATGTCATATTGATGGTATATTGGGGCTGTTATATTGGTGGTATATAGGGGTGCTATATTGCGGGTATTATACTGGGGTGTTATATTGGTGGTATATTGGGGCTGTTATATTTGTGGTATATTAGGGTGTTATATTGGTGGTATATTGGGGTGTTATATTGGTGGTATATTGGGGCCGTTATATTGGTGGTATATTAAGGTGTTATGTTGGTGGTATATTGGGGTGTTATATTGGTGGTATATTGGGGCTGTTACTGTATATTGGTGGTATATTGGGGTGCTATATTGCTGTTTTTCTTTTTTCTTTTTTTATGTTTTCGACTCTGGACATAGGCTTCACAGCCTGCTATCAAGGCCCAGCAGCCCTCCTACATACCATACATCTCTACATGTCACCACTTCAGCGCTAACACCTACCGTCCATATTGAATACGTGCTAGGGCTGTCTCGTACAGGACTGGTGTATTGGTATTAGCGGGGGTATTTTTACGACATGTCGGCGGGTCTTCTGGTAGATCAGTAAAGCCTGATTTAATGAAATTCAGATCCTTAAACTGTTCCCTGCCCCAGCGGGGATTTGAACCTGGGTCCGTTAGAACGGCAGGCCACCTCTCTACCGATATTATATTGGTGGTATATTGGGGCTGTTATATCGGTGGTATATTGTGGTGTTATATTGCGGGTGTTATATTGGAGTGTTATATTAGGGTGTTATATTGGTGGTATATTGGGGCTGTTATATTGGTGGTATATTGGGATGTCATATTGGTGGTATATTGGGGTGTTATATTGGTGGTATATTGGGGCTGTTATATTGGTGGTATATTGGGATGTCATATTGGTGGTATATTGGGGTGTTATACTGGTGGTATACTGGGGCTGTTATATTGGTGGTATATTGAGGTGCTATATTGCTGGTATTATATTGGTGGTATATTGGGGCTGTTATGTCGGTGGTATATTGGGGCTGTTATATTGGTGGTAAATTGGGGTGTTATATTGCGGGTGTTATATTGGAGTGTTATATTGGGGTGTTATATTGATGATATATTGGGGGTGTTATATTGGGCCTGTTATATAGGGGGTAATCAGACTTGTCTCTAGTGTTAACAAGGTAATGCAGACTTCGTTTGAATTCGATTCACTTTCTTTATTAAGGAAAAGCTGAGGAGATATGTAGGAAAAATGAAGGTTTAGATTTTCCTCTCTTATCCAGCCCCAGCCACGTCTGTGTATATGGCTTTGGTCCTACACCCTAGCATGGCTAAAGCCTCATTTTTCTTATATTCAATGCAATTACGATAACTTAAAGCTTCTCACTGTACTCTCTATACTTTTCTGATAACACTGAACAGAAAATAATTTGTACTTACCCTGCTATTCCGATTTGGAGTGAACTGGTCGCGCTTAATGGCACGTAGCCACTAGGAGACAAGTTCTTTATCTTGCGGGAAGGAAAATACACAAACTTTTGGTACATTTTTATAATTTCCCTTAAATCTGGAAACACAACACATGTAAGGCATTATTACCTTAATAAAACATACAAATAATGTAAATATCAATATATAATACGATGTTTTTCCGTCCCTATTTTCACTGAACACACAGCGTGACCTCTCCCGACCTTAGGTGACCCAACCTACCTAGACGGACTGGATCACTGGACGTTCACTTCGCTGGCTGGTTTAATTGTCAGTTAGGATATTAATTTTTTAATATAATGTATTAGTATCTTGACAATGCTCTTAGTCAGTTTATTGGTAAAAGATATATTATTTTATAACAATTGAAAATATGCGAAAAAACTGAGAAAATCCGTGAAGTCCGATAGGCAACACCGTGCAAATATAACCAGCTTAAAACGAAACATCCCAAGTTTAAATTTCCAATCGTGTATGTGTGAATTTTGATTGGTAATACTGATTTGAATATTTATTGGCTCTTGATTAATAATTATGTCCTTTTTTGATATATTTGTATCCTGTTCTACACTGTTTATCAAATTCATTTCCTTATTAGTTTTATTTTATTTATTTATCGTTTCCTCATCACTGGCGACCTTCTGTTACTCTACTTTGCTTCTAGTTTGTTAATTATCAGTTCTATTTAACAGACTTGTCATTCTCTCTCTCTCTCTCTCTCTCTCTCTCTCTCTCTCTCTCTCTGTCATGCACAGAATTAAGTACTGTTGGTGGCAGCAGTAGCAACTAATAGTAGCAACACTGCTACTACTAGTAGTAGCAGTAGCAGGTGGTGGTGGTGATGCTTGTAATAATAGTAGTAGTACTAGCAGTAGTTGTAGAAGTGGTGGTGGTTGCTGTAGTAGTAGGCTACTGGTGGTGGTAGAAGTAGTAGTTGTTGTTGTTGCTGAAGTAGTATACTGATGGTGGTGGTGGTGGTAGTAGTTGTTACTGTTGCTGAAGTAGTAGTGGTGGTGGTGCTTTAAGTAGTAGTAGTAGTAGTAGTAGTAGTAGTAGTGGTGGTAGTAGCAGCAGCAGCAGCAGTAGTAAATGTTGTTGTTGTTCTTGTAGTATTGATGGTGGTGATGGCAGTAGTAGCAGTCGCCGAGAAAGTCAACCTGCTTTGTTTCGTACCGTGAAACCAAATAATAATAATAATAATAATAATAATAATAAAAATAATAATAAAAATAATAATAATAATAATAAAAATAATAATAATAATAATAATAAATACAATTACTAGATACATATACAAATAAAGTGAATACTTCTGTACAAATAAAGTTCAGTACCCACAGTATTACATTCGGGAAATTCTGTAGTATGTAAGTACTTTATATTACAAATTACTTAATGTATGTGTAGTAGTTCTAGTTGTTGAAGTAGTAGTAGTGGTGGTGATGGTGGTATTAGTAGTAGTAGTAAAAATTGCACCGTTATTATTATTATTGTTATTATCATTATTATTATTATTATTATTATTATTATTATTATTATTATTAATATTATTAAAAATAGTAGTAGTAGCAGTAGTAGTAGTACTACTACTACTACTAGTAGTAGTAGTTGTTGTTGTTGTTGTTGTTGTAGTAGCAGTAGTAGTAGTTATACAGTAGTAGCAGTAACAGTAGTAGTAGTAGCAGCAGCAGAATTAGTCGTAATGATGGTGTTGGTGGTAATTGTGGTAGCAGCAGCAGCAACAACCACAGTAGTAATAGTAGTAGTAATGGGGTGGTGGTGGTGTTTGTTGTGATTGTAGTTGTGATGTTGCAACAACATCAGCCACTACTACTACTACTAGTACTACTACGAGTACAATGCATTTCAACATCATATACATTAATTCATTAGTCTTTTATGGTGTCCCATTCTTAATCGTTCAAAAATATTTTATATTTTCATTCTAACATAATATTCACTACTTTTGATATTCTTATATTTTTAAGGATTTTCTTTTATTCATTGTTCTTCTCTCTCTCTCTCTCTCTCTCTCTCTCTCTCTCTCTCTCTCTCTCTCTCTCTCTATTTCTAAACAACCATGAAAGACGAGGTACCATTTACTTTTAAGTCATGCCATGTATATTATCAAAAACTATGAGCGATGTTATACCCGGCATAACATGCCTCTTATCTCTAATCTAATTACGAAAAAAAAAATGATTAGGTTATCACGAGTCGGCTATGGTCCTTTCGCAGCAAGAAGTCCGTTCAGGGTGTGGCAGAAGTTGGAATTCCCCCGAGTTCGACGTTGCCAATTTGACCACCAATTATCGGATTATCACTCTGACCTACCCCCATCCCACCTGTTTCTCTCTCTCTCTCTCTCTCTCTCTCTCTCTCTATATATATATATATATATATATATATATATATATATATATATGGCATATATTTATTATTTATTTTCAACTTTTTTTCCACACCACGAATGAGGTAAAAGTCTAGGCGCGTTTTTTTGTTAAGAGGTTTCCCCTGTAGGCCTAATCCTCTCTCTGACCCTGGGTCCCTCGCTGACCTCGGCGTGGCAACATGGGAAAAAAGCGCTGCCACGTGTCGTAGAATTCATTCAAATCATTGTTATAATTCTAAAAAGTGATACTCAGTGTACTATATAGCTTCTTTTACTATATACAGAATATAAAATACAATTTCAAATAGCACATAGATGGGAAATAAGAGAGAGAGAGGCATGTACTACGGTTGATTTGGCAGCATGGCTAGAGGTGATTCACCAGGTGGGCACAACCCTGAACGGACTTCTTGCGGTGAAAGGACCATAGTGACATTGGCTTTTGTGGGAAACCACGAACTCTAGTGGAATCTCAATTTATCGTTCAGTTAACCGCTCATTCGGTCGGGAGTCTTTTCAGATCAATTTTTCACTGTCATAAGTGATTGTCTTTTTGTGAGACATTAGCGCTTCCGCTGAGCGATTTGTTTTGGGCGTGTTTCGCTCATTCTAGCTGTTAGAAATGCGGCCACAGTGCTCCCTTCTTTCCCACGAGTTAGTCAGTCGAGGTTTGAGTGCCACGAAACCAGGTTGGGCCAGAGCGTAGTGCCGCCGTTCCTGATTTCCACATATTGTGATAGGCGAGAGACAAGGGAGTGCAGTGTCCTTCCAGTAACGATGCCCAGTCATCTGCTTATTCCACTCTTTGACCAGTATTTCTTTTCGTTTTCCTAGAGTTAAGAGTTTAGTTAAGGTGCTGTTGCCTCACATGCCAGCCAGGTGCGCCGCATGTTGTTTTCCTAGGTTTAAGAGTCTAGCTTTTGAGTACGTGAGTGAGTGCGATCTCTTTATTTTGGATTCATTTTTAAATGTAACGTTAAATTTATTCCTTTGTAATCAATAAATATAACAGTTCTTTTTCTTTGAGCTTAATGTAATGTAAACTCGTGTTTCATTTCTCCATATTTAAGCTTATTTCCCTTATAGCTCCTAGCTTGCATAAACGCTTTGCTATTCATAATTGGTACTTAGGCCAGTCTTTTGTATTAAGCTTAAAATCCATTGTGCCTTCTAGGAGTTAACGCATCAGCAAGAACCTGATATCATTAACAGTATTAGTTATTTATTGTCAGGGGTGAGGTCACTTTCTCCAGAGGCTAACAGTACTAATAAACAGCAATTGTGAGGAATTAGTCTCTGCTGTGTACTGTTGAGAAAGTTTATAAATTCTCGTTCTTAGAGAATCGGCGAAGCAAGCCAGCATAAAGTAATCATTGCTTGATTTTAGCAAGACAGTTCATTATCATTGCTCTTCAGTATTATTAAACGTTATCATTTAATATTGCATTTAGTTTTAAAAACCCCGTGAAAATTGGCGACTTCATTCCAGGATATTAACTCCTAGCTCTGAAGCTATTCACGAGATAATACTCACTCGTCCATATTTAGGTATTTATCATTAAAGTCTATAGGCACTACCTTACTGATGATTATTGATTCATTTTTATTAATTTACATAATAGTTTTGACAGTCAGTTGTTTAATTTTCTTTCTTTACCAGTTTAGTTAGATAAAACTGGTCACCACTAACCTGTGCCTATATTCTTTATTCTCGATTATTGGGATCTCTGCAAAAAAAAATCACAGTCAGTACTGAGTCGTTAGTTTATTAGATTGAGTTAGCATCATGTCGACCAGCGTCTATGTACAGGAAGCTAAAGATATGGGCCTCACTGACCCAGAAAAAATTCAAAGCTATTTTCTCTCACGGTTTAATTACGAGCAAAAACGTGAGAAAGATGCTCGTGAAGAGCATAGAATCCAACGTGAACACAAGCCAGAACAGCGCGAGTACGAGCGAGAATACCGCGAACATGAACAAAAACAACGCGAACTCGAGTTAGAACAAGAGCGTCAACAATGTCAACACGAGTTAAAACAACGTGAGAGAGAACGTGAATACGAGCGTGAACAACGAGAACATGAACGTGCCGAGCGAGAGGCATGCGAAAAACATGAACTTGAAGTGCTGAAGCTCAAGCAAGATTTCTTGGCTTCAAACACATCTGGTGCAGTTGGTCCAAGTTCCACGGGCGTTCTCCCTGCACATGTTATGGCAACCCCACACATCAAGCTTCCCCCATATAAATAGCTCGTTTTGAAGACATGGCTCAACTGTACCAGCTGGATGATGCAGCTAAGCAGCTTCAGTTTCTTAGCCTGTTTGAGGGCCCTGCCCTCGATATTCTCCACAGAATTCGTGGAGACAATCTCACGTATGAGATGATGAAGGCCACACTTGTCAAAACGTACAGTCTCACAGTTGACGACGCCAAGAGTCAGTTCATGAGGGCGCGTTTACAGGATAAAGAGACTGCCGTTCAGTTTCTTGACCGGCTTACTGCTTACTTAGATGAGTGGATGGAGAAAGATGAAACTCCTTCTATGCATGAGGGGATAATTGACCTTATGCTGAGCACGCAGCTAGAAAAGTCGTGGCCTACTGAACTTGTGGCTCAACTTAAGATCTGCCAGGTAAGAGATGCCAGCCAAATGGTGAAGATGGCTGACGCATTCTTTACTGCATACGGGTATCAAACTCGCAAGCAGCATACCTGGAACAGGAAACCTGATAAATCTGGGAAACCATCTCAGACTGAACCCCAGCAACAAGGCCATTCTCAGAATAATGGCCAAGGTCCAAAACCGCAGAGGAAGGTCCAGGGGCAAAACACTCAGAAACCTGAGTGGAAGTGGTACAACAGGTACCCTAACCAGCAGCAGTATCAGCCATGCAACCAACTGTCGGGACTGTCCTTTTCACCACCAGCTCAAGTGAATAGGAGGCAGGAGGCAAATGGAACCTTCATTCCTCAGCAGCAGCACAGTGGTCACATCCCTACCAGTACGGGTACTCCCCACAGTTCACTAGTCCCACAGCGACAGTGAACACCCCTCCACAGATGGCCAATGTTCCATCTCCACAGGCAGTGAGTACGACCCCTCAAGTATCTAATTCACAAGGCACCATGTTTGCCGCATCATTTATTCAGCAGCCTCATGAGTGGCTGGCTGCTTCCTCCACAGGCCCTCCCACAGGTGACAGTGCCTTCCTTGTTCAGCCAGGGTTTCTGGGAGACATCCCTGTGAAGGTCCTGAGAGACAACGGGTCCCCAGGTTGCTCTGTCAAGCAGAGTCTAGTTTGGCCTGACCAGTACACAGGTCGACAGTTCCAAGCTAACCTTATTGATGGATCAGTGAGAGTGTTCCCTGAGGCATGTATTCAGGTGGCATCTCCATTTTATACTGGTACGACAGTCACAGTTGTCATGCCAGAACCTTTATTTGACCTAATCATAGGCAATATTCCCGGTGCCAAGCATAGTTGCACCGAAGATGACGCTACGCAGACTTCGGCTGCAGAAACACGAGCCATCGCTGAGGCTCCAGACTGCGTCACCCCAGTGACCACTGAATCACCGCAAGATCTGATGTGTAGCCAAATTGTTGTTCAAGAACAACATTCTGACCCGACACTTGCTGCCATGCGAAAGAAACAAAAGAGTAGAGTGATAAAGTATTCACGGGGAGGTTGAGCCAAGTTCCTTCGTAAACAAGGACGGCTCTACCGTGAGTCACGAACACCCAAGGGCGAGGTTTGATTGCAGTTTATCGTTCCCGCTAAGTAACACCTAGCAGTGTTAGAATGGGGTCATTGTTCAGCCTCAGGAGGTCACATGGGTAAAAGGAAGACCCAGGGCCATATCCGAGCTGACTTTTTCTGGCCAGGGATGGGACGAGACATAGATAGTTTTGTGCGTTCCTGCAATGTGTGTTCACGTACCACTAATCAGGGACATGTCCTTCCTGCACCGTTTGTAACCACACCTGTAATCTCTGAGTCAGTTGAGAGGCAGGGTAGTGGTGAAGTGGGTGCAGACCTGACATCTCGCCCATTGGCCCCACAGGACACATCATGTCCAGGGCCTGTAAATACATATGTACCGTAAGTTAAGGGGGAAGTTTGAGAACCCTGCAGAGACAGTCCAAGGCTGTGTATGAATTACCTTGTGGAACGTCTCGAGCTGTGGGCCTCTCTGAGGATTCCCGGAGAATGCACAATATCCACATGAGTGTTCACACCCACGGTGGGTGTTAAAACATGACCTGCCCGAGATTGCATAGCGATTCTCAGCTTCCTGTCATTAATCGTAAATGTAGAGTTAGTTAACCAGTAAACTGGGTTCCATAAGCAAATCGCAGTGTTTGATGTCCTGCACTGACACCCAGTCATTTCGTTCATGACCACGTTCCCTGGTTAATTTAGCGAATCGCAGTGTTTGATGTCCTGCACAAACGCCCAGTCTTTTCGCTAATTGAGTTTAGGGAACCGGGTGATGGGATGTTGTTAGGGTGCTGTTCCCTCACATGCCGGCCAGGTGCGCTGCATGTTGAACTCTCATGCCAGCTTCTGGGGACTGGGTGATGGGATGTGTTAAGGTGCTGTTCCCTCACATGCCGGCCGGGTGCGCCGCATGTTGAGCGAGGTGGATGCCAGGTTAGAGCTCCCCCTAAACTGGGTGATGGGATGTTGTTAAGGTGCTGTTCCCTCACATGCCGGCCAGGTGCGCTGCATGTTGAGCGAGGTGCATGCCAGGTTAGAGCTCCCCTGCTAAGAACCCCTACGCCTACGTTTCCTGAAAAATAATGTAAATATTGTACTTTTTGTAACATAAGTACTGATTGCTAGGCAGAGAGAGAGAAATGATACTTTTGATGCTCCACCTTGATTGTTTTCGCAGGTGATGGGTGCAGCATTGCCATGCAGATTAGCTGGTCATCCCTGTTGCATGCTGCTGCTTCTCTTCTGCCTCGTTGTCATTATTTACTATAAATTTGTATTACATGATTTTACACGTAGGTACAGTTACACCAAAACTGTCACACCTACACCGTGTATTACATACATTACGCTACATAACAATTAGTTGTTAACATAAATGTAGCTAACTTTTCGCTCAGTTTGACCTGAGTACAGGATTTTTCACTGTCGTCACGGAGCTTTTCCCTCAAGCTTGCTTCTATTAACGTAAATACGAGTTTTTTTTTTGCTCACTGGCGACTGCAACTTTCTCCTGTAGCAGGATAGCACACACACACCACAGTGTGAATCTTGTGTGACTGAGTTAGGAATTATATGTATGTATATTGAAATTTTTTTTCTGAAGAAAAAAAGATTTGATTTTCATGGGGTGTAATGTCATGAGTCGGCTAGTGACATTGGCTTTTGTGGGAAACCGCGAACTCTAGTGGAATCCCAGTTTATCGTTCAGTTAACCGCTCATTCGGTCGGGAGTCTTTTCAAATCAATTTTTCACTGTCATAAGTGATCGTCTTTGTGTGAGACATTAGCGCTTCTGCTGAGCGATTTGTTTTGGGCGTGTTTCGCTCATTCTAGCCGTTAGAAATGCGGCCACAGTGCTCTCTTCTTTCTCACGAGTTAGTCAGTCGAGGTTTGAGCACCACAAAACCAGGTTGGGCTAGACTGTAGTGCCGCTGTACCTGATTTCCACATACTGTGATAGGTGAGACAAGCGAGTGCAGTGTCCTTCAAGTTACGACACCCAGTCATCTGCTTAGTCCACTCTTTCACCAGTATTTATTTTCGTTTTCCTAGACTTAAGAGTTTAGTTAAGGTGCTGTTGCCTCACATGCCGGTCGGGTGTGACACATGTTGTTTTCCTAGTTTTAAGAATCTAGCTTTTGAGTGAATGAGTGAGTGCAATCTCCTTATTTTGAATTCATTTTTAAATGTAACGTTAAATTTATTCCTTTGTAATCAATAAATTTAACAGTTCATTTTCTTTGAGCTTAATGTAATGTAAACTCGTGTTTCATTTCTCCATAATTAAGCTTATTTCCCTTATAGCTCCTAGCTTGCATAAACGCTTTACTATTCATAACTGGTACTTAGGCCAGTCTTTTGTATTAAGCTTAAAATCCGTTGTACCTTCTAGGAGTTAACACATCAGCAAGAACCTGATATCATTAACAGTATTAGTTATTTATTGTCAGGGGTGAGGTCACTTTCTCCAGAGGCTAACAGTACTAATAAACAGCAATTGTGAGGAATTGGTCTCTGCTGTGTACTGTTGAGAAAGTTTATAGATTCTCGTTCTTAGAGAATCGGCAAAGCAAGCCAGAATAAAGTAATCATTGCTTGATTTTAGGAAGACAATTCATTTTCTCTGCTCTTCAGTATTATCGAACATTATCATTTAATATTGTTTACTTTTAAAAAACCCGTGATATAGGTGACGATGACGACGACTACTACTACTGCTACTACTACTACTACTACTATTTGTACTACTACTGTACTACTACTACTATACTACTTACTACTGCTACTACTACTACTACTACTTTGTTTTTACAGATGAATAGAAGATAGAAAAACATTAACAAATAAAAAAATCCATACCAGATTACAGGTCTCCTCCATTCATAAATATTTGTAACAGTTGGCATTGCACAGTCCTGAAGGTTGAAATTTTGAGAGAAACTAATCTGGGGATGAGAGTTCCAAAGAGATGCGATTTGCGAAAGAACTGAATACCTGTACTGACAGGCAGAAGTTCTGCAATATGGCTGAGTGACATTCCAGTCATGAGTGCTACCAGATGCCCGTGTAGCACGAGAGAAGGCATGGAGAGGTGGCACCATGGACGCAACTTCGTCTGAGCATTTGCCATTAAAATATCTGTAAAATAACGCACGGGAGGCAACGTTCCTTCTTACTTGTAGGGGAGGTAGTTTATTTGTAGTAACAGAGTTAGTAATAATTCTAACAGCTTTGTTCGGAATTTTGCCTATGGTCCTTCCAATTTATCCAGATCGTTTGGGCGTTGTCCCTCACGGGACTTCCCCTACGTGCGACGTTGCCACAGTTTCTACTGGGCCAATTATTGGATTAGAGACAAGGGTTAACCCTCACTCCCAGCTCTCTCTCTCTCTCTCTCTCTCTCTGCATATAAAATCTACAGTTTATGGTGATTTATTTCTATAAAAAGTCTATACGGTTTTATAAATTATTATAGTTTGTTCTGGTGACTTTTGTATAATGCAGGCTTGATTGTAGGAAGAGCAAATTCGTCTGACTGTTACTTCACTTACGTTGGTGGCCTTTGCTGTTCAAGCAACAGGTTTTGAGGGATCAGTTATAGGTCCCCTGTTTGCCTTCTTTTCTAAAAAATATTTATTTACGCTGTAAATAAATACTTTTTCTCGACTGTGGAGCAGACGAGGGCGAGTAGTAGGTGTAGGAGCTTATCTTTTAATGGCGGTCAGAGAAAGTGACCTGCGGATTGACACCTGACCTACCCTCACTGACTCACCTACAAGCGCGACAACGTTGGAAAGCAAAGTTGCCAAGTGATGAGGTATTTATAAAAAGTCATTATTATCATTAAAAACAATAGGCATTTTCTTGCACTATATTGCCATATTAGAGAATTATATATATATATATATATATATATATATATATATATATATATACTGTAGAAGTAGTAAATAGCTGACATGAGACAGAGATGTGTGTTTTGGTACAGATTCAGCAGCGTCTCTCGAAGGGAACTCCCGTGAGAGACAACGTCCAAACGATCTGGATAAATTGGAAGGACCATAGTTGTTTTACTGCAACCTCTCCACATCCACTCCGCAAGACTGAGCAATATTCCAGATGAGAGTGCACATATCCTGCTAAACAGTGAAGAAGCTCCGGACTCTACAATAATACAAGTCTCTTTGAGGCGGTATTAGCAAATGATCAAAGGTGAGAGGTCCAGATAAGGGTATTGTTAAACCAAACACTGGGAATTTCAGTACTTTTAGAGATAAGAATATTGGTTGCACTGAGGGTAATATAGGAATCACGCAATATCTGTGTATAAACTGTATACATTTGGCTTTCCTAGCATCAAATAAGTCAATGTTATTTTGTCCCCATTCCGTAATCTTAAATAAGTCTTGATTTATGGAGATTGCTGTAATGAGTTGGGAGTTAGAGATATTAAACTTTGTGAATGGGTGCTTAAGTGTGAATGATCAGAGAAGCGTTGAGTCATTTGGATGTGAGTGAATGGGATTATTGGAGACAGACAAGAGATCACCAGCATGAATGAGAAATAGGGTTGGAGGTGAAATAAATCCGCTCATTTGACTATACCTGTTTTACTGCCAGTGATATACATATACACTGACTAGATATGTAACGCCAGGTATTTTATCCCACCGTTGTTGTTCTGTTTACCTTACTCGTTGATAATACAAATGGTACTCAACTTAGTCTCCCTCAGTGACTGATAAAGTATTCACCTCAGTAAAAACAAAGGGGGGGGGGGAGTAACTTCGACTTTGAATGATAAAGGTTAATTGCTTAAAGGATATTTTTGGTAGCGTTTGTATTTTTTTGGCCAAGTCGAGAATAAGTCAGTACCACGTGTGTTAGTCGTTCCCAAAGTGGAGGAATCTTGAACAGGAAGGGGAGTGAGTTATGCGTGAGAGGACATAATTCCCTTGGTTGGGTATCAAAATTGCATATACCTTACTCTACTTTAATAATTCTATACTTGTTAATTATCAGACATTTTTGAATTACATGACCTTTAATAATATGTAAAAGAGTTGTAAATTAAGTAATAGTTTTGGCGAAAGTAAAACAGTACTGTTACTAAGCGACACAACTTGAATATTTAACAGTGACTCCTGAGTCCATCACATTACATTCTCTATTATCGGTTATTCTTGGGCTCGTTAATAGCCTCAAGACTGGGACATTTAATGGCATGAACTGTCTTTTCGGGCTGGCATAGCCTCGAACCAAAAATATTCACTCTTATTCTATTTCGTGGGGGCAGTCTAAATTCATCACACAATTCACTAATAAATCATAATCACTCGGGCTTGTTTAGCCTCGAGGAACAACTCAAAATCACATTTCCTTACAACCACTAAATTCATTTCAACACTCCCAATATTCCTAACCTATTAATAAAAAAGAAAACGGTTGATGAGTTTGAATTCACCTTTCCGTTACATGATCACATTAACTTTCAAAATTCTGTACCTTATCTACTATAAAAAAAAAAAAAAAAAGGTTCACCGGATTGATTCATAATTCAATTTCTACTACACTGTTTATAAAACTATTCATGGGTAGTGTAAGTGTGTGTGTACATCAAGTCTATGGGCAATATCACATGAAGGCCTCGTGCACGCCCCAAAGTCACGGTGTCTGTGAACTGAATCAACGTCTGTTATCCACAACGTCTGGGTAGCCAATGTCTACGTTCAGCTTTTAACAACATTACTTCATATTGTTCACGACAAGCAAAAATTAAAACAAGAAAGGGGGGGAAGAAAGGAGGAATGTGTACAGCTCACCTGAATCAACGTCTGGGTAGCCAATGTGGCTTATCGGGCACGTAGGGACGCTATTGCTAGATCAAATGAGACTGTGCTTTTGCGATATGGTAGGTTTTAATTCTCTTCACTATTTATATAGTAGAGTACACATGACATTAGGACTTTTGACTGAATTGGGGAAAATTTGAGATTCAATCCTTAATACATTTAAATACTGAATTTACTGCCATCCCGCCTTGAGTTTGGGGTAGCTTATGCCATCTAGTGACGGCTAAGGCAAGCGGGATTATTTGGTCCTCACAAATTACATTATCTTGGTCTTTTTGACTATTAATTTAACATATTTGGATTCTAGCAGCTTCATTAGTAAGCATTTCACAACAATGATACGGAAAGAATTGCATACCCATTATTATTCTTTTTTTTTAAACTTGGCGCCCGGCAACGACGCACAAGCAAGGGGAATGTTGCCCGCATCTGTTATTCGTTACTCCCATAGCTCAACACTTCCAGTTACACTACCTATGCATAGATACAGAGATATATACATATAAAAATAAAATTGTCCCTATATCGATTATTAACACATGAACTACTACTTAGAACAGGAGCCTTATAGACAAGTATTCAGATTACACTCTATCTAACTTAGAAATTACAGTACCTCTAAACATATACATGAATACTAAATTTGTGGCATTACAGATATACACACCCAACTCAAATATACACATTCTTTGTGTTTATATGTCACAAACTTAATTTCCTTCAATATATATCCTGTCACATTATAGTCTAGGTTTCTATGCTATATTGTACGTCTTATCCTACGTAAATATGAATATCGCTAAATACTCTCTTTATTGATCTCTAAAATGGTTAAGTTTTTCTAGATTTCATTTATCTAGATAAAGATATTTGATATTTATGATTTCTTTGCATACTGGGGGTAGTTAATAACACGGGAGAATAAATTGCAGATATCATAGTTAGCCGTACTTTATAAAACTTTTCTTTATACACAGTTTTCTTTGGTAATGTTTGGATGGATAACTGAAAGATATTTCAAAGCCGTTCTATCTATCTATCTATATCCAGACGCCACAATTCCGTAAGGGGTTGCCCTTTGTCTTGAGTTAATTGTTTTAAGGGGAGGGGCACTAACCCTCCGCCAACCTACTTACTGTCACGCAGGGAAAAGGTATGGGTTGGTTATATGGTTACCACCCAGCATTTAAATGATTTCCTAGCTTACAGGAAACATATGGTTTCTCACTAAAGGTAAAGCCACCTAAAAAGGAAAGAAAAGAGCAATAATTAGTGATGGGAAAGATGGGTGAAATAGGAAAAGGGGACTAGACTCTACGTCCTTTCAGTTCAGTGTTTACGTTGTTCTGCCTATGTAGTGGCGGCGCATCCTAGTTGGTGACGTCAGTGCAGGGCCTCTATAATAATAATTTTTTATTTTTTTTATTTTTTTTGTGAGGAAGAAGGAACCAAAGGCCATGAGCCCGCAGTAACAGTTCCCTCCAAGAGAAAAACAAAATACAATAGAGAGCCAAATTCAAGATTCGATCATTTTGAGATGCATGGACACACTACGTTTGAAAGACTGGAGATCATAGGCAGCAGGAAATACAGACAGAGGGAGACAGTTCCAGAGCTGACCTGTTGCATAAATGAAAGACTGGGAGTAACGGTTAACTCTTGCATTAGAGAGCTGGACAGAAAAGGGATGAGAGTTTGCTGCCAGACGGGTGCTACGCGCCCGTCGTAGAGGTGGAGGAATGCAAGCAGACAGTTCAGAGGAGAAGTAACCATTAAAGTAGCGATAGAAAAGAGATAAAGATGCAACAGTGCGGCGAAGAGACAGAGGTTGAAGGGAGTCAGTAAGAGGAGGAGAGTTAATGAGACGAAAAGCCTTTGACTCCACCCTACTGAGAAGAGCTGCATGTGGGGAGCCTCCCCACACATGACAGTTGCACTCCACACAGGGGCGGATAAAACCCCTGTATAGAGTCAACAATTGTGCAGGGGTAAAGAAAGAGCAGAGCCAGCTCAGCACACCCAATCTCTTGGAAGCAGATTCCACAAGAGATGGAACATGATCCTTCCAAGATAAGTCCCGAGTAAATGAAACCCCAAGCATGTTCAAGGATGATGCAGGACGAAGCTGAACACCATCAAACACCAGTGGGTATACCTGTGGAAGATTTTGTCGCGTTGATAGGTGTAAGAACTGAGTCTTAGATGCATTAAAGACAACCATATTATTTTTACCCCAGTCAGAGATATGAGCCAAGTCAGACATTAGGTGTGCCATAGCCTCATCCCTTGTTTGTTGAAGTAACTGTTGAGATGGGCGTTGCGGGAACCGAATGGAAAGGTGAAGGGTGGAGTCATCAGCGTATGAGTGGATAGGGTTAGATGTACAGCTTAGAAGATCATTGATGAATAAAAGGAAGGGAGTTGGTGATAGGACAGAGCCCTGAGGAACACCACTGTTGATAGATCTAGGAGAAGAACGATGACCGTCTACAACAACGGCTATAGAACAACCAGAAAAGAAGCTAGTGATGAAGGCACAGATAGACGGATAGAAACCGTAGGAGGGCAGTTTGGAAATTAAAGATTTATGCCAGACTCGATCGAAAGCCTTTGAGATATCAAGTGCAATGGCAAAGCTTTCGCCAAAGTCCCGAAAGGAGGATGACCAGGAGTCTGGAAGGTAGGTGAGAAGATAGCCATTGGAGCGTCCTTGACAGAACCCATACTGACGATCGGAAAGAAGGTTGTGATAGGAAAGATTCCTTAAAATTTTTCTATTGAGAATTGACTCAAAAACTTTTGAAATACAGGACGTTAAAGCAATTGGACGATAGTTGGAGGGTTGGGAGTGGTCACCCTTCTTTGGGACTGGCTGAATGAGAGCAAACTTCCAGCAAGAAGGAAAGGTACAAGTTGACAGACAAAGGCGAAAGAGTTTGCCTAGGCAGGGAGTAGGCACAGAAGCACAGTTCTTGAGAACAACAGGAGGGACCCCATCAGGCCCATATGCCTTGTTAGTACTGAGGCCAGTGATGGCAGAAGATACATCAACTGAAGAAATTTTAATGTCAGCCATGAGGAAATCAGAGAGGGGAAGTGATGGAGGAACAGCACTGGAATCGTCTAAGGTGGAATTGGAGGAGAAAGTCTGTGCGAAGAGATCTGCTTTATCAGTAGAAGAAATAGCTACAGAACCATCAGAGTAGAAAAGAGGAGGGAAGGACGATGAGGTAAAGTTGTTAGAAAGATTTTTGGCAAGGTGCCAGAAGGAGCAGGAAGAATTCGAGTTGGAGAGTTGAGAGCATTTAGTATGGATGAAATTATTTTTAGTAGAGCGAAGAACAGACTTAGCACGATTCCGGGCAGAAACGTAAAGATGATGTGATTCAGGGGTGGGTTGGCTCCAGTACCTTTTGTAGGCCCTCTCCTTGTTGCGGACAGCATTAGAACAAGCGTGATTAAACCAAGGCTTTGTTGCGTTAGTCAAAGGATATGAGAAAGGAATGTATGCTTCCATGCCCATGAGAATAACCTCCGTAATGTGCAAGGCACACTCAGATGGCTCACGGCCATGGAAGCAATAATCATTCCAGGGAAAATAAAAGAAGTACTGCCTGAGGGCCTCCCAGTCCGCAGCTCCAAAATGCCACAGACGACGTTTCCCTGGAGGGTCCACAGGCTGTACCGGAGTGATGGGACAGGTTAAGGTAATAAGGTTGTGATTGGAGGAGCCCAACGGAGAGAAAAGATTAACAGAGTAAGCAGAAGGATTAGTTGTGAGGAAGAGGTCAAGTATGTTGGAGCTCTCTCCAAGGCAGTCAGGGATACGGGTAGGGTGGTGTACAAGGTACTCTAGGTCATTAAGGATAGAAAAGATGTAGGCTTGTTCACCAGGTGGATCTGTGAAAGGAGAGGAGAGCCAAAGGTGTTGGTGAACATCGATTTCTCCTAGAATGGAGATTTCAGAGAAAGGAGAAATGGATAGAATGTGTTCCATTGTAGACGTAAGATAGTCAAAGAATTTTTGATAGCCAGAAGAATTAGGGGATAAGTAAACAGCACAGATATATTTAGTCAGAGAATGACAGGAAAGCCGAAGCCAGAGTGTAGAGAATTCAGAAGAATCGAGTTCAGGAACACGAGAGCAAGATAAGTCCTTGCATATATGTACACAACAGCCACCTTTGGCTTTGAAATGAGTATAGAGAAAGTAGGAGGATACAGAAAAGGGTTTGCTGTCAGTTGCCTCAGACAGCTGATTCTCCGTTAGAAAAAGAAGGTGAGGTTTAGAGTAGGAGAGGTGGTGCTCAACAGAGCGAAAGATAGAGGAAAGGCCGCGAATGTTGCAGAAATGAAGAAGAAGAGAGTCAGACAGTGGTTCCAGGCACCTCGAGTCGTCACCGGGAGAGGGGCAGATGGTGGGGGCATTTATGGTCCTCCCCCCTGTGGACTCCGAGGCTTGGTGAATAGACACCATTTTAGTTAAATTTTGAATAGGAAGTGTAGTGTGTACTGTGCATGTAGTTTGGTGTAGATAGTTAGAGAAATTTGTACTGGAGAGCATGCTGGCCTACTCTCTGTGTAACTGAGACACTGAAAAAGTTCAGCAAAGGGGGATGGTCAGGAACTAGTCCTGAGGGCTGATGAAACGGGAGCTCCAGCACTCCCTGTCATCAGCTTTTCATCCACCTCGGGAGTACTGCCCTGCTCGACTGGTGCTACAGTCTACTCCCATGAATACTAATCTATCTATCTATCTATAGCCTGAGCCATAATCCCGCAAAGGGTGGCCGCAGACAAACCGCCTCCAAGTTACTCTGTCACCCACCATTTGACTACCCTCCCCCCAAATCACCCCCCCTCCCTCATATACCTCTCAACTCCATCCCTCCACCTCATCCTCGGTCTACCTCTCCCTCTCCCTCCCTCCACCTCACCTACATACACCCTCTTAGTCAGTCTTTCATTCTCCATTCTCTTCACATGTCCAAACCACCTCAGTGTATTTCTCCTAATCTTCTCAACCACATCCACATCCACCCCACAGCTTTCCTTCACTTCTTCATTCGTCAACCTGTCCCTCCACGTCACTCCACATGCTCCTCTCTAGTAACTCATTTCCACTGCTCTCACTCTTGACTTGTTCCCCTCTTGCAAGGTCCATGCCTCGCTTCCATACATCAGGATAGGGCTCACAATACTATCATGCAGTGACTTCTTAACTTCCATACTCACCTCCCTATTTCTCATCACTGCTTTCAGTGTACCAACAACCTTCATTCCCTGCTTTACCCTTTCACGCACTTCATCCCCCAAAGTTCCATCCCTACTGATCACACTACCCAAGTACTTGAATGCACTCACATTCTCCATATCCTCACCATCCAATCTCACTGCACACTCTGTGACTTCATTCCTCTCAAACACCATAACTTTACTTCTGTTTACATTAACTTTCAGATTCCTCCTCCTACACACTGTCCCAAATTCATTCACCAAACCTTGCAACTCCCATTCATCTTCACTCAACAATACTGTATCATCAGCAAACAGCAACACCGGAAGCTTCCAAATCTCACCTCATTCATTAGAGCCACCCCCACATCCACTGCCCTACCCTGCACCTCCTTTACAACCCCATCCATGTATATATTAAACAGCCATGGAGACATCACACAACCCTGTTTCAGTCCCACATTGAGATCAAAGAACTCACTCAGCTCACCATCCACTTGCACTGCAGCCCTAGCTCCCTCGTACGTACTCTTCACAGCACTCAACAATTTCCCCTCCACTCCATATATATATTCTTAATACCTTCCACATACCTTGCCTATCTACGAGTATTCTGTCATAAGTTTTCTCCAAGTCCATGAAGGCAGCATACACTTTCCTTCCCTTCTCTAGATACTTCTCCACTAAACATCTTAGAACAAATATCTGATCTACACACCCTTTTCCCTTCCTAAATCCCCCTTGTTCTTCTCCAACTAGCTCCTCTGTCATATGCCTAATTCTATCAATGAGTATTCTACCATATATTTTACCAGTCACACTAAGTAGGCAAATACCCTTATGGTTACCACATACTTCTCTCTCCCTTTTTCCTTTGGATAAAGTAACAATTATACCTGATTTCCAGTCCTCTGGAACCCTTCCCTCTTCCCAAGCCAATCTACACAACTTCCATATCCACTCCACAACAATCTCACCCCCTTACCTAAGCATTTCACCACACACTCCATCAATTCCTGGGGCCTTTCCCAACTTAATCTTCTTCATTGCTTCCATTACTTCCGCCCTACTGATCTCTTCTTCCCTCGTCTCATCTCGTCTTCTCCCAGCCATTCCCCAACCACTTATACTCGCACTGCTCTCACTCTCTACATTCAACAAATCCTCAAAGTGCTCCGTCCATCTCCTCAGTTTCTCTCTCTTCTCCACCAACAATCTATTATTCCTATCTTTCACTCCCCTACTATTTCCCCTTTCACACTGCCTTACTTTCTTTACCTCCTTCCAAAACAATTTCTTACTCTCCTTCCATTTCACACTCAGATTCCTCCCAAACTCTTCATCCACTTTTTTTTTACCCTCCTTCACCAGTCTCTTAACCTCCCTTCTCCTGCTCACATATACCTCTCTCTTCTCTCTCTCATCTTCTCCCCTACCTTTACTCGCTAACCATTCACTATATGCCTTCTTCTTTTGTTCCACAGCTCTTTTCACCTCATCATTCCACCACGCTGTCCCTTGCACACCCTTGCATCTCCTCCTCACTCCACAAACAGCCTCACACGCTGCGCCTATCTCTTCTGTGAATATCTTACATACGTCTTCCACCCCTTCCATCTGCTCTAGCTTATACCTTCCCAATCTTTCTTCCACTATGCTCTTATACTCTGTCATTTTCTCACTATCTTGTAATTTCTCCACTCTTCTCACAGGAGTTGCTTCCTCCTGTCTTCCCATTCGTCTCCTCAACCACTTTCTTTGCAGCTCTACCTTGGCCATCACTAAGTGATGGTCCGAGACTCCATTCCCCCACCCTCTCCACACTCTTGCATCCAACACTTGTCTTCTCATTCGCTCATCCACACACACGTAGTCTATCATTGCCTTTCGTTCAACAAGTTCACCATCCATCCTCCTCATTACTCTCCATGTGTACCGGTGGATCATCTTATGCCGAAAGTAGGTGTTGGCTATTGCCAACCCCTTTCCAGCACAGATGTCCACCAAAGCACTTCCATTCCCATCTATGTCAGTTGGCACACCCCACTGACCAACCACTCCATCCACTTGTACATTGCCAACTTTGCCATTCATGTCTCCAATCAACAGCACTCTCTCACTCCTCTCAAACTTGTCCATACACGCTTCTACACTCGCCCAAAACTCATCTTTCACTCTTGCCACTCGATCCTCTGTCGGGGCATACACACATACAATCGCCCACGCTTGTATACCTACTTTCATCCTCACCCATACAATCCTTGCACCCACTGTTCCATACTCTTTTATATTCTCCTTCCACTTCTTGCTTATCATCAGACATACTTCCTCTCTTGCCCTCTCATTTCCATTGACTCCCGCACATATACCTAAACCATATTCCCATTCTCTCACCCTTTCACCTACCCATTTAGTTTCAGTCAATCCACATATATCCACTTTTGCATCCTCAAGCACCTGAACAATCTCTCTCTCTTTCACTTCATCATTCACTCCTCTCACATTCCACGTTCCCACCCTAAGAATGCCCTTTGTCCGTTCCTTAGTCGTCAACGTATGGTCCGTCCGGGTCCGAGGCGCTTTATTCGCTTTTTTAGTTTGTTCTTTTTACGGGGTGGGGCACTAACCCACCACCAACCCTGTTAGTCGCCTCGTACGAGAAGCAGGGATACTACTACTACTACTAATAATAATACTTAATAACTATTCCTGATACCAGTTACTGTGCATCATATCTCTCCCTACCGGCATTTTCTTTTTAAATTTGATTCTGAATGTGTTGTCATCATATTACATACAATTCCCTGAGAAATTAATCCCCCTCTCTCTGTATGTATCTGTCTACCTTTTGATCTGTTTAGCAGTCAATCAGTCAATCAATCTATGTATCTACCTACTTATCTATCTACTGTATCTGTCTACTTATGTGTGTATCTACTGTATCTATTTACCTATGTATCTGTCTACTGTATCTATCTATCCATGTATCTGTCAACTGCATCTATCTGCCTATGTATCTATCTACTGTATCTATCTACCTATATATCCATCTACTGTATCTATCTACCTATGTATCTATCTACTGTATCTATCTATGGACTATCAACTGTATCTATCTACCAATGTATCTATCTACTTTGTCTATCTACCCATGTATCTATCTAACTGTTTGTCTGTCTCTCTGCAGCCAGTGGTTTTAATCCCATAAAAGGTGGCCATAAACAAATCGCCCCCACGTCACCCTGAACTTTGCCATCATTGCCTTGCTTCCAGCTCACCCCACTCTCTCTCATACACCTCTCAACTCCATCTCTCCATCTCATCCTCTCCCTCTCCACCTCATCAGCACACTTGTATACTCTCCTAGCCAGTCTCTCATTCTCCAAGCCTGTATTCTCGTGGGCCTGGGAGACTCCTTGGCAACTTCTTAACGCTTCATTTATGTCTTTCATAAGTTAACCCTGTCATGGTGGTAACAACTCTAGTGATTTATTCATATGAGGGGAAGTATTAAAAGCCTGGGTGGTAATATTGTCACCATTAACTCTCTCATGGCCGGGACAAGTCTCCTACACACACCAGAATACCACCATATATCTAACATCGAAACGACCATACCGAGTTCGAAACATGTATCAAAGCTCCAAAACTGAATCATGTATCAAACCTGTCAAAACTGAACTCTGTATCAAACCCATCAAAACTGAACCATGTATCAAAGCTATGAAAACTGAACCATGCATCAAAGCTATGAAAACTGAACCATGCATCAAAGCTATGAAAACTGAACCATGCATCAAAGCTACCAAAACTGAACCATGCATCAAAGCTATGAAAACTGAACCATGCATCAAAGCTATGAAAACTGAACCTTGAATCAAAGCTATGAAAACTGAACCATGCAGCAAAGCTATGAAAACTGAAAACTGAACCATGTATCAAAGCTACCAAAACTGAACCATGTATCAAAGCTACCAAAACTGAACCATGTATCAAAGCTACCATAACTGAACCATGTATCAAAGCTACCAAAACTGAACCATGTATCAAAGCTACCAAAACTGAACCATGCATCAAAGCTATCAAAACTGAACCATGCATCAAAGCTACCAAAACTGAACCATGCATCAAAGCTACCAAAACTGAACCATACATCAAAGCTACCAAAACTGAAACATGCATCAAAGCTACCAAAACTGAAACATGTAGGACTCCAAAATGACCATCAAAACAGAAACATGTATCAAATCTCCAAAATGGCTGCTCAAGCTCTGAAACACGCATAGAAGCTCCAAACTGACCATCAAAACTCAAAATAAAATTAATGTAAAATCTCTAAAAAGATCATCAGAACTCTTCAACATGTTCCGGTGCTTCAAGTGGCTATCAAAGCTCCGAAACATGCCAAAGCTTAAAGGGTCTCTGAGAGCTCTGAAACATGTATCGAAGTCCAAAATGACCATTAGGCCTCTGAAACATGAACCAAACCTTCGAAATGACTATTCAAATTCTGAAACACAAATGAAAGCTTTAAACTGACCATTAGAGTCCTGAAATGAACGTCAGTGCTCTAGAAATGATTTTGGAAGATATGAAACATGTATCACAGCTCTAAAAAGGCCATAGAAACACTGAAACATGTGCCAAAGGCTTCTAAATGACTATAAAAGCTGTGAAACATGTATCAAAACTCCTAAATTACCAGTATAGTTTGAAATGACCTCTGAAGCCCCGGACTGACCAGTGAATCTCTATAATATTTATTGAGCTTTTCTGAATGACTTCTAAATCTCCTATTTGACTATCAAAGCTCCAAAATGGCTATGAATTCTTTCAAAGAATTTTCAGTTTCTATAATACTTTATTAGCTCCAAAATATCGTTTCAAGTTCTAAAGCAGGTTTGGCACTCTTGAAATGATTTTCAAAGCATCACAAAAAATACCGAAGTTAAAAAAATAGAGGGGAACAAGACAAGAGTGAGAGCAGTGGAAATGAGTTCCTTGAGTGGAGCATGTGGAGCGACATGGATGGACAGGTTGACGAATGAAGAAGTAAAGGAATGTTGTGGGGTGGATGTGGATGTGATTGAGAAGATTAGGAGAAATACACTGAGGTGGTTTGGACATCCTTTTTTTGTCCAACTCTCTAATGCAAGAGTTAACCGTTACTCCCAGTCTTTCATTTATGCAACAGGTCAGCTCTGGAACTGTCTCCCTCTGTCTGTATTTCCTGCTGCCTATGATCTCCAGTCTTTCAAACGCAGTGTGTCCAGGCATCTCAAAATGATCGGATCTTGAATTTGGCTCTATATTGTATTTTGTTTTTCTCTTGGAGGGAACTGTTACTGCGGGCTCATGGCCTTTGGTTCCTTCTTCCTCGCATAAAAAAAAAATGTGGACAGAATGGAGAATGAGAGACTGACTGAGAGGGTGTATGTAGGTGAAGTGGAGGGAGGGAGAAGGAGGGGTAGACCGAGGATGAGGTGGAGGGATGGAGTTGAGAGGTATATGAGGGAGAGGGGAGTGAGCTGGGGGGAAGGTAGTCAAATGGTACAAAGAAGTACAAAGGAAAACAAACAACAACAGACCTTATGGTCCTTTTGAGGCTGTTTGGTACAGAGTAGACTATGACTACAAGATCTATCTCTACATGCTGAAGGATAAGGATAGTAAAGCAAGAAGGCTCCCCCTTCCTCCAAACCCTCCTGTCAAAACTGACAAGAAAAAGTGAGAAAAACCACCTCGCAGCATGGAAAAACTGACATGGAAATTTCATAGGAAGAACTGAAAAGGAAAAGCTACATTCTATAATACATTATTTATAAGCTACCAGTATGAATGACCTGAAAGAGAAAGTAATAAAGTACAATGAGTAATCGAATAAATAAATAACTAATCCTTGTCCCTGTACGGGTACGTTGAGTTGACGGGGCATCTGCGGACACAGTGTGGAAATTGCACAGTGCACAGTGTGGATATTCAAGGGTGGTGTGGCAGCCTTGCCTGGCACTATTAAGGTAGGCAGCAGTCAATCAGGCCACAATTCCATTCATTCCACTGGAACTAGGAACTTTCCCATGCAGGACAAGCAAACAAGTCACCTCCTGAAGCAGTGACCCCTGGTACATTAAAAAAAATCCCGATGGTGGCCACATAACTAACAGGGACCCTCAGTGATCCACAGCCCATCACAGGTCGAAAGCATGAGTAGTGACCGTTAACTCAGGGCTATCTGTGCGTATCCTTGTCTGTGCATATACTATATTTGCATTTAATAAATTGATCCTGGCTCTAAAAATCTAAAATAAAATAAAACAAAATTATACTTACACAAGTCTTTTATTCAGGAGTAAACATATTAAGCTGGGGGTTGGATGCCAAATACTTATCCAGGCGACCTTTAAAGGTTTGTACTGTATTACAATCTATTACATTGGAGGGCAATTTATTCTATATATTTACAACTCTGTTGAAGAAGAAATGCTTAGCTTCATGCGACTGGAATCATTTGACAATTATTTTATGCCCATTGCCCCTAGTGTAGTTCAAGTGATCAACTGTGAAGTATTTATCGACAGCCATGTTATCATGTCCTTTGAATATCTTGAATACTTGAATTAAATCTCCTCGTATCCTCCGTTTTGTTAGGGTAAAGAGATTAAGGGCTTCTAAACGTTACTCGTACGGTTTATTTCTCAGTCTAGGTATAATCTTTGTGATCCTTCGCTGCACTCTTTCAAGCTTTTCCATATCCTTTTTATAATACGGTGACCAAAACTGAACGCAATACTCCAAGTGCGGGCGTACTAAGGAATTATACAAAGTGAGGATTTATATTCAGTTTTTATTCAAATGCACTGCCTATGAACCCAATCAATTTGTTGGCTTTTTTCACAGCTTCTGTACATTATTTGCTTGGTTTCAAATCAGATGTTATTATAACTCCTAAGTCTTTTTCATGGTTTACTCTATCAAGCTGGACATTATTCATGCTATAACTTGCTCTTACATTTTTAATGCCAATGTTTAACACTTTCCATTTATTAATATTGAAATCCATTTGCCAGACTTGGGCCCAGTTTAACAGCTGATCAAGATCTCTCTGAATTGCCTGTCTTTACAGTGCATTTAATAAATTGATCCTGGCTCTAGTATCATCAGCAAATTTTGAAATCTTACAACACAATCCTTCATCAATATCATTCACATATATTAAGAAAAGAACAGGACCTAACACTGAACCCTGCGGCACTCCACTTGTAACGTTTATCCAGTCTGACTCTTTTCCATTTATTACAACTCTTTGCTTTCGTCAGGTGAGCCAATCTTCTACCCACCCGAGAACACTGCCGCTGGAACCATGTGCCTTTAGCTTCTGAAGGAGTCTTTTGTGTAGAACTTTGTCAAAAGCCTTTTGAAAATCGAGGTAGACCACATCAACAGATTTAGTCTCGTCATACATGTTCAGTATATCACTGAAAAAGTCCAGCAGATTCGTGAGGCAAGAGCGATTGTTACGAAAACCATTTTGCGAATCTTTTATGAGATTGTTTGTTTCTAAGTGTTTTACAAACTTGTCTCTGATAATAGTTTCAAGAAATTTGCAAACCACCGATGTTAAACTATCTGGGTGGTAGTTTTCTGGTTGGGCTCTGTTGCCCTTTTTGAATATTGGGGTTATGTTAGCAAGCCTCCAATCATGTGGCACCTTACTGCTCTTAAGTGATAAGCTAAAATGTTCAGCTAAAGGCTTTGAATTTCATTCTGTAGTTCCTTCAATACACGTGGTGATATTTTCTCCAGTCCTGGTGCTTCATTCTCTTTTAATCTGTTTATTGCAAGCAGTACGTCGTGATCGCTGACTGTAATGTCAGTGATTATGTTGCCCTCTTTTATAGGGATGGGGGAAACAGTAGGAATTGTATGTATATATTTTCTGTTGTAAATACTGACGCAAAGAAAGTATTAAGAATTTTTGCCATCATAGTTTCATCATCAGTGTCCTCTCTGTTATCTGTGACTAAGGGACCGATTGATGGAGTTATTACCTTATTGCTTCTTATGTAACTGAAAAATTCTTTGGGATTTGATTTACTGATGCTTGCACTATGTGTCTCAAGGTTTTTCTTACCGCATTTAATCAATTTTTTGGCTTTTCGTCGAAGGGCATCGTATTCATTATTATCACTTTGACTCTTTGTGGTATTATAATTCTTAAATGCAAGATTTTTTGCTTCTAGACAATGTTTAATGTTGGAGTTCCACCATTTGGGTTTAGAATTTTTGGCGGGCCTTCTGTTGTGCATGGGGATACATAATTTGATGGCACTATTGACAGTTTCTGTAAAGTAACTCCAAGCATCATTGATATCTAAAGTTTCGAGAATGGGATGCCAGTCAGCTGCACCTGCAATTGCCTTTAATTTCTTAAAATTTGCTCTCTTAAGGTCAGGCACTTTCTCACAACTGGCCTTGACACTGTCTTCGCTGAATTTAATGTTAAATGTAACTGTGTAATGATCTCTTGTACTAAATTCTTCTCCTACAATAACATTACTCACTACATTTTCTGATGTAGCTAAGACAAGATCTAGGATGTTAGCTCCACATGTCGGATAATTTACAAATTGATACAAAGAACATTCTTGGAAATTTGTATATAGGTCTGACCCTCTGTGTGAGGATAGGGCTTCTCCCCATTTTGGAACTGGTAAATTAAAGTCATCAAATATTACAGTCCTTTGAATACAAGATAGTTCGGCAATTTGATTGTAGACTTCATTATCGATGTTGAGTGGCCGACCAGGTGGACGATAAATTAACCCAAGAGTGATTTTATGACAATATTCATTTCTAAGCTGAATATAAATAGTGTCGATGTTTTCGATACATGGCTTGGTAATTTCAACTGGATGAAATCCTGATTTAACATATAACAACACGCCGCCCTCTGCTCGATTCTTCCTTTCACAACTGAAAATGTGATAGCCTGGTAAATTAAACTCCGCTAGAAAATCTCTCTTCTCAGTATTTAGCCACGATTCTGTTACTCCAGTTACATCATAATCTTCGGTAAAGGCAAGGGCCTCTAAATCAGAAAATTTATTACATAAACTACAAGCATTTGCAAGGATTGCTTTCATGTGCTTTCCTTTCTGATGTTGGGAGCTTCCATTATTTATTGATTTATCAGATCATATGACATCTACGTTTGCCTCCTGTGATGCTTGTTTTTTCTCCAGAAAAAACTTACGGTATCATTAAGCAAACGACCGAGACGGGCAGAACCAACGGCATTCAAGTGTAGTCCATCGTTCGTAAACAGTGTACGCTGTTCGTAAAATTGGTTCCACGTATCGATGAACTGAACTCCTTCCTGTAAGCAAAGTGACTTGACTGTTATTAATACTAAATGCTCTGCTGAAGAAGGCATTGCCTGCATTAATCCTTGGTAGTATGCCTGAAATTAAAATATGGTTAGTTTTCTCCTTGTAGCATCAGATCATCTTCCTGTACTTCTCCATCAGCTCCTCTGATCGGGTTCGCGTGACATCTTTGGTACGTGCATGAATGATAACAAGGCTGTCATTTTCCCCATTCTCAAAAACATCATCTACAGCCTTTCTTAATCATCTACTCCTGCACCTGGAATACAAAAACGCTTTCGTTTAGAGGGTGCCCGGCCGCAAAATTCCACCAACTGACCACAGTTGATGGAGTCCCCCACAACCCGTGCCTCATGGGGCTCTTCCTCTACTTCTGTGAAAATCTGAAACTTGTTGTATGTTGTTCCTGGAATGATGCTTCTTTTCTTTACAAGCCTTGCACCATTCCGCACTGGCTGGAACTCATTCTGTACGATGAAGGGAGAAGTAACTACAGCAGGAGGAGGATGGTCAACTAGGACTGCAGTTGGCCTAGCAGTGATATTGTCCTCTGCAGTGTGTCCGACATTACTCGCAATGAATTCCTCCAGCACATCTACTTTTTGGATCAGCCTGTTAATTTTGTTCGTAGCCTCGGTCAGTTTGTCTTCCAGACTCTGACGTGGTTTACACATCCTGCAAACAAAGGTGTGGTCTGTATAAAAGGATCCGGTGAAACTACCGGAGCAGGTTACGCAAATGATATTCCGTGGCATTCTGAAATGCAAGGTAACTGCGAGGATTAATCAGAGAAAAAGAATCTGGTTATACTGATTAGTACCTGGAAGAGATATTGGAACAAGAGTAAGTTATATACAAAACCTGGTAGAACAGTGACAATTTATGCAATGATTACAGGTTTTACTGGTGGGGGTCTTGTTGCTTTTTAGAACTGTACAGGAATAGCTACCTTACTGGTTAGTAATACACCTGTTACAAAGAATGGAAAGCTAACCGTTACCTGGTATGAAGAACTAAAATTATACTACCTGAAATACAACAACAATGAAGTCACAACAGAGTCTTACAATATTCAAATAAGTTGTTTATCACCTCAAAAGTTACAACATATGAAAATACAATTATGTCTTACGTATAAGAGTAACTGTAAACCTGGGATATAAACTGTTTTTACTGGCGAAAACAAACAAACAAACAAAAACTATGGGAATAGTACTCACTCACTCACACACTGTGCACAGGGGAATGCTTACAACTAAATACACCAAGTATACTGTACCAGACGGCAGTTGTTCACATATACCAACACAACGGCGCCAACCACAGTCACAAATGATTGCCACAAACTGCTTCAAGCGTCACAAATCGTTCCCACACTACTGTTAATACACAACAATTACACTGAACTGCTGCATCACCAGAAAATAAAGCTCAGTTCATACAAATATAAGTCAAAACATTACAAAATTCCACTCAGCCTACATCAGCTCGAACAAAGAAATCAAAACAAAACAAAAGTTCCACTCAGTTCCGAATGGTTATAAACTGTTCTTACTGGTGAAACAACATACAGTTAACACTCACCCAATTGTAGCTGTAATTTACACAGGGTAATACCAATCACTTCCACGAGAACAATAACCACCCACCGCAAGCACACTATTTGGCGCCAGACGTAGATAAACAAACACACGACCAGACAGAGCTTTTCACACATAAAACACAGCAAAAAACTCTAGCATACACTGGACTTTCACACCTTTCACTGGAATGATTCTTCCAAGACACTTGTAAACACAGATGCACCATTTGCACACGGAATAATCACTCAAATTCACTCAAATCGTGAAAAAAAACTGTGAGTGAGAGCGGGTACGTCTTTCCGCAGCGGGGACAACGGTATGGTGGGTGACAGCGACTTCGAGGCGTTTTGTCTGTAGCCACCCTTTGCGGGATTAGGACGTCGGACTTTAGATAGATAGATAGATAGAAAAAAATGTTTAAATGCCGAATAATTAGTTTTAAATAGGCTAAAGAAATAATCTCCAAAATAACTTTTGAAACATGAATTTATCTTTGTCTGTCTGTCTGTCTATCTATCAGTCTATCTACCTATCTATCTGTCGATCTGTTTATCTAGACATAGATCTATGAAATTAGCGGCATATGACCCTGGCAGTTGCGCTGCCAGATTTTAATATTATTCAATCAGTCTATGAAAGTGAAACTGTACTGAACCTCTGAGAAACCAACAAAGCCTCAAAGCAACTATCAAAAGCTCAAAATGACTCAACAGGCCACAGAATAAATTTATTTCAGTAATCCAGAAAGTATTTATAGCAGGTTTTCCCTGTCCTCCTCGTTCACCTCATCGTCGTTTATATTGTCCAAATCACCGTAATATAATTCTACAGTGCACAGAAATATCACATCCACTCTTAAGATCCACAGCGTAATTAGAGCGGCTTTTCCCGCTCCTTTTCCCTCACCTCATCGTCGTTTATGTACAACTGAACTTTCAGAATAAATACCACAGCTTCAGAATGTTTGTCAGAAGCTGCAAAACAAATCTACAAGCCACAAAATCATCATATTCACTGTTAAGATCCACAAAGTAATCAGAGCGGCTTTCCTCACTCCTTTTCTTTCACCTCACCGTCGTTTATGGACGCTTGAACTTTCAAAATAAATACCACAGCTCCAGAATGTTTATCAGAAGCTGCAAAACAAATCTACAACCCACAAAATCACAATCATGTCCACTGCTAAGATCCACCAAGGGATTATAGCAGGTTCTCCCGCTCCTCTTCGTCCACCTCGTCGTCGTACATGTCGTCCAAATCGTCGTCATCGTAAAATAAGTCGTCGTCGCTCCAGTGGTTCGTCTCTTCCTTGTGGGGCTCGAGAGACATTCGGGTTGGGAACACATCTTCACACGTTGAGCACCTGTGGGTGAAAGATTGGCTGAGAGAGAGAGAGAGAGAGAGAGAGAGAGAGAGAGAGAGAGAGAGAGAGAGGACACAGGTTTACTAGACATTAAACAAGTCCTACATTCAGATTAAGAGTCAGAGAATGGATAGATGTTGTCACGGGGTTTTTATGTTTATGCAATATTAAAGAATCATATTCAATAATACTTAACAGCAGTGACAAGAATTGACTTGTGAAAATCAAGCAATGATTACTTTATGCCGGCTTACTTCGCCGATTCTCTAAGGACGACAATTTATAAACTCTCAACAGTACACAGCAGAGACTAATTATTCATACATGCTGTTTATTAGTACTGTTGGTCTCTGGAGAAAGTGACTCCACCCCTGACAATCAATAACTATTGCTATTATTGATAAACAGGTTCTTGCTGGTGCAGTTAACTCCTGGTTGCACAACGGATTTTAAGCTACAAAAGGACTGGCCTAAGTACCAGTTGTGAATAATGCAAAGCGTTTATGAAAAACTTGGAGCTATAACTAAAATAAGTTTAATGGAGAAATAAAACACGAATTTACATTACATTAAGCTCAAGAAAATGAACTGTAAATTTATTGATTACAATGAGATAAATTTCCGTTACATAAGTCTCAAAATGACTTCAAAGTAAGGAGAACACACTCACTCACTCAAAAGCTAAACCCTTAGACCTAGGAAAAACGAAAAGAAATACTGGTCAGAGAGTGGGCTAAGCGGGAACTGGGCATCGTTGCTGAGGAAGGACGCTGCTACGCTGAACCTCTCACCAAATCGTGCTAGGTGGGAATTCAGGAACTCGTTGGACAATGGCGGCGGTGGGACTGGGCGTCGTTGCTGAAGAAGGATGCTGCCAAACATGCTGCTCGACACTGAGCCCAATTGAACCTACTTCCACGACGCTCAAATCCTGACTGAGTTCAAATTGTGAGGCGAGGGCTGAAGCCACCCACTAACTGGTAATGGCTAAAAGTGAGCGAAACACGCCCTTAATATATCACTCAGGCAAAGGTGTCAATGTTGCGCACAAAGACGATCACTTATGAAATAGTGAAAAATGTCCTGAAAAACACTCCCGATCGAGTGAATACATGGCGGTTGACTGAGTGATACATACTGGGATTCCACTAGAATTCGCGGTTTCCCACCAAAGTTTAATGTCACGAGTTTTTTTAAATATATGATTGCACGAACTCGTGACATTACGCACCATCAAAATGATTTTTTTTTCTCAGGAAGAAAATTTCAATATCTATCTATCTATCTATATACCTAGGCTGCTTCCCCCAAGGAAAGGGAGGTAGCCGAGACAGGACGACTCACTCTCCATTTACTCATCCATTCAAACACATTCATTCACATCTTAGCCCCAAAGGGGAGAACGGACAGATCCTCACCGCATCACACCGCACAAGGGTCAACTGCGCAATGCAAGCAGTGACATCCACAGCAGGGCCCGACAGCAGAACTGGTTTACCCCTGCCACATCATAACAGACCCATCCCCTTACCCGCACCTGACCTGACTAGTTGATCAGACCAAATGCGGGAGAATATCCCCTCAGGGCTGCGTCATCACTTATTCATTCACAATTTCTCTCCATTTATTTCTGTCATGCACAGCCACTCTTCCTTGCTCAACAGACATCCCTCTCGCATCCAGCGCTCTCTTCACACTGTCCATCCATCCTATTCGTGGTCTTCCTCTCAGTCTTACACCTCTCACATCAGATCTAGTTATCTTTTTCACCAATCGCTCATTATCCATTCTCTCCATATGCCCAAACCATTGCAACACCCTCTGCTCAACTCTACCAGCCATCTCCCGAACAACTCCAGTTCTCCTTCGCACTTCATCATTTCGCACTCGATCCATACGCGTCACTCCACACATACTCCTCAGACATCTCATCTCCATTACATTCAAACTTTTCCTCTCTGCTACACCCATATTCCATGTTTCAGCCCCATATAATGCAGTCGGTACCACAACACCCTCATACAGCCTTCTCTTTACATCCATTCTAAGCAAACGACATTTAAACACTTTTTTCATTCCTCCCAGCACCTTTCCTACTTCATTTATTCTAAAACTCACTTCTGCACCTATTCTTCCATCCACAGCAACATGTGACCCTAGATATTTAAAACAATCTACCTCCTCAAGCAACTCACCATTCAAAACTATATTCATCCCCCTACCATCTATCAACCTCGTACACTTCATCACTTTACTCTTATTCTCATTTACTTTCAATTTCAATATACATACATATAAATCCTAACTCAGTCACACATGATTCATACTGTGGTGTGTGTGTGCTATCCTGCTACAGGAGAAAGTCACAGTCGCCAGTGAGCGAAAAAAAAAAACTCGTATTTATGTTAATAGAAGCAAGCTTGAGGGAAAAACTCTATGACGACGGTGAAATATCCTGTACTCAGGTCAAACTGAGTGAAAAGTTTGCTACATTTACATTACCAACTAATTGTCATGTAGCGTGATGTATGTAATACATGGTGTAGGGGTGACAGCTGTGGTGTAACTGTACCTACGTGTAAAATCATGTAATACAAATTTTTAGTAAATAATGACGACGAGGCAGAAGAGAAGAGGCGGCAGCATGCGACAGGGACGACAAGTTGATCTGCACAACAATGCTGCACCCGCCACCTGCACCTGCGAAAGGAATCAAGGTGGAACATCAAAAGTGTCATTTTTCTCTCTCTGCCTAGCAATCAGTACTTATGTCATTATTAACCAGCAAACATAGTCTTAGGATTTACAAATCTCTCAGGACCCTTGTAGTTTACTGGTTAAGCTAACTTATTAACCAGGAAACGTGTCAGTTCTTGAATTGCTCAAATCTCTTAGAACGGGCAGTTTACTGGTTAACCTAACATCATTAACCAGGAAACATGTCAGTTCTTGAATTGCTCAAATCTCTTAGAACGGGCAGTTTACTGGTTAACCTAACTCTACACTTAATTAATGACAGGAAGCTGAGAATCGCTGCGCAATCTCAGGCAGGTCACGTTTTAACACCCACCGTGCATGTGAACACTCATGTGGATAATGTGCATTCTCCGGGAATCCTCAGAGAGGCCCACAGCTCAAGACGTTCCACAAGGTATTTCATACACAGCCTCAGACTGTCTCTGCAGGGTTCTCGAACTTCCCCCTTAACTTATGGTATATATGTATGTACAGGCCCTGGACATACTATGTCCTGTGGGGCCAACGGGCGAGACGTCAGGTCTGCACCCACATTACCACTGCCCTGTCTCTCAACTGCTTCAGAGATTATGGGTGTGGATTCACATGGCACAGGAAGGATGTGTCCCTGGTTGGTGTTATGTGGACACACATTGCAGGAACGCACAAAGCTATCTATCCCTCGTCCCATCCCTGGCCAGAAAAAGTCAGCTCGGATACGGCCCTGGGTCTTCCTTTTGCCCATGTGACCTCCTGAGGCTGAACAATGACCCCATTCTAACACTGCTAGGCGTACTTCGCGGAAACGACGAACTGCAGTCGAACCTCACCCTCGGATGTTCGTGACTCACGGTAGAGCCATCCTTGTTTACAAAGGAACTTGGCTTGACCTCCCCATGAATACATTATCACTCTACCCTTTTGCTTCTTCGACATGGCAGCAAGTGTTGGGTCAGAATGTTGTTCTTGAACAACAACTTGGCTACACATCAGATCTTGCGGTGATTCAATGGTCACCGGGGTGACACAGTTTGGAGCCTCAGCCATGGCTCATGTTACTGCAGGTGAAGTCTGAGTAGTGTCATTCGGTGCAACTATACTTGGCACCGGGAATATTGCCTATGAAAAGGTCAAATAAAGGTTCTAGCATGACAACTGCAAGTGTCGTTCCAGTGTAAAATGGAGATCCCACCTGGATACGTGCCTCAGGGAACAATCTCACTGATCCATCAAGAAGGTTAGCTTGGATCTGTCGACCTGTATACTCCTCAGGCCGAAGTAGACTCTGCCTGACAGAGCAACCTGAGGAACCATTGTCTCTCAGGACCTTCACAGGAATGCCTCCCACAAACCCTGGCTGAACAAGGAAAGCACTGTCACCTGTGGGAGGGCCTGTGGAGGAAGCAGCTAGCCACTGATTAGGCTGCTGAATATATGATGCGGCAAACATGGTGCCCTGAGAACTTGATACTTGAGGGGTTGTACTCACTGCCTGGGGAGATGGTGCATTGGCCATCTGTGGAGGGGGGTTCACTGTCGCTGTGGGACTACTGAACTGTGAGGAAGTACCCATACTGCGAGGGACAACACCACCGTGCTGCTACCGAGGAATGAAGGCTGTGTTCACCTCCTTCCTCCGATACACTGGGGCTGGTGCTGAAAAGGTTTGTCCCGTCGGTCGGTTGCATGGCTGATACTGCAACTGGTTAGGGCACTTGTTATACCTCTTCCACTCAGGTTTCTGAGTGTTTTGCCCCTGGTCCTTCCTCTGCGGTTTTGGACCTTGGCCATTATTCTGAGAATGGCCTTGTTGCTGGGGTTCAGTCTGAGACGGTTTCCCAGATTTATCAGGTTTCCTGTTCCAAGTATGCTGCTTGCAAGTTTGATACCCGTATGCAGTGAAGAATGCATCAGCCTTCTCCACCATTTGGCTGGCATCCTTAACCTGGCAGATTTAAGCTTAAGCTGAGCCATAAGTTCAGGAGGCCACGACTTTATTATCCCCTCACACATGGTAGGCGTTTCATCTTTCTCCATCCACTCATCCAAGTAAGCAGTAAGCTGGTAAAGAAATTGAACAGCAGTCTCTTTTTCCTGTAAACGTGCCCTCATGAACTGACTCTTGGCGTCGTCAACTGTGAGACCGTACGCTTTGATGAGTGCGGCCTTCATCATCTCATATGTGAGATTGTCTCCATGAATTCTGTGGAGAATATCGAGGGCAGGGCCCTCAATCAGGCTAAGAAACTGAAGCCGCTTAGCTGCATCATCCAGCTGGTAAAGTTGAGCCATGTCTTCAAAACAAGCTATGTATGGCTCGATTCGCTCGCCTTCCTTGTAAGGAGGAAGCTTGATGTGTGGGGTCGCCATAATATGTGCAGGGACAGCTCTCGTGGAGCTTAAGCCAGCTGCACCAGATGTGTCTGAAGCCAAGGAATCTCGCTTGAGCTTCAGCATTTCAATTTCTTGTTTTTCGCGTGCTTCTCGCTCGGCACGTTCGTGTTATCGTTGTCCTCGCTCGTATTCACGTTCTCATTCTCGTTGTTCTATCTCGAGTTGACGTTCTCTCTCACGTTGTTCTCGCTCGTAATCGCGTTGTTCTCGCTCTTGTTCTAACTCGAGTTCGCGTTGTTTTCGCTCGTGTTCACGTTCTCTCTCACGTTCCTCCCATTGTTTTCACTCGTGTTCACGTTCTCTTTCGCGTTCTTCACGAGCATTTTTCTCACGTTGTTGCTAGTAATTAAACCGTGAGAGGACGTAGCTTTGGATTTTTTCTGGGTCAGTAAGGCCCATATCTTTAGCTTCCTGTACATAGACGTTGGCAGCCATGATGCTAACTCAATCTAAGTAAACTAGAGACTCAGTACTGACTGCAATTTTACAGAGAAAGATGCCAATAATCGAGAATAAAGAATATAGGCACAGGTTAGTGGTGACCAGTTTGATCTAATTAAACTAATAAAGAAAGAAAATTAAACAAACAACTGACTGTGAAAACTATTGCGTAAATCAATAGAACTGAGTCAATAATCACCAGTAAGATAGTGCCTATAGACTTTAATGATAAATACCTAAGTATGAGTGAGTGAGTACTATCTCATGAATAGCTTTAGAGCTAGGAGTTAATATTGTGGAATGAGGTCACTGAATGTCACGGGGTTTTTAAATATATGCAATATTAAAGAACAATATTCAATAATACTTAAGAGCAGGGACAAGAGTTGACTTGTGAAAATCAAGCAATGTTTACTTTATTTGGCTTGCTTCGCCGATTCTCTAAGGACGAGAATTTATAAACTTTCTCAACAGTACACAGCAGAGACTAATTATTCACACGTGCTGTTTATTAGTACTGTTGGCCTCTGGAGAAAGTGACTCCACTCCTGACAATCAATAACTAATGCTATTAATGATAAACAAGTTCTTGCTGGTGCAATTAACTCCTGGTTGCACATCGGATTTTAAGCTTAATACAAAAGGACTGGCCTAAGTACCAGTTGTGAATAATTGAAAGCGTTTATGCAGACTAGGAGCTATAACTAAAATAAACTTAATGGAGAAATAAAACACGAATTTACAGTAAATTAAGCTCAAGAAAAAGAACCATAAATTTATTGATTACAGTGAGATAAATTTACGTTACATAAGTCTCAAAATGACTTCAAAGTAAGGAGAACACACTCACTCGCTCACTCAAAAGCTAAACTCTTAAACCTAGGAAAAACGAAAAGATATACTGGTCAAAGAGTGGGCTAAGCGGGAACTGGGCGTCGTTGCTGAGGAAGGACGCTGCCACGCTGAACCTCTCGCCAAATCACGCTAGGTGGGAATTCAGGAATTCGCTGGACAATGGCGGCAGCAGGACTGGGCATCGTTGCTAAGGAAGGATGCTGCCACACACTCTGCTTGTCACTGAGCCCAATCGAACCTACTTCCACGATGCTCAAATCCTGACTGAGTTCAAATTGTGAGGCGAGGGCTGAAGCCAGCCACTAACTGGTAATGGCTAGAAGTGAGCAAAACACTCCCATAATAAATCACTCAGGCAGAGGTGCTAATGTCGTGCACAAAGACGATCACTTATGAAATAGTGAAAAATGTCCTGAAAAACACTCCCAATCGGGTGAATACATGGCAGTTGACTGAGTGATACATACTGGGATTCCACTAGAATTCGCGGTTTCAAACCAAAGTTTAATGTCACGAGTTTATTTAAATATATGATCACACCAACTCGTGACAGATGTTCTCACCTCTTAATCCAGGTAGAATAAAAACAAAAAAAAGTTAATATGTAAAATAAGAGTGTTCTTCATAGTTCTTGTGATCCGCCATGGCTCACTGCAAGGGAATGAAGCCATCCCTCTGTGTCTCGTCATACAGGTAGGTCTTCTGCTGCTGGCTCTAGTTCTTGTGGTCGGTACAAATGCATAATTCTGGTGCTGCCTGACACAGGAGTATGGCCACGGGGAGTGTCCTGCACAGTTGTAGCTTGACAGTGACATGATGAGTAATAGCCTTGTGTCCAGTGATGTAGGCAGCAACTTATACAATTACCTTGCATACCGTAGTTACAAAATTTGTAAATCAAGGATTCTGTGCTTATCTGGACAATGAACTCAGTCCTGGCATCAGCATCCTGGGTTTGTAATCACCCAGCTCAGGAGGGGGCCACTCAAGCTAAGAAACAATATCTTGGGCATCAAACCACTCAGCCCAGGGGGCAGCACGGTGACTGTGCCAAATACTGGCACAGATGGCTCCCTGGAGGACTCAGCAGATATCGAGAAAAATCTGAGAGGGCTGGTGGTTGGTTCAGCAGGAGCCCGTGCTTCAGGGGGCGAGGCTGTGCTTAGTAAGAGGCTCAGGCTGCTGCTTTCTCGTGTAAAGTCTCCTAGATAAGAGCGAGGGGAATATATGGAGCTGCACAGCCAAGTGACTTTAAGTGAGATAGAGTCTGCCCGAGCACAGCACACAAAAGACTGGTTCGACAGGGCATCTAGATGATTAAGCTATATCTTACTTCTGCATAGTCACAAAAGCCTGGTGTATTAGTGACGGCAGAACTTTCTACTGACACGATGATACTATTATTAATATCAAGAGTAGCGAACTACAGGTGTACTGTAATCCTTTTGTGAGCACTGTGTAGGTAGGCTAGAGCAAAAGTTTATCAGTACACACTTTCTGCAAAACAATCTAACACCATGCATGATGGCTTCTACAAAATGCACCATGACTACCCAACGTTGACAATTTGATTTTCATGATGTTGCCATGTGCATCGTGCTTCAAACATTTTCCTCTCAGTATTGTTCTCACGTGCACATCCAACAACAGCTTAATTGGATGGGACGGCACGAGCTGCATTGATCATTTGATTTATTTTCAGACTTACCTGCCTGATATAGTTTGAGATGCTTTTTAAAATCGTATATACAGCTCACACAATGCTAGTTAATTGATATCTTAAAAATAGCGGAAAGACAATTAGAAACTTAAATAGGATACGAAAACAGACAAAAATTACAAAGAAAGTGGACAGTCCTTTGACAATATTGGAATTCTTGAAAAATACTGAGAATTGTATGTTCTTGTATACTTCTGGCAACAGCTAAATATACTGCTCTGATACTACCAATACTGAGATGTACTGTACTGTTATGATACTACTCTTTAGCCAGGTTCTGAAGTGTTCCCTCTCTCTCTCTCTCTCACATACCCATAGTGCCGTCTCCTCGTCTGATGTGAAGCCAGGAGTCTGGGAGTCTCAAACTCCCTGTCACAAACGTTGCAAGTCAACGCTTCATCTGAGGGGTGGATGGTCGTCAGTGACATTAGATGTGGATATTACCCCCCCCCCATCATACGCACATAACCACATACTACCATACCACACCTCATAGCATCATATTTTCTCTCTCTCTCTCTCTCTCTCTCTCTCTCTCTCTCTCTGTCGTTAGCTCAATACAGCAACAATCAGCTTAACTCCCTAACAATAGAGCTACATACTGAAGCTCTCATACATGCTTCAGTATTAATCCCGTGAACTCCATGGCGTATTGTTAACATCATCATCACCCTCATCTAATCCTTACACATCATCGTCATCAACATCATAATCATCATCATCTAATCCTTACACATCATCATCACCATTATCATCATCACCTAATCCCTACTCACCATCATCATCATCACTTGCATCGTCATCTGATCTCTACATATTATCGTCATCATTATTATCATAATCATCACCATCGTTATCATCATCGTTATCACCGATTCCTGCTCATCATCATCATTATTATCATAATCATCACCATCTTTATCATCATCGTTATCACCGATTCCTGCTCATCATCATCATCATCATCATAATATCCCCACTCTCCATCATCATAATCACCATCATATCTCCACCTTTCATCATCATCATCATCATCATCATCATCATCACCATCATATTCCCACCTATCATCATCATCATCTTCATCATCATAGTCATAGCTCCTCTCACCATCATCATCATGATCATCATCATATCACAATCATCACTATCACCATCACCATATCCAAATTCACCATCATCAGTCATCACTCACTATCATCACTATCATCATCATCATCACCCACCATCATCACTATCATCACTCACCATCATCACCATCATCACTTACCATCATCACTCACCATCATCACCATCATCATCACCATTATCTCTCACCATCATCATTATCATCATCACCATCATCACCACCATCATCACCATCATCAGTTACCATCATCACTCACCATCATCACCATCGTCACTCATCACCATCACTATCATCACTCACCATCATCACCATCACCACCCACCATCATCACTATCATCATCATCATCGTCATACTCCTCGTCCTCCGTGTCATCATCACCATCATCATCATCATTACTCACCATCATCACTATCATCACTATCATCATCACACTCGTCCTCCGTGTCGCTCATACGGTGATCCACATCGGACTCTAAAAAGGACTCTAAGAAGGATCCCTCATCCATCCGGCCGTCGGTGGTGGTGGATGGTGTGGTGGCGGTGGAGGAGGCCTGTGGTGTGGTGGAGTGTGGTGCTGATGGTGGTGGTGGAGGGTCGTTGTGGTGGTGGTCGTTGCCGTTAGGGTCGTCATCTGAGCCGCTGAGACGATCATAGCCTTTCTTGGTGGAACGACTTGGGTCTGTAATGGAAAAGATGAGAAATAATATCCATCTCTATATCCAACCTACCCATCTACCTACCCACCTGCCTACATACCTGTCCTTTATTTTTATCTGTCGACCTCCACACATGTATTCTACCAAATTAATTATCTATATATGTATGTATGTATCTATCTTTTTCTATCTATATAGCAGTATTGTTTTTGTACCTAACAGGTATAAAACAAGAAGCGGTGTCAAGGAACAGCAAACCCGTCCCCGGTTGTCATTTTAGTGCTGACGTATAAACACAACAGGATATCTAACCAAAGATGTCACGTATCAAATATGGAGTAAATCGATTGAAAATTGACGATTTTATGCCCATTTGGAATTTTAGGCTCATCCCACCTGACACTGACCCTCTACCACTAACTGGGGGGTGAACCCCCTGATGTAATGAGGCATGTTATAGGATGCAGATTTGAAAGATGCACCTTTAGGTTTTGGTTTCATGTCGATATGACGAATACGAAAAGAGTTATGGAGTCCCCGTATTTATTTACATTTATGGGGCCACAGCCTGGGCTTTGGCCCAGTGTGGCCCAAAATTTAATCAGGTGATCGGAAGATCATAGCCCATCATCCCTGTAATTTGAGTCGAGATCGCACCAGTAGTTTTCGTGTGAAGTTGTTTACAGACAGACAAACAGACACAAACAAACAGTCAAACCGAGTGAAAACAATACCCGTCCCCGACCCCCGGAAATCTATAGTTACGTAATCTTTTAGGTAAACGATGCAGGAATCATATTTTTAAAGCCTATCCACTCACTCCACTATACTGTTTTTACTTTAACTTGGCCAAAAATTTCCATCTCTTTATCCTGAATGCTGAGCTGTATTAGCAGATTAACACTTGATTACCGGTACGTCAGTCACGAAGAAGTGCTACGGAATGGACGTAACGCTGCAACAATAACATTTTTCTCTATCAACGCTGGGTGAAATAATAATAATAATGATAATAATAATAATAATAATAATAATAATAATAATAATAATAAAAATAACCGGAGATGTGTAGGAACGAAAGTAAGATGGAGGCTACCTTTAACTTGGGGTGTTAGAGCAGGTTTGATTAAATGCAAATGAGGTTCTGAGAGAGAGAGAGAGAGAGAGTGGGGGGGGGGATTTAGTGCAGTGAGAAAGGAATCAAAAGTTCAAACACCAGAAAGTGGTTCCCTGATGAAAACACAAAAGATAGTCATATTCAAGATAATGATTATTTTAAGATGACTGAACACATCGCGATTATAAGACAGATTGATAACGCTTGCAATACTGCCTGATGGTCCCTGGGGATGACTTAGAATACCAGCATATGTAGGCAGAGGGACACACAGAATGAGGAAGACAGGTACAGAGTTGACCATTTGCATACTTATATGATTGAGATTATCTGCTAACTCTTGCATCAGAGAGCCGGAAAGAAGTGGGTCGATATTGCACTGACATGGGTTCTATGCGTCAGCTGTAATGGAGGGGGGATGCAACCAGACAGTTCAGAAGAGCAGTGACCACTGACGAAGCAATAAAACGGATATGAAAGCATAACACAATGACATAGCGAGAGCGGTTGAAGGGAGACAGTGAGAGAAAGCGAGCTAATGTAACCCTGTTCAGAAGAGCAGTATTATATATGGAGAGACCTCCATACATGATATCTGTACTCCAGACAGGGGCGAATAGAATCCCTGAAGAAAGTCAATAACTGCAGCTGGTTAAATAACACACAGAGTCGGCTAGCGCTCCTATTCTCTTAGAAGGAGATTTGGCAAGAGCGCTAATGTGATCTTTCCATGATGGTTCCAAAGAGAATGAAACCCTAAGGACTGAGGGAAGAAGAAAAACTGAGCTGTATATTGTTGAGTATTAACAGATACTCCTGTAGAAGATTTTTGGATGGTTGAAATACGTATGAAATTATTTTTTGATGCATTAAAAACAAAGGACCTTCTTTTGCCCCACTCAGATATATGAGCCACATCAGAAACAAGGTGTGCCATAGCCTCATCCTACGATTGGTGAAGCAAGTGTTGATATGGATGCTGTGAGACGCAAATGAAACGATGAAGAGTGGAGTCATCATCATAGGAGTGGATAGGGCTAGATGAGAAGCGTAGCAGATCACTGATGAACAGGAGGCTGGTAGAACAGATCCCTTAGGAACACCACAACTGATAGCTCTTGAAGAACAGTGGCCGTCTACAACAGCAGGTAAAGGACGAACAGAAAAAAACTGCAGCTATTTCTTCTTCTGATAAAGCAGATCTTCGCACAGACATTCTCCTCCAAGTCCACCTTAGACGGTTCCGGTGCTGCTCCTCCATCACTTCCCGCCTCTGACTTCCTCATGGCTGACATTAAAATTTCTTCACCTGATGTATTTTCTGCCATCACAGGCCTCAATACCAACAAGGCATATGGGCCTGATGGAGTCCCTCCTGTTGTCCTCAAGAACTGTGCTTCTGTGCTTACACCCTGCCTAGGCAAACTCTTTCGCCTTTGTCTGTCAACTTGTACTTTTCCTTCTTGCTGGAAGCTTCCTCTCATTCAGTCGGTCCCAAAGAAGGGTGACCACTCCCAACCCTCCAACTATCGTCCAGTTGCTTTGACGTCCTGTATTTCAAAAGTTTTCGAGCCAATTGTCAATAGAAAATTTTTAAGGCATCTTTCCTATCACAGCCTTCTTTCTGATCGTCAGTAAGGGTTCCGTCAGGGATGCTCCAATGGCGATCTTCTCACCTACCTTTCAGACTCCTGGTCATCCTCCTTTCGGGACTTTGGCGAAAGCTTTGCCATTGCACTTGACATCTCAAAGGCTTTCGATCGAGTCTGGCATAAATCTTTAATTTCCAAACTGCCCTCTTACGGTTTCTATCCTTCTATCTGTGCCTTCATTGCTAGCTTCCTTTCTGGTCGTTCTATAGCCGTTGTTGTAGACGGTTATCGTTCTTCTCCTAGATCATCAACAGTGGTGTTCCTCAGGGCTCTGTACTATTACCAACTCTCTTCCTTTTATTCATCAATGATCTTCTAAGCTGTACGTCTAACCCTATCCACTCATACGCTGATGACTCCACCCTTCACCTTTCCATTCGGTTCCCGCAACGCCCATCTCAGCAGTTACTTCAACAAACAAGGGATGAAGCTATGGCACACCTAATGTCTGACTTGGCTCGTATCTCTGACTGGGGTAAAAATAATCTTGCTGTTTTTAATGCATCTAAGACTCAGTTCTTACATCTATCAACCCGTCAAAATCTTCCACAGGTATACCCACTAATGTTTAATAATATTCAGCTTAATCCTGCATCATCCTTGAACATGCTTGGGGTTTCATTTACTTGGGACTTATCTTGGAAAGATCATATTACATCTCTTGTAAAATCTACTTCCAAGAGATTGGGTGTGCTAAGCCGACTCCGTTCTTTCTTTACCCCTGCACAATTGTTGACTCTGTACAAAGGTTTTATCCGCCCCTGTGTGGAGTACAACTCTCATGTGTGGGGAGGCTCCCCACATACAGCTCTTCTCAATAGGGTGGAGTCAAAGGCTTTTCTTCTCATTAACTCTCCTCCTCTCACTGATTCCCTTCAACCTGTCTCTTCGCCGCACTGTTGCATCTTTATCTCTTCTCTATCGCTACTTTAATGGTCACTGCTCCTCTGAACTGTCTGAATGCATTCCTCCACCTCTACGACTTGCACGTAGCACCCGTCTAGCAGCAAACTCTCATCCCTTTTCTGTCCAACTCTTTAATGCAAGAGTTAACCGTTACTCCCAGTCCTTCATTTATGCAACAGGTCAACTCTGGAACTGTCTCCCTCTGTCTGTATTTCCTGCTGCCTATGATCTCCAGTCTTTCAAACGCAGTGTGTCCAGGCATCTCGAAATGAATGGATCTTGAATTTGGCTCTCTCTTGTTTTTTGTTTTTCTCTTGGAGGGAACTCTTATTGCAGGCTCATGGCCTTTAGTTTCTTCTTCCTCGCATAAAAAAAAGGTAAAATCCCAGACAGAAGTACAGAAACCGTAAAGGGAGCAGTGTGGATACTTAAATTGCTTTCTCTGTCTCAGGTCTGTTTGGTCTATCTGTCCACTTGTCTCAACTTTTAAATTTCGATTTCCTTCTCTCTGTCTGTCTGTCTGTCAGTCTCTCTCTCTCTCTCTCCGTAATAGCCTGTTAGTCCAGTCCCCCGGTTGTGATTAAGTTAGTAAGGTTAAATTACACGAGAGAGAGAGAGAGAGAGAGAGAGAGAGAGAGAGAGAGAGAGAGACAGACAGACAGACAGACAGACAGACAGACAGTCAAACAGACACAGACAGATAGAAAGACAGACAGACAGGCAGACAGAAATACAGAAAGTGGTGGATAGATAAATAACCTTCTTTGCTGTAACTAAGGCCGTATGAATGTAGTAAAAAAAATATTACATCATCGTATTGAAGGGGTAAACTGTAGCCTACGTCACGCAGGGAATACTTGGCACAGTATTGGCTGTCTAAATATCTGTAACTTTCTGTCTATATCCGTCTACAGTAAGTCGCTTACATCCACTGCGTAACACACAGAAATACATACAGTACATCCACACACATACGTACTCTCTCTCTCTCTCTCTCTCTCTCTCTCTCTCTCTCTCTCTCGTGTTATTATTACTTCCCTTATGATTTCCTTTACTCCATATTCCTCTCTCTCTCTCTCTCTCTCTCTCTCATTATTACTTCCGTTTTAATATCCTTTACTCCATATTGCCCCCCCCCCTCTCTCTCACCATTACTTCCGTTCTAATTTCCTATACTCCATTATCCTCTCTCTCTCTCTCTCTCTCTCTCTCTCTCTCTCTCTCTCTCTCTCTCTCTCTCTCTCTCTCTCTATCTCTCTCTATCTATCTATCTTGCAGAAATATGAAGCCCTTCTAAAAGTAATGAAAAATAAGCCAAATAAGTGCGTGGTGAATGGTATATTGCCAAGGCTACGTTCCAACTCTTACTGCAGGAACAGAGTAGTGGAAATTAATGGAGCGCTTAAGGAAATGTGTACCAGAGGAAACATATATTTTAATGATGTCTGGAACAGATTTGTTGATCCTCTATAGACAAGATGGTGTACACTTAAATGCGAAAGGAATGGGCCAGTGCACTGAGTGGTCCTGACATCTCGTGGGAGTCTGTGAACTTCTCCTATAAATACCTTTTGCGGGTTTCAAAGATAAATTTTTCTATGCGCTTTCATGTAGTTTCCTCAGATCACAAAATTTTTCAAACGCGTTTGACAATAATGCTATTGGTGTGTAAGTGGCATTAGAGGAAAAAAACAAAGTCGTAAAACAGGAATTTATCATCTCCATGGAATTAACTTCTACATATAATTTACTATTCAGTAAACATCCAATATATATGGTGTAAGACTATAACATGATAAATACATGAGGAAATACTTTCATGCACAAATTTTGCCATGTTTTAAAATTCGTTGTCGGAGCAATGTACATGTTTTCCTGGTTGCTCTCCACTCAACACCTCTTCTACATCGCGTCTCTCGCAGCCTACGACGTTTGGCGTCCATATTTGATGGAAACATGGCCCATCCTTTCACTTGTTTCATGAATGGGTGCTGGTCTGCGCTGAAAGTTGAATCTGATTCGCAGTCAGCCATAGCGTAAAGTTCGTCATTTTGCTAACTGTTCTTATTGTCGATGTCACACCGCTAACTGCTAAGTATAGAAACCCACAACTCTCAACACTGACTGAACAAATTACATAGTTAATCAATGAAAAACTTACTCCCAATTCTCCGTGAATAGCCTGTCCGGAATATGTACCACAATACTGACAAGCACTACATTCTATGATTCTTGTTATCCTCTGTTCTATCCTCCACAGCACTGCGCTACCTAGCAATAGCCGCTAACAACTGCGCTTCCAAGGCAGTGTAAGGGAGAAATACCCCCCCGGTTTTATGGACGAAGTGCCTTGTATAGTTGGGATGGGACTCATCTTAGCAGGCAAGGAGTTACTGTTTTAGCTGGAATGATAGATAGGGAGTTGGAGGGATTTTTTCGAGATTGAGAAGTAGGTGTACAGGAAGATGCAGCAACTACAGTCAGAAATCATTATTACCATGTTTGGATAGATGCATCGATACTTGCAAAATTAAGAACAAAAGTTCAACCAATAGTGTAGATACATCCACTCAGGCACCTCAAATTTAACAGGCGATGATAGATGATAGAACAAGCGATGATAGAAGGGCGATAAGCGATAGTACAAAAAATTGTTAAATTAGTAAAGTAAAGAGTTTCCCAGTTAGTAATAAAATAAATAACAGTAAATGCCAAGGTAAAGGCATAACTACTCGTAATAATCTGAAAGTGTACTACACAAACAGCCGGAGTTTACGTAATAAAATGGATGAACTGAGGGCTTTAATTTGTACAGAGAAAATAGACATTGCCGTTATTAGTGAAACTTGGATGAATACAGACACTCGAGAATTTTTAGCAGAATATCAGATAAAAGGCTATAATATTTTTGTGTCAAACCGTCAGGGAAGAAAGGGGGGAGGGGTAGCTATTTATGTAAAGGATTCATTAAACTGTTACAATAAAGCAAACATTAAAGTAAATAGGGACACAGAAAGTGTCTGGGTTGAAATTAGTAACAATAGGGAGAAATTAGTCTTAGGAGCAATTTACAGATCTCCTAAATTAAGTAGAGCTGATAGTAAATACCTCTGGGAGGAAATTAGGAAAGCATCACAGTCCAGCTTAGTAATAATTGTTGGGGACCTTAATCTGCCAAGGATAGATTGGAGAAATCAGACAGGAGATGCAGAGTCAGAGGAATTTCTAGAGGTAGTACAGGATAATTTCCTTTATCAGTATATCAGGGAGCCCACCAGAGGTAATAATATACTAGATTTGGTTTAGCTAATAAAGAAAATATCATTAGCGATATAGAGGTTGGTGGACGAATTGGTAATAGCGATCATGAAGAAATTAAGTTCAAATTTATCTGGGATGTCTGTTCCACTGAAAATACCTCCACCGTTCCTAATTTTCGTCTAGGAGATTTCGATGGCTTAAGAGCTTATTTTCGAACGGTATTCCACAGGGAGATTAGCTATTTGAGGGAATGCCAGGTCAGTGGGGATTCCCAGGTCATATGTCAGGCGCAGGAAGCACGTGGGGATGTCCGTCAGGTGTCTATGAGGGGGGAGGTGGTAGATAGGAATGTAGTCCAGGTGACGGAAATTAACTCAGCTCCAGTACCAAACAGACGTTCAACCAGTGAGAAGTATAACGAGTTAATAAATATAATACACGGAGGCCAAGATAGATATATCCCTTCAAAACCGTTTAGAACGAATAATTCAGAACCTAGATGGTTAAACAACAGATTAAAATCTCTCATAGGACAAAGGAAAGGAATATATAGAAAAATAAAACGTGGAGAGGAACACTTACGTAACCGGTACACGATTTTAAATAGAGAAGTAAAGAGGGAGATAAGAAAAGCAAAGAGAAGTTATGAAATTAAGGTTGCAAGTGAATCAAAAGAAAACCCCAAGGGTTTTTATCAAATGTACCGAACGAAAAATAAAGATAGGATAGGACCACTCAGAACAGAATCAGGTGACATTACCAGTGAAGATAAAGAAATGTGCTCCATCCTAAATAATTATTTCATATCAGTATTCACCAAGGAAAATCTAAGCCTGGTCCCTCAAGCAGCAAATATTTACCATGAGAATACGGAAAATATTCTTAGTAAAATAACCATTAGTAAGGAGGACGTATTGAAAGAAATTAATAAGTTAAAACCTCAAAAATCGCCAGGTCCGGACGATATATATGCAAAAATTATAAAAGAAACCAAAGAAGAATTATGTCAGCCACTTTTAACGTTGTTTAATGACTCTTTAAGTTCAGGAGAAGTTCCAGAGGCGTGGAAAACCGCAAACGTAGTGCCCATCTTTAAAAAGGGTGATAAATCAGCTGCGTCGAATTATCGTCCGATAAGTCTAACGTCAATAGTAGGAAAAATGTTAGAGTCAGTTTTGGCAAATAGGATTAGAGAACACTTAGAAAGATTTAATCTTATAAACGAAAGTCAGCACGGATTCAGGCAAGGACGATCCTGCCTCACAAATTTGTTGTCATTCTACTCGGAGGTCTATGAGGCAGTAGATAGCGATAAAGCTTACGATGTTATTTATCTGGACTTTAGTAAAGCTTTTGATAGAGTCCCACACGAAAGGTTAGTTAGAAAGGTTCGAGCACACGGTATAGAGGGCGATATCTTAAAATGGATAGAATCCTGGCTGAAAGGACGAAAGCAGAGAGTATTAATAAATGGAACTAAGTCGGACTGGGGATTAGTAACTAGCGGTGTACTACAGGGTTCAGTACTCGGTCCCTTATTATTTGTCATATATATAAATGATCTAGACTTAGGAGTCAATAGCAGAATCAGGAAATTTGCCGACGATACAAAAATAGGGCGTATCATTAACTCGACTGACGATTGCCATAACTTACAAAAGACCTCGATACATTGTCCAAATGGTCTAAAGCTTGGCAAATGGAATTTAACGTTGAAAAATGTAAAGTACTTAACGTAGGCAAGACCATTGGAGATACTAAATACAGCTTAGATAACAAAGAAATTAGCAAATCGGAATGCGAGAGAGATCTAGGAGTTATGATTAGTAACGACCTTAAACCTAGGCAACAGTGCAATAATGCGAGAAATAAAGCAAATAGGGTCCTAGGATTTATTTCGAGAAGCGTGAGCAATAGATCATCTAAAGTAATATTGAAACTTTATCTAGCATTAGTAAGGCCACATTTAGACTACGCAGTACAATTTTGGTGTCCTTACTATAGAATGGATATTAATTCGTTAGAAAATGTACAGAGAAGAATGACTAAAATGATACATGACGTCCGGAACCTGTCATATGAAGACAGACTGAAAAGACTAAGTCTGCATTCGCTAGAGAGGCGTAGAGTAAGGGGAGACTTAATTGAGGTGTTTAAGTGGATGAATGGTATAAATAAGGGAGATATTAGCAAGGTACTTAAAGTAAGCATACAGGATAGAACTAGAAATAATGGTTTCAAACTAGAAAAATTCCGTTTCAGAAAGGAAATCGGTAGAAATTGGTTTGGTAATAGAGTTGTAGACGAATGGAATAAGCTACCTAGTAAAGTAGTTGCTGCCTCTTCCATTGAGAGTTTCAAGCACAGGCTAGATAAGCATATGACAAATAAGGGGTGGATATAGAATAAAGAATATATTATAACCAATTCTAATTCAAAAAAAAATTCTTTTCAGGTTACACTATGATAGTCTCTATTCTCCTTTCACACTTTCCTGTAAAATGTCCATGCCAGTTCTTCTATACGGCGTGGTGTTCTTTCTGACTTTTTCCTGCCGGCTTCAGCTGGAGGGTGTGGAGGGCGGGGGAGAGCCTTCTTCTTTGCTATCCTTATCTCATTCTAGTATTTCAGTTACCCTTCTAGGAGCTGCCTAGCATGGGCCAACCGGCCTACTGCAGTTATCCTCTCTTCTTATGTTCTTATGTTCAATACAGTCAACTAAACAGTTGTGATGATCTCAAACGGAGAAAGAGAAGTGTATTCTTACAGGGTGTGTGTGCCTTATATTTCCTAGTCATAGTTGCTAAAAAATGTACTGCTTCAAGCTAGTGTAAGCAAAACTCTACTGTTTATCAGATTACTTAATGTATGTGTAGTAGTTCTAGTTGTTGAAGTAGTAGTAGTGGTGGTGATGGTGGTGGTAGTAGTAGTAGTAGTAGTAGTAGTAGTAGTAGTAGTAGTAGTAAGAGTTGCACCGTTATTATTTATTATTGTTATTATTATTATTATTATTATTATTATTGTTATTTATTATTATTATTATTATTAGTAGTAGTAGTAATAGTAGTAGTACGAGGAGGAGGAGGAGGAGTTAACATAAGAACATAAGAACATAAGAAGAGAGGATAACTGCAGTAGGCCGGTTGGCCCATGCTAGGCAGCTCCTAGAAGAGTAACTGAACTACTAGAATGAGATAAGGATAGCAAAGAAGAAGGCTCTCCCCCGCCCTCCAAACCCTCCAGCCGAAGCCGGCAGGAAAAAGTCAGAAAGAACACCACGCCGTATAGAAAAACTGGCGTGGACATTTTACAGGAAAGTGTGAAAGGAGAATAGAGACTATCATAGTGTAACCTGAAAAGAAATTTTTTTTGAATTAGTATTGGTTATAAGATTTTCTTTATTCTATATCCACGCCTTATTAGTCATATGCTTATCTAGCCTATGCTTGAAACTCTCAATGGAAGAGGCAGCAACTACTTTACTAGGTAGCTTATTCCATTCGTCTACTACTCTATTACCAAACCAATTTCTACCGATTTCCTTACTGAAACGGAATTTTTCTAGTTTGAAACCATTATTTCTAGTTCTATCCTGTATGCTCACTTTAAGTACCTTGCTAATATCTCCCTTATTTATACCATTCATCCACTTAAATTGTTGTTATTGTTGTTGTAGCAGTAGTTATACAGTAGTAGCAGTAGCAGTAGTAGTAGTAGCAGCGGCAGTATTAGTAGTAATGATGGTGTTGGTGGTGATTGTGGTAGCAGCAGCAGCAACAACAACAGTAGTAATAGTAGTAGTAATGGGGTGGTGGTGGTGTTTGTTGTGATTGTAGTTGTGATGTTGCAACAACATCAGCCACTACTACTACTACTACTACTACTACTACTACCACCAGTACAATGCATTTCAGCATTATATACATTAATTCATTAGTCTTTTATGGTGTCCTATTCTTAATCGTTCAAAAATGTTTAATATTTTCTTTCAACCATAATATTCACTACTTTTGATATTTTTATATTTTTAAAGATTTTCTTTTAATCATTGTTCTTCTCTCTCTCTCTCTCTCTCTCTCTCTCTCTCTCTCTCTCTCTCTCCTTGACTCAGACAGAATGGCAACTCACACAGCCCCCAATAATAAATATTTTTTTTTTTAAATAATAAGATACAATAAAAAAATAAAGAAATGAAAGCATTAGTTTGTAAGTCACTCATTAAAGAAATAAAATTCCCCAGGGTGACGCACATCTCCCCCCAGGAGAGAGAGAGAGAGAGAGAGAGAGAGAGAGAGAGAGAGAGAGAGAGAGAGAGAGAATTTAGTCTTCTTAGTCTGTCTTCCTATGAAAAGTTCCGAATATCATGTATCATTTGTCATTCTTCTTTGTGCGTTTTCAAACGAACTTATATCCATCCGTACATGTTGCTACTACAGCGCTATGTCCATCACTGATGTGCAGTACTGTTAGCACCAGAGTCATAATGACCACCCTGTTCCTCTCCTACATCTGCCTCTTTGTCTGAAGCCCTCACACCCTTTACCAAGCCTACCCAACCCAGCCCTGCTCCCCTAATTACTGACGACGCAAAGCTCTCCCTTTGCCTCATCTGCCACTCCATACCTTCTGTATTCTTCTTCTCTCTCTCTCTCTCTCTCTCTCTCTCTCTCTCTCTAATCCAGATTAAAATCCATTGTCTCCACTCATCCTGTTATCCCCCTACCCCTCC
>NC_137043.1:3665973-3735973 GCF_032717465.1 Coenobita brevimanus | reverse complement strand
AAAACGAAAGAGTTAGGTAAAATTACAAGTTAAAGTTTAATGCTCAAACTAACAACTAAACATTCAGGACTCATAAGGATAATGTAATGGCAAAAAACAGGTTAAATATATGGTTAACTGCAATAGCCTCTATTAACACGAAATTAGCAAGAGTAAATTTATCTAAGTCAGCCCTGATAAGATGAGAAAACCGGATAATGCTCAGTTAATGCAAGATATATTATTACAGATACAAACTATTATTAATAATGGCTGACATCAAAAACTGCACATGAACCACAAAAACCTCACCAGGCCTACGAATTAACACCTTATGCTATACAGTACAGGAAAAAAAAATGTAATAACACTTATACTCAAATTACACAGCAGGTAGATGGTTGGAGACTTCCTGAGCACTCACAAAAATAATAACTGTACAGGGGAGGACAGAGATGTGAACAAAATGAGGAGTAGATCTAAGTAGCAATTAATGTAGAGACTGAGCTTATTATATAGGGGCCGGCAGAGCTTGGTGCAACTTGTATGAAGGACGCGCAAATGAAGTCATAGGGGACAAAGAGTTGACACTCCTGCTCTGAACAACAGAAAGAACGACTTACTCTACTATAAGGGAGGAGAAGGGGGAAGTGAGGTAGAACACGGAAACTTGGCCACTATGGAAGCCACGAGGCGAATCGTGATCAAACATGCAGCATACTGTACGTTAGAATTATACAAAGGATGATGAAATCATAGGCTACGTAACACCTCCCCACAAAAAAAAAGAAATTTACAAAGGAAATTTCTTATTACTCTAAAACAATCTGTCTAAAGTCTAGATAAGCAATCTGCAATAACATTTTCTTTCCCCTTGACATGTTGTATGTCTAATGAATACTCCTGAAGAAGTAGACTCCATCTTGTCAATCTCTGATTTTTATCTTTAAACTTACTAAGGAATTTCAGTGGGTTATGATCGGTATAAATGACTATGGGGTCAAAACCAGAACACAAATAAAATGAAAAATGCTGTAAACCCAAAATCAAGGCCAAAAGCTCTTTCTCAATAGTTGAGTAGTTCTTTTGAGGTGGAGTGAACTTCTTACTGTAATAAGATACAGGGTGTTCAATACCCTGATCATCCTCTTGCAGCAAAACAGCCCCAGCTCCTGTATCACTTGCGTCAACAGCCATCTTAAAAGGCTTAGCAAAATTTGGAGTAGTGAGCACTGGCTGACTTAATAGAATAGCTTTAAGTTTGCTGAAAGAGGATTCACAGTTATCGGTCCAAACAAATTTAACTCCCTTTTTCAGTAGGTCTGTAAGTGGTGATACAAGAATTGAAAAGTTAAGATCAAATCTCCTGTAATAATCTGTCATTCCCAAAAATCCTTGTAGCTCTTTCCTACTTTTAGGTCTGGGAAGATCACTTATAACCTGAACCTTAGCTGCTGGTGGTGCAACGTGTCCATCACCAATTACGTACCCAAGGTACTGAACTTTAGCTTGACCAAACTCACACTTTGAGAAATTAGCTACAAGATTAGCCTGAACCAAACGCTCAAGAAATTTACTGACATGGCATAGGTGAGCTTTCCAGTTATCACTGAAGATTAATACATCATCAATATAAACAACACACCCTACCAAACCCTCTGTTACAACATTCATGAGCTTTTGAAATGTGGCTGGTGCATTCTTCATACCATATGGCATTACAGAACATGCAAAAGTCTTTCCTAGTGTTACAAAACATGAGATCTCCCTAGCACGTTCAGTCATAGGTACTTGCCAGTATCCCTTTAACAAATCAAACTTACTTATGTACCTAGCCTTTCCGATCTTGTCTATGCAGTCTTCCACGCGAGGGAGAGGGTAAGTGTCTGTTTTGGTTATCTGATTAACACGTCTGTAGTCGATGCAAAGCCGTTGTGACCCACCTGGCTTAAGGACTAGAGTGACAGGAGAACCCCACTCGCTCTGACAGGGCTCAATCATCTTGTGGTCCAACAGGTACCCAAGCTCCTTCTGGATGAGAGGAACTTTCACTGGGTTCACATGGTAAAGAGGCAGTTTAATTGGCTTTGCGTCTCCAACATCGACATCATGCATCAACACAGTGGTTCTTCCTGGAGTGGCACGGAACACTTGCAGATACTCCTGCAGTAATGCCGAAAACTCCTGCCTTTCCTCGGGAGCCAGATGAGAAAGCTTAGTCTGGAGATCATTCATGATATCAAGATTCTTCCCCAAACTATCACTCAGGCTCATGCTGCATGGGAGAACTTCACTTGGAGACTTGGGTGGAACAGCTACAGTGCAGACTGTGTTATTTTCGTCCCGCCTGTGGTATAACTTTAGCATGTTGATGTGACAAAGTTGCTTGTTCTTTCTACGATCTGGTGTGGCGATGACATAGTTGACATCACTGAGTTTCTTCTCCACGAAATAAGGACCACTAAACTTGGCTTGAAGAGGTTGCCCATGCACCGGTAGTAGAATCAAAACCTGATCTCCTGGCTGAAAGTGGCGTAACCTGGACTTCTTATCATACCAAGTCTTCATCTTCTCCTGAGCAGCTCCTAAATTCTCTCTCGCCAGCTGTAAAGCAGTGGACAGCCGTTCTTTGAACTTCATCACATATTCCAGCAGGTTGACATCATCTTCCTCCGACAGCCAGCATTCCTTGAGTAGCTTAAGGGGTCCTCTTACTTCATGGCCAAACAGTAGTTCAAAGGGTGAGAAGCCCAGTGATTCATTTGGAGATTCTCTTGCTGCAAATACAACGAATGGAAGACCTTTATCCCAGTCTTTCTGATGTTCCAAACAGTATTTCTTGAGCATCGATTTGAGTGTTTGATGATATCTCTCCAACGCTCCTTGGGTCTGGGGATGGTAAGCTGAAGACGTGATCTGGGTGATGCCCAACTCTTTCAGAGACTGCTTGAAAACATTTGACATGAAATTACTTCCCCAGTCTGACTGTACCTCCTTGGGCAGACCAAACTTTGTGAAGGACCCTAGCATTTCCTTAACCACGTTCTTTGCTGAGATATTTCTAAGTGGAATGGCTTCAGGATAACGAGTAGCCATATCAATCAGGGTCAACACATAAGAAAATCCTGAAGAAGTCTTAGGAAGAGGGCCCACAATATCCACCAACACACGGGTGAAAGGCGCCTCAAAAGGAGGAATGGGAACTAGAGGTGCAACCTTTTCGGTTTGATTACACTTCCCCACAACTTGACAGGTGTGACAAGACTTACAATACCAGGAAGCATCTCTGAAGATACCTGGCCAGTACAAGCGTTTCAAAATGCGTGCCACAGTCTTCCTCACTCCAAGGTGTCCTGCCAAACTGGAATCATGAGCCACTCTAATGATATCCTGCCTACAAACACGAGGGATGACAACTTGATGTACAACCTCCCATTCACAGTCGGCTGATGCTGTTGGGGTTCTCCACTTTCTCATAAGTACTCCTGACTTTATACAATAACAAGTAGAAGCACCAGCTGACTCTTCCTCACTGCAAGCAGAGTTAGCTAGACCTTTCAACTCAGGATCAGCAACCTGCAACTCAACCAACTCTTGACGAGACAAATTATCAACACTACGGGGTACTGCCTCATCTTGTGAGTGGTCCAAATTAGCAAGAAAAGTCTCAGCTACGATAACATCATCATCATCATTATCCTCTAAGTCACCAGTAACTTTAGACTTAGCCCTAGTGACAGCACATGCAGAGAACACATCAAGGATATCACAATCCTTGGTCGCAGTCACTGGTTCACTAGACAACTGAGGAGCTGGACACACTTGACTTCCACCAATATCATTTCCAAGTAAGAAAGTTACTCCTGACATTGGGAGTGTCTGAACTAACCCAACCATAACGGAACCATTAACAAAACCAGACTCTACATTCACTATGCACAGAGGGACAGAGAAGTAATTATTCCCTACACCTTGTAAGATTACAGTTTCATCCGAGGAATTAACATTAGAGCCTAGAACACTGGTCAGCATAAGGGATTGGCAAGCACCTGTATCACGATATATTTTAACTGATTTCCTGTCATTACTGTCCAGAGGACTGACAAAACCATCAAACAGGAAATTAACACATGAACTCTTGAGAGTGTCACCCACGTCACTGCTCAAAAGAGGAGCTTCATCATGAGAATTTAATTTACCCCTCAAAGCAGGTTCAGTTAACTCGGTTAAAGAATTCTGGGAACTCTCAAGGGTGGACACTAGACCAATTGACTGAATATTTAAAGACTCCTTTTTGTTGATATCACGCTGTCTCCTGAAACATTTCTCCGTAGTATGATCAGGCTTACTACAATAAGTACATTTACTTTTCTGAAATCTAGAGGTGGAGCTGGTATTTACTTCCTGAGAAATATCATCTTTATTCTCTTTCCTGTTACCTGTACGCTGAGTAGAGGCAACGTACTTACTCTCAGCTTTCCTTTTTTCTTTAGAATATCTCTTGTGAGTGAGAACATATTCATCAGCTAAAACTGCAGCATCAGACAAATTATCTATTCTTTTCTCATCAAGATATAGGCTTACATCATTATTAATACACCTTTTGAAGTCCTCCAGCAAAATCATCTGCTTAAATTTATCAAAATCAGAATTTACATTCTTAGAAGTTAACCACTGCTCTAACAGATCTTCTTTGATTTTTGCATACTCAACATGGGATTGCTTATCTTGCTTATAAGTTGTCCTAAATTTTACTCTATAGGCTTCAGGAACAAGCTCATAGGCCTTAAGAATCAAGCTCTTAACTCCATCATAAGTATCAGATTGATCCTGAGGCAAAGATGCATAAGTTACTTGAGCTTTACCGGTGAGAACAGTTTGAAGGAGTACTGGCCAATACTTTTTGGGCCAATTAAAACCTGTAGCTACCCTCTCAAACAACTGAAAATACTTTGTTAAATCAGATTCATTAAAAGGAGGGACACGTTTAACATTTTTAGCCACATCAAAATCATCAGAATTAGATTATCCATTTCAACCTTGTTTCATGCGATACTCATGGTCTGCCTGAATCCTAGCAAGTTCAATTTGTTCCTCCTGAATACGAGCCCGAGACTCAGCCTCCTTAGAACGTGCCTGAAACTCAGCCTCCTTAGCACAAGCCTCCTGCAGGGCTAGCTGTAACTTACCTATTTCAATCTGCGTTTGCTCATCTGGAGGAGTTACATCAAACAAGCTTTTATTAATCATGCCAACAATTTGATCTTTAGACTGATGAGAGCGAACAGCAATTCCCAATTGTTGAGCAACAAGCTTAAGTTCATTCTTTGTTCTGTTTTCTACATCACACACTGTTTGCACATTTGACAAAAAATCTTTGGCTTCATCAAGCGTAGTAATAGTAGACATCATGAATAAATCACAGTCACAAAATATCAAGCAATATCCTTATGATAATATCCTGAATATCCTGATAAGAGGTCTCCAAATTTATGTTACGGAACAGAGAGAGACAGTGAACACCTCAAGCGAGAACACCAAAATCACCACTGTCCCACAAAGTTCCAGGTTCAAAACAAAAGAGTTAGGTAAAATTACAAGTTAAAGTTTAATGCTCAAACTAACAACTAAACATTCAGGACTCATAAGGATAATGTAATGGCAAAAAACAGGTTAAATATATGGTTAACTGCAATAGCCTCTATTAACACGAAATTAGCAAGAGTAAATTTATCTAAGTCAGCCCTGATAAAATGAGAAAACCGGATAATGCTCAGTTAATGCAAGATATATTATTACAGATACAAACTATTATTAATAATGGCTGACATCAAAAACTCCACATGAACCACAAAAACCTCACCAGGCCTACGAATTAACACCTTGTGCTATACAGTACAAAAAAAAAATGTAATAACACTTATACTCAAATTACACAGCAGGTAGATGGTTGGAGACTTCCTGAGCACTCACAAAAATAATAACAACTGTACAGGCGAGGACAGAGATGTGAACAAAATGAGGAGTAGATCTAAGTGGCAATTAATGTAGAGACTGAGCTCATTATATAGGGGCCGGTAGAGCTTGATACAACTTGTAAGAAGGATGCGCAATTGAAGCCATAGGGGACAAAGAGTTGACACTCCTGCTCTGGACAACAGAAAGAACGACTTACTCTACTATAAGGGAGGAGAAGGAGGGAGTGAGGTAGAACACGGAAACTTGGTCACTATGGAAGCCACGAGGCGAATCGTGATCAAACATGCAGCATACTGTACGTTCGAATTATACAAAGGATGATGAAATCATAGGCTATGTAACAATACACATACATAAAAAAAAACACATAAACATCCACAATAGTAAACATACAGTACATACACACAAACACACATACACATATTTACATAGACATTCACTCATACACACAGACAGACACAGCGTGCTTACATACATACACATTCATATGCACAAACACATGAAAGCATAGCACTACACATAAACAAATGCACACACAAGGCTACAGAGACACATACATACACACACATATAAATACATTCGTACAGACACATGCACATACATACATGTACACACATATACATGCACATACATACACATATAATATACATACACCTACATACACATACATACATTTACACCTCCGTAGGTACACATATATACGTACATACACATACATACATACATACATATATACATACATACATACATACATTCAGAAAAATGATTGAAGACGGATTGGAAACTAGAGAAAACTTGTTCTTTATGAGAAACTAAAATAAATTTTGAAAAGTAAATGTACTCCTATTTATTTATTTATTTATTTATTGGATTGTTATTTCTCATCTTTTTACGTATATTATTTTCTTGATCATACTTCATCTCATCCTTAGGAGAAAAACATGATGATGATGAGGATGATGATGATGATGATGAGGAGGAAGAGGAGGAGGAGGAAGAACATTGATGATAATGATGATGATGATAATGATGATGGTGATGATGATAATGATGATGGTGATGATGATAATGATGATGATAATGATATGCCTTTGGGTCAACTTGGAGGGAGAGTGGTAGACAGGACGAATCGTACCTCATGCTGGAGAAGTGTGAGTGGAGAAGTGTGAGTCTGCGGGAAGAGTTATGTATGTGGCAAGCGTAGTAGTAGCAGTAGTAGTAGTAGTAGTAGTAGCAATGGTAGTAGTGATGGTGGTAGGTGTAGTAGTGGTGGTGGTGATGGTGATGACGGTGGTGGTGGTAGTATGGTCTGACAAATCTAAACTGGCGGCTAGGGTGTGGCGCAACCCTCTGTACAGTGCTGCTATGTTTCCCAAACCAGCGATGTGAAACGGCTGTTATATATGTAAAAGGCAGCACAAGTAAGATAAACACATACGAGTACAGTGTTAACGTGTGTATTATAATATATGAAAGAACAGTAAACTTATTATGCATAAAATATTTATACAGCAATACAGAAACGTGGCATTAATATTTTCCAGTGTTGCTAAAAAAAAAAAAAAAATGTAGTCACTTTTATTGGCTTGTACCGTATTTCTAGGGTGGGTAATAATGTCACAATTATGATTATATGATAATGTGCAGGAATATAAGTAAAAATATGCCAATTTCTTGGTGAAAAAAATAGTATATTAAACCCTCCTGAGCTGCAACACTCACACCGACCCAGTCTAACCAAGGCCTTCTAAAAATAGAAGGCCTCTCCAATCATCTCGTGACGTAAGCCGTGTAGGTCAGGGGCAAGATGGGTGGTCAGGTAGCGGTCAAAGTTCTGCCACACTAACGCTGTTTTTTCTTGTGTGCGTGTGTGTGTGTGTGTGTGTGTGTGTGTGTGTGTGTGTGTGTGTGTATGCGTGTGTGTGTGTGTGTGTTGTTTAATTGATATTATATATTAACAGACTTATTGGTACTCATAATTTTATTCATGCGAAAAATTTACAATGGTAAAAGAAGAGTTACTACAAAAGAAAAGTATGTATTGACATCTGAAATCATATACATATATATATTGGGGCTGCTATATTGGGATGTCATATTGGTGGTATATTGGGGCTGTTATATTGGTGGTATATAGGGGTGCTATATTGCGGGTATTATACTGGGGTGTTATATTGGGGCTGTTATATTGGTGGTATATTGGGGCTGTTATATTTGTGGTATATTAGGGTGTTATATTGGTGGTATATTGGGGCTGTTATATTGGTGGTATATTGGGGTGTTATATAGGTGGTATATTGGGGCTGTTATATTTGTGGTATATTAGGGTGTTATATTGGTGGTATATTGGGGTGTTATATTGGTGGTATATTGGGGCTGTTATATTGGTGGTATATTTAGGTGTTATGTTGGTGGTATATTGGGGGTGTTATATTGGTGGTATATTGGGGTGCTATATTGCTTTTTTTTTTCTTTTTTTCTTTTTTTTTATGTGTTCGACTCTGGACATAGGCTTCACAGCCTGCTATCAAGGCCCAGCAGTCCTCCTACATACCATAGATCTCTACATGTCACCACTTCGGCGCTAACACTCACCGTCCATATTGAATACGTGCTAGGGCTGTCTCATACAGGACTGGTGTATTGGTATTAGCGAGGGTATTTTTACGACATGTCGGCGGGTCTTCTGGAAGATCAGTAAAGCCTGATTTAATGAAATTCAGATCTTTAAACTGTTCCCTGCTCCAGCGGGGATTTGAACCTGAGTTCGTTAGAACGGCAGGCCACCTCTCTACCGATATTATATTGGTGGTATATTGGGGCTGTTATATCGGTGGTATATTGTGGTGTTATATTGCGGGTGTTATATTGGAGTGTTATATTAGGGTGTTATATTGGTGATATATTGGGGCTGTTATATTGGGATGTCATATTGGTGGTATATTGGGGTGTTATATTGGTGGTATATTGGGGCTGTTATATTGGTGGTAGATTGGGATGTCATATTGGTGGTATATTGGGGTGTTATATTGGTGGTATACTGGGGCTGTTATATTGGTGGTATATTGGGGTGCTATATTGCTGGTATTATATTGGTGGTATATTGGGGCTGTTATATCGGTGGTATATTGGGATGTTTTATTGCGGGTGTTATATTGGAGTGTTATATTGGGGTGTTATATTGATGATATATTGGGGGTGTTATATTGGGCCTGTTATATAAGGGGTAATCAGACTTGTCTCTAGTGTTAACAAGGTAATGCAGACTTCGTTTGAATTCGATTCACTTTCTTTATTAAGGAAAAGCTGAGGAGATATGTAGGAAAAATGAAGGTTTACATTTTCCTCTCTTATCCAGCCCCAGCCACGTCTGTGTATATGGCTTTGGTCCTTCACCCTATCATGGCTAAAGCCTCATTTTTCTTATATTCAATGCAATTACGATAACTTAAAGCTTCTCACTGTACTCTCTATACTTTTCTGATAATACTGAACAGAAAATAATGTTGTACTTACCCTGCTATTCTGATTTGGAGTGAACTGGTCGCGCTTAATGGCACGTAGCCACTTGGAGACAAGTTCTTTATCTTGCGGGAAGGAAAATACACAAACTTTTGGTCCATTTTTATAATTTCCCTTAAATCTGGAAACACAACACATGTAAGGCATTATCACCTTAATAAAACATACAAATAATGTAAATATCAATATATAATACGTTTTTCCGTCCCTATTTTCACTGAACACACAGCGTGACCTCTCCCGACCTTAGGTGACCCAACTTACCTAGACGGACTGGATCACTGGACGTTCACTTTGCTGGCCGGTTTAATTGTCAATTAGGATATTAATTTTTAAATATAATGTATTAGTATCTTGACAATGTTGTTACTCAGTTTAATGGTAAAAGGTATATTATTTTATAACAAATGGAAATATGCGAAAAAACTGAGAAAATCCGTGAAGTCCGATAGGGAACACCGTGCAAATATAACCAGCTTAAAACGAAACATCCCAAGTTTTAATTTCCAATCGTGTATGTGTGAATTTTGATTGGTAATACTGATTTGAATATTTATTGGCACTTGATTAATAATTATGTCCTTTTTTGATATATTTGTATCCTGTTCTACACTGTTTATCAAATTCATTTCCTCATTAGTTTTATTTTATTTATTTATCGTTCCTCATCACTGGCGACCTTCTGTTACTCTACTTTGCTTCTAGTTTGTTCATCATCAGTTCTATTAATATAACAGACTTGTCATTCTCTCTCTCTCTCTCTCTCTCTCTCTCTCTCTCTCTCTCATGCACAGAATTAAGTACTGTTGGTGGTAGCAGTAGCAACTAATAGTAGCAACACTGCTACTACTAGTAGTAGCAGTGGCAGGTGGTGGTGGTGATGCTTGTAATAATAGTAGTAGTACTAGCAGTAGTTGTAGAAGTGGTGGTGGTTGCAGTAGTAGTAGGCTACTGGTGGTGGTAGAAGTAGTAGTAGTTGTTGTTGCTGAAGTAGTATACTGATGGTGGTGGTGGTGGTGGTAGTAGTTGTTGCTGTTGCTGAAGTAGTAGTGGTGGTGGTGGTTTAAGTAGTAGTAGTAGTAGTAGTAGTAGTAGTAGTAGTGGTGGTGGTAGGAGCAGCAGCAGCAGCAGTAGTAAATGTTGTTGTTGTTCTTGTAGTATTGATGGTGGTGATGGCAGTAGTAGCAGTCGTCGAGAAAGTCAACCTGCTTTGTTTCGTACCGTGAAACCAAGTAATAATAATAATAATAATAAATACAATTACTAGATACATATACAAATAAAGTGAATAGTTCTGTACAAATAAGGTTCAGTACCCACAGTATTACATTCGGGAATTTCTGTAGTATGTAAATAAGTACTTTATATTACAAATTACTTAATGTATGTGTAGTAGTTCTAGTTGTTGAAGTAGTAGTAGTGGTGGTGGTGATGCTGGTATTAGTAGTATTAGTAAAAGTTGCACCATTATTATTATTATTGTTATCATTATTATTATTATAATTATTATTATTATTATTATTATTATTAATATTATTAAGAATAGTAGTAGTAGTAGTAGTAGTAGTAGTAGTAGTAGTAGTAGTGGTTGTTGTTGTTGTAGCAGTAGTAGTAGTTATACAGTAGTAGCAGTAACAGTAGTAGTAGTAGCAGCAGCAGAATTAGTCGTAATGATGGTGTTGGTGGTGATTGTGGTAGCAGCAGCAGCAACAACCACAGTAGTAATAGTAGTAGTAATGTGGTGGTGGTGGTGTTTGTTGTGATTGTAGTTTTGATGTTGCAACAACATCAGCCAGTACTACTACTACTACTACGAGTACAATGCATTTCAACATTATATACATTAATTCATTAGTCTTTTATGGTGTCCCATTCTCAATCGTTCAAAAATATTTAATATTTTCATTCTACCATAATATTCACTACTTTTGATATTCTTATATTTTTAAGGATTTTCTTTTATTCATTGTTCTTCTTCTCTCTCTCTCTCTCTCTCTCTCTCTCTCTCTCTCTCTATTTATTTCTAAACAACCATGAAAGACGAGGTACCATTTACTTTTAAGTCAAGCCATGTATATTATCAAAAACTATGAGCGATGTTATACCCGGCATAACATGCCTCTTATCTCTAATCTAATTACGAAAAAAAAAAATGATTAGGTTGTCACGAGTCGGCTAGTGACATTGGCTTTTGTGAGAAACCGCGAACTCTAGTGGAATCCCAATTTATCGTTCAGTTAACCGCTCATTCGGTCGGGAGTCTTTTCATATCAATTTTTCACTGTCATAAGTGATCGTTTTTTTGTGAGACATTAGCACTGCCGCTGAGCGATTTGTTTTGGTCGTGTTTCGCTCATTCTAGCTGTTAGAAATGCGGCCACAGTGCTCCCTTCTTTCCCACGACTAGTCAGTCGAGGTTTGAGCGCCACGAAACCAGGTTGGGCCAGAGCGTAGTGCCGCCGTTCCTGATTTCCACATATTGTGATAGGCGAGAGACAAGGGAGTGCAGAGTCCTTCCAGTAACGACGCCCAGTCATCTGCTTAGTCCACTCTTTGACCAGTATTTCTTTTCGTTTTCCTAGAGTTAAGAGTTTTAGTTAAGGTGCTGTTGCCTCACATGCCAGCCAGGTGCGCCGCATGTTGTTTTCCTAGGTTTAAGAGTCTAGCTTTTGAGTAAGTGAGTGAGTGCGATCTCTTTATTTTGAATTCATTTTTAAATGTAATGTTAAATTTATTCCTTTGTAATCAATAAATTTAACAGTTCTTTTTCTCTGAGCTTAATGTAATGTAAACTCGTGTTTCATTTCTCCATATTTAAGCTTATTTCCCTTATAGCTCCTAGCTTGCATAAACGCTTTGCTATTCATAATTGGTACTTAGGCCAGTCTTTTGTATTAAGCTTAAAATCCGTTGTGCCTTCTAGGAGTTAACGCATCAGCAAGAACCTGATATCATTAACAGTATTAGTTATTTATTGTCAGGGGTGAAGTCACTTTCTCCAGAGGCTAACAGTCTAATAAACAGCAATTGTGAGGAATTAGTCTCTGCCGTGTACTGTTGAGAAAGTTTATAAATTCTCGTTCTTAGAGAATTGGCGAAGCAAGCCACATAAAGTAATCATTGCTTGATTTTAGCAAGACAGTTCATTGTCCCTGCTCTTCAGTATTATTAAAAGTTATCATTTAATATTGCATTTACTTTTAAAAACCCCGTGACAATTGGCGACTTCATTCCAGGATATTAACTCCTAGCTCTGAAGCTATTCACGAGATAATACTCACTCGTCCATATTTAGGTATTTATCATTAAAGTCTATAGGCACTACCTTACTGGTGATTATTGGTTCATTTTTATTAATTTACTTAATAGTTTTGACAGTCAGTTGTTTAATTTTCTTTCTTTACCAGTTTAGTTAGATAAAACTGGTCACCACTAACCTGTGCCTATATTCTTTATTCTCGATTATTGGCATCTCTCTTTGCAAAAAAGATCACAGTCAGTACTGAGTCGTTAGTTTATTAGACTGAGTTAGCATCATGTCGACCAGCGTCTATGTACAGGAAGCTAAAGATATGGGCCTCACTGACCCAGAAAAAATTCAAAGCTATTTCCTCTCACGGTTTAATTACGAGCAAGAACGTGAGAAAGATGCTCGTGAAGAGCATAGAATCCAACGTGAACACAAGCGAGAACAGCACGAGTACGAGTGAGAATAGCGCGAACATGAACAAAAACAACGCGAACTCGTGTTAGGACAAGAGCGACAACAATGTCAACACGAGTTAAAACAACGTGAGAGAGAACGTGAATACGAGCGTGAACAACGAGAACATGAACGTGCCGAGCGAGAGGCACGCGAAAAACATGAACTTGAAGTGCTGAAGCTCAAGCAAGATTCCTTGGCTTCAGACACATCTGGTGCAGTTAGTCCAAGTTCCACGAGCGTTCTCCCTGCACATGTTATGGCAACCACACACATCAAGCTTCCCCCATATAAAGGCAAGAAAATCGAGCCATACATAGCTCGTTTTGAAGACATGGCTCAACTGTACCAGCTGGATGATGCAGCTAAGCAGCTTCAGTTTCTTAGCCTGTTTGAGGGCCCTGCCCTCGATATTCTCCACAGAATTCGTGGAGACAATCTCACGTATGAGATGATGAAGGCCACACTTGTCAAAACGTACGGTCTCACAGTTGACGACGCCAAGAGTCAGTTCATGAGGGCACGTTTACAGGATAAAGAGACTGCCGTTCAGTTTCTTGACCGGCTTACTGCTTACTTAGATGAGTGGATGGAGAAAGATGAAACTCCTTCTATGCATGAGGGGATAATTGACCTTATGCTGAGCACGCAGCTAGAAAAGTCGTGGCCTACTGAACTTGTGGCTCAACTTAAGATCTGCCAGGTAAGAGATGCCAGCCAAATGGTGAAGATGGCTGACGCATTCTTTACTGCATACGGGTATCAAACTCGCAAGCAGCATACCTGGAACAGGAAACTTGATAAATCTGGGAAACGGTCTCAGACTGAACCCCAGCAACAAGGCCGTTCTCAGAATAATGGCCAAAACCGCAGAGGAAGGTCCAGGGGCAAAACACTCAGAAACCTGAGTGGAAGTGGTACAACAGGTACCCTAACCAGCAGCAGTATCAGCCATGCAACCAACTGTCGGGACTGTCCTTTTCACCACCAGCTCAAGTGAATAGGAGGCAGGAGGCAAATGCAACCTTCATTCCTCAGCAGCAGCACGGTGATCACGTCCCTACCAGTACGGGTACTCCCCACAGTTCACTAGTCCCACAGCGACAGTGAACACCCCTCCACGGATGGCCAATGTTCCATCTCCACAGGCAGTGAGTACGACCCCTCAAGTATCTAATTCACAAGGCACCATGTTTGCCGCACCATTTATTCAGCAGCCTCATGAGTGGCTGGCTGCTTCCTCCACAGGCCCTCCCACAGGTGACAGTGCCTTCCTTGTTCAGCCAGGGTTTGTGGGAGACATCCCTGTGAAGGTCCTGAGAGACAACGGGTCCTCAGGTTGCTCTGTCAAGCAGAGTCTAGTTTGGCCTGACCAGTACACAGGTCGACAGTTCCAAGCTAACTTTCTTGATGGATCAGTGAGATTGTTCCCTGAGGCATGTATCCAGGTGGCATCTCCATTTTATACTGGTATGACAGTCACAGTTGTCATCCCAGAACCTTTATTTGACCTAATCATAGGCAATATTCCCGGTGCCAAGCATAGTTGCACCGAAGATGACGCTACGCAGACTTCGGCTGCAGAAACACGAGCCATCGCTGAGGCTCCAGACTGCGTCACCCCGGTGACCATTGAATTGCCGCAAGATCTGATGTGTAGCCAAATTGTTGTTCAAGAACAACATTCTGACCGACACTTGCTGCCATGCGAAAGAAACAAAAGAGTAGAGTGATAAAGTACTCACGGGGAGGTTGAGCCAAGTTCCTTCGTAAACAAGGACGGCTCTACCGTGAGTCACGAACACCCAAGGGCGAGGTTCGATTGCAGTTTATTGTTCCCGCTAAGTACCGCCTAGCAGTGTTAGAATGGGGTCATTGTTCAGCAACAGGAGGTCACATGGGCAAAAGGAAGACCCAGGGCCATATCCAAGCTGACTTTTTCTGGCCAGGGATGGGACGAGACATAGATAGTTTTGTGCGTTCCTGCAATGTGTGTTCACGTACCACTAATCAGGGACATGTTCTTCCTGCATCGTTTGTAACCACACCCGTAATGTCTGAGTCAGTTGAGAGGCAGGGTAGTGGTGAAGTGGGTGCAGACCTGACGTCTCGCCCATTGGCCCCACAGGACACATCATGTCCAGGGCCTGTACATACATATGTACCGTAAGTTAAGGGGGAAGTTTGAGAACCCTGCAGAGACAGTCCGAGGCTGTGTATGAATTACCTTGTGGAACGTCTCGAGCTGTGGGCCTCTCTGAGGATTCCCGGAGAATGCACAATATCCACATGAGTGTTCACACCCACGGTGGGTGTTAAAACATGACCTGCCCGAGATTGCGTAGCGATTCTCAGCTTCCTGTCATTAATCATAAATGTAGAGTTAGTTAACCAGTAAACTGGGTTCCATAAGCAAATCGCAGTGTTTGATGTCCTGCACAGACACCCAGTCTTTTCGTTCATGACCACGTTCCCTGGTTAATTAGCGAATCGCAGTGTTTGATGTCCTGCACAAATGCCCAGTCTTTTCGCTAATTAAGTTTAGGGAACCAGGTGATGGGATGTTGTTAAGGTCCTGTTCCCTCACATGCCGGCAGGGTGCGCTGCATGTTGAACTGTCATGCCAGCTTCTGGGGACTGGGTGATGGGATGTGTTAAGGTGCTGTTCCCTCACATGCCGGCCGGGTGCGCCACATGTTGAGCAAGGTGGATGCCAGGTTAGAGCTCCCCCTAAACTGGGTGATGGGATGTTGTTAAGGTGCTGTTTCCTCACATGCCGGCCGGGTGTGCTGCATGTTGAGTGAGGTGCATGCCAGGTTAGAGCTCCCCCGCTAAGAACCCTTACGCCTACGTTTCCTGCTTAATAATGTAAATATTGTACTATTTGTAACATAAGTACTGATTGCTAGGCAGAGAGAGAGAAATGATACTTTTGATGCTCCACCTTGATTGTTTTCGCAGGTGCAGCTGATGGGTGCAGCATTGCCGTGCAGATTAGCTGGTCATCCCTGTTGCATGCTGCCACTTCTCTTCTGCCTTGTTGTCATTATTTACTATAAATTTGTATTACATGATTTTACACGTAGGTACAGTTACACCAAAACTGTCACACCTACACCGTGTATTACATACATTACGCTACATAACAATTAGTTGTTAAAATAAATGTAGCTAACTTTTCGCTCAGTTTGACCTGAGTACAGGATTTTTCACTGTCGTCACGGAGTTTTTCCCTCAAGCTTGCTTCTATTAACGTAAATACGATTTTTTTTTCGCTCACTAGTGACTGCAACTTTCTCCTGTAGCAGGATAGCACACACACACACACCACAGTGTGAATCTTGTGTGACTGAGTTAGGAATTATATGTATGTATATTGAAATCTTTTTTCTGAAGAAAAAAAGATTTGATTTTCATGGGGAGTAATGTCACGAGTTGGCTAGTGACATTGGCTTTTGTGGGAAACTGCGAATTCTAGTGGAATCCCAGTTTATCGTTCAGTTAACCGCTCATTCGGTCGGGAGTCTTTTCAAATCAATTTTTCACTGTCATAAGTGATCGTCTTTGTGTGAGACATTAGCGTTTCCGCTGAGCGATTTGTTTTGGGCGTGTTTCGCTCATTCTATCCGTTAGAAATGAGGCCACAGTGCTACCTTCTTTCCCACGAGTTAGTCAGTCGAGGTTTGAGCACCACAAAACCAGGTTGGGCCAGAGCGTAGTGCCGCTGTTCCTGATTTCCACATACCGTGATAGGTGAGAGACAAGCGAGTGCAGTGTCCTTCCAGTAACGACACCCAGTCATCTGCTTAGTCCACTCTTTCACCAGTATTTATTTTCGTTTTCCTAGACTTAAGAGTTTAGTTAAGGTGCTGTTGCCTCACATGCCGGCCGGGTGTGACACATGTTGTTTTCCTAGGTTTAAGAATCTAGCTTTTGAGTGAATGAGTGAGTGCAATCTCTTTATTCTGAATTCATTTTTAAATGTAACGTTAAATTTATTCCTTTGTAATCAATAAATTTAACAGTTCATTTTCTTTGAGCTTAATGTAATGCAAACTCGTGTTTCATTTCTCCATAATTAAGCTTATTTCCCTTATAGCTCCTAGCTTGCATAAACGCTTTGCTATTCATAACTGGTACTTAGGCCAGTCTTTTGTATTAAGCTTAAAATCCGTTGTGCCTTCTAGGAGTTAACACATCAGCAAGAACCTGATATCATTCATAGTATTAGTTATTTATTGTCAGGGGTGAAGTCACTTTCTCCAGAGGCTAATAGTACTAATAAACAGCAATTGTGAGGAATTGGTCTCTGCTGTGTACTGTTGAGAAAGTTTATAAATTCTCGTTCTTAGAGAATCGGCGAAACAAGCCAGAATAAAGTAATCATTGCTTGATTTTAGCAAGACAATTCATTTTCCCTGCTCTTCAGTAATATCGAACATTATCATTTAATATTGTTTACTTTTAAAAAAACCGTGACATAGGTGACGACGATGACTACTACTACTGCTACTACTACTGTACTACTACTACTACTATTTGTACTACTACTGTACTACTACTACTACTACTACTATTTGTACTACTACTGTACTACTACTACTACTACTACTACTACTTACTACTACTACTACTACTACTACTTTGTTTTTACAGATGAATAGAAGATAGAAAAACATTAACAAATAAAAAAATCCATACCAGATTACAGGTCTCCTCCATTCATTAATATTTGTAACAGTTGGCCTTGCACAGTCCTGAAGGTTGAAGTTTTGAGAGAAACTAATCTGGGGATGAGAGTTCCAAAGAGATGCGATTTGCGAAAGAAATGAATACCTGTACTGACAGGCAGTTCTGCAATATGGCTGAGTGACATTCCAGTCATGAGCGCTACCAGATGCCCGTGTAGCACGAGGGAAGGCATGGAGAGGTGGCACCATGGATGCAACTTTGTCTGAGCATTTGCCATTACAATATCTGTAAAATAACGCAAGGGAGGCAACGTTCCTTCTTACTTGTAGGGGAGGTAGTTTATTTGTAGTAACAGAGTTTGTAATAATTCTAACAGCTTTGTTCGGAATTTTGCCTATGGTCCTTCCAATTTATCCAGATCGTTTGGGCGTTGTCCCTCACGGGACTTCCCCTACGTGCGACGTTGCCACAGTTTCTACTGGGCCAATTATCGGATTAGAGACAAGGGTTAACCCTCACTCCCAGCTCTCTCTCTTTCTCTCTCTCTCTCTCTCTCTCTCTCTCTCTCTCTGCATATAAAATCTACAGTTTATGGTGATTTATTTCTATAAAAAGTACGGTTTTATGAATTATTATAGTTTGTTCTGGTGACTTTTGTGTAATGCAGGCTTGATTGTAGGAAGAGCAAATTCGTCTGACTGTTACTTCACTTACGTTGGTGGCCTTTGCTGTTCAAGCAACAGCTTTTGAGGGATCAATTATAGGTCCCCTGTTTTCCTTCTTTTCTAAAAAATATTTATTTATGCTGTAAATAAGTACCTTTTCTCGACTGTGGAGCAGATGAGGGTGAGTAGTAGGGGTAGGAGCTTATCTTTTAATGGCGGTCAGAGAAAGTGACCTGCGGATTGACACCTGACCTACCCTCACTGACTCACCTACAAGCGCGACAACGTTGGAAAGCAACGTTGCCAAGTGTTGAGGTATTTATAAAGTCATTATTATTATTAAAAACAATAGGCATTTTCTTGCGCTATATACCTATATTAGAGAATTATATATATATATATATATATATATATATATATATATATATATATATACTGCAAATAAATTTAATTTAGAAGTAGTAAATAGCTGACATGAGACAGAGATGTGTGTTTTGGTACAGATTCAGCAGCGTCTCTCGAAGGGGAACTCCCGTGAGAGACAACGTCCAAACGATCTGGATAAATTGGAAGGACCATAGTTGTTTTACTGCAACCTCTCCACATCCACTCCGCAAGGGTGAGCAATATTCCAGATGAGAGCGCACATATCCTGCTAATCAGCGAAGAAGCTCCGGACTCTACAATAATACAAGTCTCTTTGAGGCGGTATTAGCAAGTGATCAAAGGTGAGAGGTCCAGATAAGGGCATTGTTAAACCAAACACTGGGAATTTCAGTACTTTTAGAGATAAGAATATTGGTTGCACTGAGGGTAATATAGGAATCACGCAATATCTGTCTACAAACTGTATACATTTGGCTTTCCTAGCATCAAATAAGTCAATGTTATTTTGTCCTCATTCCGTAATCTTAAATAAGTCTTGATTTATGGAGATTGCTGTAATGAGTTGGGAGTTAGAGATATTAAACTTTGTGAATGGGTGCTTAAATGTGAATGATCAGAGAAGCATTGAGTCATTTGGATGTGAGTGAATGGGATCATTGGAGACAGACAAGAGATCACCAACATGAATGAGAAATAGGGTTGGAGGTGAAATAAATCCGCTCATTTGACTATACCTTTTTTACTGCCAGTGATATACACTGACTAGATATGTAACGCCAGGTATTTTATCCCACCGTTGTTGTTCTGTTTACCTTACTCGTTGATAATACAAATGGTACTCAACTTAGTCTCCCTCAATGACTGATAAAGTATTCACCTCAGTAAAAACAAAGGGGAGGGGGAGTAACTTCGACTTTGAATGATAAAGGTTAATTGCTTAAAGGATATTTTTGGTAGCGTTTGTATTTTTTTGGCCAAGTCGAGAATAAGTCAGTACCACGTGTGTTAGTCGTTCCCAAAGCGGAGGAATCTTGAACAGGAAGGGGAGTGAGTTATGCGTGAGAGGACATAATTCCCTGGTTGGGTATCAAAATTGCATATACTTTACTTTAATAATTCTATACTTGTTAATCGACAGACATTTTTGAATTACATGACCTTTAATAATATGTAAAAGAGTTGTAAATTAAGTAATAGTTTTGGCGAAAGTAAAACAGTACTGTTACTAAGCGACACAACTTGAATATTTAACAGTGACTCCTGAGTCCATCACATTACATTCTCTATTATCGGTTATTCTTGGGCTCGTTAATAGCCTCAAGACTGGGACATTTAATGGCATGAACTGTCTTTTCGGGCTGGCATAGCCTCGAACGAAAAATATTCACTCTTATTCTATTTCGTCGGGGCAGTCTAAATTCATCACACAATTCACTAATAATTCATAATCACTCGGGCTTGTTTAGCCTCGAGGAACAACTCAAAATCACATTTCCTTACAGCCACTAAATTCACTTCAACACTCCCAATATTCCTAACCTATTAATAAAAGAGAAAAGAAAACGGTTGATGAGTTTGAATTCGCCTTTCCGTTACATGATCACATTAACTTTCAAAATTCTGTACCTTATCTACTACATATATATATATATATATATATATATATATATATATATATATATATATATATATATATATATAAAAGGTTCACCTGATTGATTCATAATTCAATTTCTAGTACATTCTGTTTATAAAACTATTCATGGGTAGTGTAAGTGTGTGTGTACATCAAGTCTATGGGCAATATCACACGATGGCCTCATGCACGCCCCAAAGTCACGGTGTCTGTGAACTGAATCAACGTCTGTTCTCCACAGTGTCTAGGTAGCCAGTGTCTACGTTCAGCTTTTAACAACATTACTTCATATTGTTCACGACAAGCAAAAATTAAAACAAGAAAGGGGGGGAAGAAAGGAGGAATGTGTATAGCTCACCTGAATCAACGTCTGTTATCCACAACGTCTGGGTAGCCAATGTGGCTTATCGGGCACGTAGGGACGCTACTGTTAGATCAAATGAGACTGTACTTTTGCGATATGGTAGGTTTTAATTCTCTTCACTATTTATATAGTAGAGTCCGCATGACGTTAGGACATTTGATTGAATTAGGGAAAATTTGAGATTCAATCCTTACTACATTTAAATACTGAATTTACTGCCATCCCACCTTGAGTTTGGGGTAGCTTATGCCATCTAGTGACGGCTAAGGCAAGCGGGACTATTTGGTCCTCACAAATTATATTATCTTGGCCTTTTTGACTATTAATTTCACATATTTGGATACTACCAGCTTCATTAGTAAGCATTTCACAACAATGATATGGAAAGAATTGCATACCCATTATTATTCTGTTTAAGGTTTAAACTTGGCGCCCGGCAACGACGCACAAGCAAGGGGAATGTTGCCCGCATCTGTTATTCGTTACTCCCATAGCTCAACACTTCCAGTTACACTACCGATGCAAAGATACAGAGATATATACTGTACATATAAAAATAAAGTTATCCCTATATCGATTATTAACACATGAACTACTACTTAGAACAGGAGCCTTATAGACTAGTATTCAGATTACACTCTCTCTAACTTAGAAATTACAGTACCTCTAAACATATACATGAATACTAAATTTGTGGCATTACAGATATACACACCCAACCCAAATATACACATTCTTTGTGTTTATTTGTCACAAAATTAATTTCCTTCAATATATATCCTGTGACATTATAGTCTACAGTAGGTTTCTATGCTATATTGTACGTCTTATCCTACGTAAATATGAATATGGCTAAATACTCTCTTTATTGATCTCTAAAATGGCTAAGTTTTTCTAGATCTAGATAAAGATATTTGATATTTATGATTTCTTTGCATACTGGGGATAGTTAATAACACGGGAGGATAAATAGCAGATATCACAGTTAGCCGTACTTTATAAAACTTTTCTTTATACACAGTTTTCTTTGGTAATGTTTGGATGGATAACTGAAAGATATTTTCAAAGCCGTTCTATCTATCTATCTATCTATCTATATCCAGACGCCACAATTCCGTAAAAGGTTGCCGTTTGTCTCGAGTTAATTGTTTTAAGGGGCACTAACCCTCCGCCAACCCACTTACTGTCACGCAGGGAAGAGGTATGGGTTGGTTATATGGTTAACACCCGGCATTTAAATGATTTCCTAGCTTACAGGAAACATATGGTTTGTCACGACAGGTAAAGCCACCTGAAAATGAAAGAAGAGCAATAATAAGTGATGGGAAAGATGGGTGAAATAGGAAAAGGGGACTAGACTCTACGTCCTTTCAGTTCAGTGTTTACGTTGTTCTGCCTATGTAGTGGCGGCGCATCCTAGTTGGTGACGTCAGTGCAGGCCCTCTATAATAATAATAATAATAATCTATCTATCTATCCATAGCCCGACGCCCTAATCCCGCAAAGGGTGGCCGGAGACAAATCGCCTCCAAGTCGCTCTGTCACCCACCATTTGACTACCCTCCCCCCAACTCACCCCCCCCTCCCTCATATACCTCTCAACTCCATCCCTCCACCTCATCCTCGGTCTACCTCTCCCTCTCCCTCCCTCCACCCCATCCTCGGTCTACCTCTCCCTCTCCCTCCCTCCACCTCACCTACATACACCCTCTTAGTCAGTCTTTCATTCTCCATTCTCTTCACATGTCCAAACCACCTCAGTGTATTTCTCCTAATCTCAACCACATCCACATCCACCCCACAGCGTTCCTTCACTTCTTCATTCGTCAACCTGTCCCTCCACGTCACTCCACATGCTCCTCTCAAGTAACTCATTTCCACTGCTCTCACTCTTGACTTGTTCCCCTCTTGCAAGATCCATGCCTCGCTTCCATACGTCAGGGTAGGGATCACAATACTATCATGCAGTCACTTCTTAACTTCCATACTCACCTCCCTATTTCTCATCACTGCTTTCAGTGTACCAACAACCTTCCCGGCTGTACCCTTTCACGCAATTCATCCCCCAAAGTTCCATCCCTACTCATCACACTACCCAAGTACTTGAATGCACTCACATTCTCCATATCCTCACCATCCAACCTCACTGCACACTCTGTGACTTCATTCATCTCAAATACCATAACTTTACTTTTGTTTACATTAACTTTCAGATTCCTCCTCCTACACACTGTCCCAAATTCATTCACCAAACCTTGCAACTCCCATTCATCTTCACTCAACAGTACTGTATCATCAGCAAACAGCAACACCAGAAGCTTCCAAATCTCACCTCATTCATTAGAGCCACCCCCACATCCACTGCCCTACCCTGCACCTCCTTTACAACCCCATCCATGTATATATTAAACAGCCATGGAGACATCACACAACCCTGTTTCAGTCCCACATTGAGATCAAAGAACTCACTCAGCTCACCATCCACTCGCACTGCAGCCCTAGCTCCCTCGTACATACTCTTCACACCACTCAACAATTTCCCCTCCACTCCATATATTCTTAATACCTTCCACATACCTTGCCTATCTATTCTGTCATAAGCTTTCTGCAAGTCCATGAGGGCAGCATACACTTTCCTTTCTTTGTCTAGATACTTCTCCACTAAACATCTTAGAACAAATATCTGATCTACACACCCTTTTCCCTTCCTAAATCCCCCTTGTTCTTCTCCAACTAGCTCCTCTGTCATATGCCTAACCCTACCAATGAGTATTCTACCATATATTTTACCAGTCACACTAAGTAGGCAAATATCCCTATGGTTACCACATACTTCTCTCTCCCCTTTTCCTTTGTATAAAGGAACAATTATACCTGATTTCCAGTCCTCTGTAACCCTTCCCTCTTCCCAAGCCAATCTACAAAACTTCCATATCCACTCCACAACTATCTCACCCCCATACCTAAGCATTTCGCCACACACTCCATCAATTCCTGGGGCCTTTCCCAACTTAATCTTCTTCATCGCTTCCACTACTTCCGCCCTACTGATCTCTTCTTCCCTCCTCTCATCTCTTCTTCTCCCAGCCATTCCCCAACCACTTATACTCGCACTGCTCTCACTCTCTACATTCAACAAATCCTCAAAGTGCTCCTTCCATCTCTTCAGTTTCTCTCTCTTCTCTACCAACAATCTATTATTCCTATCTTTCACTCCCCTACTATTTCCCCTTTCACACTGCCTTACTTTCTTTACCTCCTTCCAAAACAATTTCTTACTCTCCCTCCATTTCACACTCAGATTCCTCCCAAACTCTTCATCCACTTTTTTTTTTACCCTCCTTCACCAATCTCTTAACCTCCCTTCTCCTGCTCACATATACGTCTCTCTTCTCTCTCTCATCTTCTCCCCTACCTCTACTCGCTAACTATTCACTATATGCCTTCTTCTTTTGTTCCACAGCTCGTTTCACCTCATCATTCCACCAAGCTGTCCCTTGCACACCCTTGCATCTCCTCCTCACTCCACAAACCGCCTCACACGCTGCGCCTATCTCTTCCGTGAATATCTTACATACGTCTTCCACCCCTTCCATCTGCTCTAGCTCATACCTTCCCAATCTTTCTTGCACTATGCTCTTATACTCTGTCATTTTCTCACTATCTTGCAATTTCTCCACTCTTCTCACAGGAGTTGCTTCCTCCTGTCTTCCCATTCGTCTCCTCAACCACTTTCTTTGCAGCTCTACCTTGGCCATCACTAAGTGATGGTCTGAGACTCCATTCCCCCACCCTCTCCACACTCTTGCATCCAACACTTGTCTTCTCATTCGCTCATCCACACACACGTAGTCTATCATTGCCTTTCGTTCAACAAGTTCACCATCCATCCTCCTCATTACTCTCCATGTGTACCGGTGGATCATCTTATGCCGAAAGTAGATGTTGGCTATTGCCAACCCCTTACAAGCACAGATGTCCACCAAAGCACTTCCATTCCCATCTACGTCAGCTGGCACACCCCACTGATGAACCACTCCATCCACTCGTACATTCCCAACTTTGCCATTCATGTCTCCAATCAACAGCACTCTCTCGCTCCTCTCAAACTTGTCCATACACGCTTCTACACTCGCTCAAAACTCATCTTTCACTCTTGCCACTCGATCCTCTGTCGGGGCATACACACATACAATCGCCCATGCTTGTATACCTACTTTCATCCTCACCCACACAATCCTTGCACCCACTGTTCCATACTCTCTTATATTCTCCTTCCACTTCTTGCTTATCATCAGACATACTCCCTCTCTTGCCCTCTCATTTTCATTGACTCCCGCACATATACCTAAACCATATTCCCATTCTCTCACCCTTTCACCTACCCATTTAGTTTCAGTCAATCCACATATATCCATTTTTGCATCCTCAAGCACCTGAACAATCTTTCTCTCTTTCACTTCATCATTCACTCCTCTCACATTCCACGTTCCCACCCTAAGAATGTCCTTTGTCCGTTCCTTAGTCGTCAACGTATGGTCCGTCCGGGTCAGAGGCGCTTTATTCGCTTTTTTAGTTAGCTCTTTTTACGGGGTGGGGCACTAACCCACCACCAACCCTTTTAGTCGCCTCGTACGACAAGCAGGGATACTAATACTACTACATCTAATAATAATAATAATACTTAATTACTATTCCTGATACCAGTTACTGTGCATCATATCTCTCCCTACCGGGATTTTCTTTTTAAATTTAATTCTGAATGTGTTGTCATCATATTACATACAATTCCCTGAGAAATTAATCCCCCTCTCTCTGTATGTATCTGTCTACCTTTTGATCTGTTTAGCAGTCAATCAATCAATCTATGTATCTACCTACTTATTTATCTACTGTATCTGTCTACTTATGTGTGTATCTACTGTATCTATTTACCTATGTATCTGTCTACTGTATCTATCTGTCCATGTATCTGTCAACTGCATCTATCTGCCTATGTATCTATCTACCTATGTATCCATCAACTGTATCTATCTACCTATGTATCTATCTACTGTATCTATCTGCCTATGTATCTATCTACTGTATCTATCTACCTATGTATCCATCTACCTATGTATCTATATACTGTATCTATCTACCTATGTATCTATCTACTGTATCTATCTACCTATGTATCTATCTACTGTATCTATCTACCTATGTATCTATCTACTGTATCTATCTGCCTATGTATCTATCTGCTGTATCTATCTATGGACTATCAACTGTATATATCTATCTACCAATGTATCTATCTACTTTGTCTATCTACCCATGTATCTATCTAACTGTTTGTCTGTCTCTCTGTAGCCAGTGGTCTTAATCCCATAAAAGGTGGCCATAAACAAATCGCCCCCACGTCACCCTGTATTTTGCCATCATTGCCCTGCTTCCAGCTCACCCCACCCTCTCTCATACACCTCTCAACTCCATCTCTCCATCTCATCCTCTCCCTCTCCACCTCATCAGCACACTTGTATACTCTCCTAGTCAGTCTCTCATTCCCCAAGCCTGTATTCTCGTGGGCCTGAGACTCCTTGGCAACTTCTTAACGCTTCATTTATGTCTTTGATAAGTTAACCCTGTCATGGTGGTAACAACTCTAGTGATTTATTCATATGGGGGGAAGTATGAAAAGCCTGGGTGGTAATATTGTCATCATTAACTCTCTCATGGCCGGGACAAGTCTCCTACACCCACCAGAATACCACTATATATCAAACATCGAAACGACCATACCGAGTTCGAAACATGTATCAAAGCTCCAAAACTGAATCATGTATCAAACCTGTCAAAACTGAACTCTGTATCAAACCCATGAAAACTGAACCATGTCTCAAAGCTATGAAAACTGAACCATGCATCAAAGCTATGAAAACTGAACCATGAATCAAAGCTATGAAAACTGAACCATGAATCAAAGCTATGAAAACTGAACCATGAATCAAAGCTATGAAAACCGAACCATGCATCAAAGCTATGAAAACTGAACCATGCATCAAAGCTATGAAAACTGAACCATGCATCAAAGCTATCAAAACTGAACCATGCATCAAAGCTACCAAAACTGAACCATGCATCAAAGCTACCAAAACTGAACCATGCATCAAAGCTACCAAAACTGAACCATGCATTAAAGCTACCAAAACTGAACCATGCATCAAAGCTACCAAAACTGAAACATGCATCAAAACTACCAAAACTGAAACATGTAGGACTCCAAAATGACTATCAAAACAGAAACATGTATCAAAACTCCAAAATGGCTGCTCAAGCTCTGAAACACGCATAGAAGCTCCAAACTGACCATCAAAACTCAAAATAAAATTAATGTAAAATCTCTAAAAAGAGCCTCAGCACTCTTCAACATGTTCCGGTGCTTCAAGTGGCTATCAAAGCTCCGAAACATGCCAAAGCTTAAAGGGTTTCTGAGAGCTCTGAAACATGTATCGAAGTCCAAAATGACCATTAGGCCTCTGAAACATGAACAAAACCTTCGAAATGACTATTCAAATTCTGAAACACCAATGAAAGCTTTAAACTGACCATTAGAGTCCTGAAACGAACGTCAGTGCTCTAGAAATGATTTTGGAAGATATGAAACATGTATCACAACTCTAAAAAGACCATAGAAGCACTGAAACATGTCCCAAAGGCTTCTAAATGACTATCAAAGCTCTGACACATGTATCAAAGCTCCTAAATTACTAGTATAGTTTGAAATGACCTCTGAAGCTCCGGACTGACCAGTGAATCTCTAAAATATTTATTGAGCTTTTCTGAATGACTTCTAACTCTCCTATTTGACTATCAAAGCTCCAAAATGGCTATGAATATTTTCAAACAATTTTCACAGTTCCGATAATACTTTACTAGCTCCAAAATATCGTTTCAAGTTCTAAAGCAGGTTTGGCACTCTTGAAATGATCTTCAAAGCATCACAAAAAATACCGAAGTTAAAAAAAAAGAAGAGGGGAACAAGTCAAGAGTGAGAGAAATGGAAATGAGTTACTTGAGTGGAGCATGTGGAGCGACATGGATGGACAGGTTGACGAATGAAGAAGTGAAGGAATGTTGTGGGGTGGATGTGGATGTGGTTGAGAAGATTAGGAGAAATACACTGAGGTGGTTTGGACATGTGGAGAGAATGGAGAATAAGAGACTGACTAAGAGGGTGTATGTAGGTGAGGTGGAGGGAGGGAGAAGGAGGGGTAGACCGAGGATGAGGTGGAGGGATGGAGTTGAGAGGTATATGAGGGATAGGGGAATGAGCTGGGGGGAGGGTAGTCAAATGGTACAAAGAAGTACAAAGGAAAACAAACAGCAACAGACCTTATGGTCCTTTCGAGGGTGTTTGGTACAGAGTAGACTATGACTACGAGATCTAACTCTACATGCTGAAGGATAAGGATAGTAAAGCAAGAAGGCTCCCCCCCTCCTCCAAACCCTCCAGTCAAAACTGGCAAGAAAAAGTTAGAAAAACCACCACTCAGCATGGAAAAACTGACATGGAAATTTCATAGGAAGGACTGAAAAGGAAAAGCTTCATTCTATAATACATTATCTATAAGCTACCTGTATGAATAACCTGAAAGAGAAAGTAGTAAAGTACAATGAGTAATCAAATAAATAAATAACTAATCCATGTCCCTGTACAGGTACGTTGAGTTCACGGGGCATCTGCGGACACAGTGTGGAACTTGCACAGTGCACAGTGTGGATATTCAAGGGTGGTGTGGCAGTCTTGCCTGGCACTATTAAGGTAGGCAGCAGTGAATCAGGCCATAGCTCCATTCATTCCACTGGAATTAGGAACTTTCCCACGCGGGACAAGCAAACAAGTCACCTCCTGAAGCAGTGACCCCTGGTACTTTAAAAAAAATCCCGATGGTGGACATGTAACTAACAGGGACCCTCAGTGATCCACAGCCCATCAGAGGTCGAAAGTATGAGTAGTGACCGTTAACTCAGGGCTAACTGTGCATATCCTAGTCTGTGCACATACTATATTTGCATTTAATAAATTGATCCAGGCTCTAAAAATCTAAAATAAAATAAAACAGAAAATTATACATACACAAGTCTTTTACTCAGGAGTAAATATATTTAGCTGGGGGTTGGATGCCAAATACTTATCCAGGCGACCTTTAAAGGTTTGTACTGCATTACAATCTATTGCATTGGAGGGCAATTTATTCCATATATTTACAACTCTGTTGAAGAAGAAATGCTTAGCTTCATGCGACTGGAATCGTTTGCTAATTATTTTATGCCCATTGCCCCTAGTATAGTTCGAGTGATCAACTGTGAAGTATTTATCGACAGCCATGTTATCATGTCCTTTGAATATCTTGAATACTTGCATTAACTCTCCTCGTATCCTCCGTTTTGTTAGGGTAAAGAGATTAGGGCTTCTAAACGTTCCTCGTATGGTTTATTTCTCAGTCTAGGTATCATCTTTGTCATCCTTCGCTGCACTCTTTCAAGCTTTTCCATATCCTTTTTATAATACGCTGACCAAAACTGAACGCAATACTCCAGGTGCAGACGTACTAAGGAATTGTACAAAGTGAGGACAATATTATCGGATTTATATTCAAATGCACTGCCTATGAACCCAATCAATTTGTTGGCTTTTTTCACAGCTTCTGTACATTGTTTGCTTGGTTTCAAATCATTTGTTATTATAACTCCTAAGTCTTTTTCATGGTTTACCCTATCAAGCTGGACATTATTCATGCTTTAACTTGCTCTTACATTTTTACTACCAATGTTTAACACTTTGCATTTATTAATATTGAAATCCATTTGCCAGACTTGGGCCCAGTTAAACAGTTGATCAAGATCTCTCTGAATTACCTGTCTTTACAATGCTGTATCTGCTCTGTTACCTATTTTAGTATCATCAGCAAATTTTGAAATCTTACAACACAATCCTTCGTCAATATCATTCACATATATTAAGAAAAGAATAGGACCTAACACTGAACACTGTGGCACTCCACTTGTAACGTTTATCCAGTCTGACTCTTTTCCATTTATTACAACTCTTTGCTTTTGTCCGGTGAGCCAATCTTCTACCCACCCGAGAACACTGCCACTGGAACCATGTGCCTTTAGTTTCTGAAGGAGTCTTTTGTGTGGAACTTTGTCAAAAGCCTTTTGAAAATCGAAGTAGACCACATCAACAGATTTAGTCTCGTCATACATGTTCAGTCTATCATTGAAAAAGTCCAGCAGATTCGTGAGGCAAGAGCAATTATTACGAAAACCATATTGCAAATCTTTTATGAGATTGTTTCTAAGTGTTTTACAAACTTGTCACTGATAATAGTTTCAAGAAATTTGCAAACCACCAATGTTAAACTAATTGGGCGGTAGTTTTCTGGTTGGGCTCTGTTGCCCTTTTTGAATATTGGGGTTATGTTAGCAAGCTTCTAATCATGTGGCACCTTACTGCTCTTAAGTGATAAGCTAAAATGTTCAGCTAAAGGCTTTGAATTTCATTCTGTAGTTCCTTCAATACACATGGTGATATTTTGTCCAGTCCTGGTGCTTCATTCTCTTTTAATCTGTTTATTGCAAGCAGTACGTCGTGATCGCTGACTGTAATGTCAGTGATTATGTTGCCCTCTTTTATAGGAATGGGGGAAACAGTAGGAATTGTATGTATATTTTCTGTTGTAAATACTGACGCGAAGAAAGTATTAAGAATTTTTGCCATCATAGTTTCATCAACAGTGTGCTCTCCGTTATCTGTGACTAAGGGACCGATTGATGGAGTTACTACCTTATTGCTTCTTATGTAACTGAAAAATAATTTGGGATTTGATTTACTGATGCTTGCAATATGTGTCTCAAGGTTTTTCTTACTGCATTTAATTAATTTTTTGGCTTTTCGTCGAAGGGCATCATATTCGTTATTATCACTTTGACTCTTTGTGGTATTATGATTCTTATATGCAAGATTTTTTGCTTCTAAACAATCTTTAATGTTGGAGTTCTACCATTTTGGTTTAGAATTTTTGGCGGGCCTTCTGTTGCGCATGGGAATACACAAGTTTGATGGCACTATTGAGAGTTTCTGTAAAGTAACTACATGCGTTATTGATATCTAAAGTTTCGACAATTTGATGCCAGTCAGCTGCATCTGCAATTGCCTTTAATTTCTTAAAATTTGCTCTCTTAAAGTCAGGCACTTTCTCACAACTGGCCTTGACACTGTCTTCACTGAATTTAATGTTAAATGTAACTATGCAATGATCTCCTGTACTAAATTCTTCTCCTACAATAACATTACTCGCTACATTTTCTGATGTAGCTAAGACAAGATCTAGGATGTTAGCTCGACATGTCGGATAATTTACAAATTGATACAAAGAACTTTCTTGCAAATTTGTATATAGGTCTGACCCTGTGTGTGAGGATAGGGCTTCTCCCCATTTTGGAACTGGTAAATTAAAGTCACCAAATATTACAGTGCTTTGCATACAAGATAGTTCGGCAATTTGATTGTAGACTTCATTATCGATGTTGAGTGGCTGACCAGGTGGACGATAAATTAACCCAAGAGTGATTTTATGACAATATTCATTTCTAAGCTGAATATAAATAGTGTCGATGTTTTCAATACATGGCTTGGTAATTTCAACTGAATGAAATCCTGATTTAACATATAACAACACGCCGCCCCCTGCTCGATTCTTCCTTTCATAACTGAAAATGTGATAGCCTGGTAAATTAAACTCCACTAGAAAATCTCTCTGCTCAGTATTTAGCCACGATTCTGTTACTCCAATTACATCATAATCTTCGGTAAAGGCAAGGGCCTCTAAATCAGAAAATTTATTACATAGACTACAAGCATTTGCAAGGATTGCTTTCATGTGCTTTCCTTTCTGATGTTGGGAGCTTCCATTATTTATTGATTTATCAGATCATATGACATCTACGTTTGCCTCCCGTGATGCTTGTTTTTTCTCCAGAAAAAACTTACGGTATCAATAAGCAAACGACCGAGACGGGCAGAACCAACGGCATTCAAGTGTAGTCCATCGTTCATAAACAGTGTACGCTGCTCGTAAAACTAGTTCCATGTGTCGATGAACTGAACTCCTTCCTGTAAGCAAAGTGACTTGACTCTGTTATTAATACTAAATGCTCTGCTGAAGAAGGCATTCCCTGCATTAATCCTTGGTAGTATGCCTGAAATTAAAATATGGTTAGTTTTCTCCTTGTAGCATCAGATCATCTTCCTGTACTTCTCCATCAGCTCATCTGATCGGGTTCGCTTGACAACTTTGGTACCTGTATGAATGATAACAAGGCTGTCATTTTCCCCAATCTCTAAAACATCATCTACAGCCTCTCTTAATCATCTGCTCCTGCACCTGGAATACAAAAACGCTTTCGTTTAGAGAGTGCCCGGCCGCAAAATTCCACCAACTGACCACAGATGATGGAGTCCCCCACAACCCGTGCCTCATGGGGCTCTTCCTCTACTTCTATGAGAATCTGAAACTTGTTGTATGTTGTTCCTGGAATGATGCTTCTTTTCTTTACAAGTCTTGCACCATTCCGCACTGGCTGGAACTCATTCTGTATGGTGAGAGGAGAAGTAACTACAGCTGGAGGAGGATGGTCAACCTGGACTGCAGTTGGCCTAGCAGTGACATTGTCCTCTGCAGTGTGTCCGACATTACTCACAATGAATTCCTCCAGCACATCTACTTTTCGGGTCAGACTGTTAATTTTGTTCGTAGCCTCGGTCAGTTTGTCTTCCAGGCTCTGACGTGGTTTGCACATCCTGCAAACAAAGGTGCGGTCTGTATAAAAGGATCCGGTGAAACTACCGGAGCAGGTTACGCAAATGATATTCCACGGCATTCTGAAATGCAAGGTAACCACGAGGATCAATCAGAGAAAAAGAATCTGGTTATACTGATTAGTACCTGGAACAGATATTGGAACAAAAATAAGTTATATACAAAACCTGGTAGAACAGTGACAATTTATGCAATGATTACAGGTTTTACTGGTGGGGGTCTTGTTGCTGTTTAGAACTGTACAGGAATAGCTACCTTACTGGTTAGTAATACACCTGTTACAAAGAATGGAAAGCACACCGTTACATGGAATGAAGAACTAAAATTATACTACCTGAAATACAACAACAGTGAAGTCACAATAGAGTCTTACAAAACACAAATAAGTTGTTTATCACCTGAAAAGTTACAACATATGAAAATACAATTATGTCTTACCTATAAGAATAACTGTAAACCTGGGATATAAACTGTTTTTGCTGGCGAAAACAAACAAACAAACAAAAACTATGGGAATAGTTCTCACTCACATACTGTGCACAGGGGTATGCTTAACACTAAATACACCAAGTATACTGTACCAGACTGCAGTTGTTTACATCTACCAAAACAACGGCGCCAACCACAGTCACAACTGATTGCCACAAACTGCTTATAACGTCACAAAATCGTTCCCACATTACTGTTAATACACAACAATTTCACTGAACTGCTGTATCACCAGAAAATAAAGCTCAGTTCATACAAAGACAAGTCAAAACATTACAAAATTCCACTCAGCCTACATCAGCTCGAACAAAGAAATCAAAACAAAACATCAATTCCACTCAGTTCCGAATGGTTATAAACTGTTCTTACTGGTGAAACAACATACAGTTAACACTCACCCAATTCTACCTCTAATTTACACAGGGTAATACCAATCACCTCCACGAGAACAATAACCACCCACCGCAAGCACCCTATTTGGCGCCAGACGTAGATAAACAAACACACGACCAGACAGAGCTTTTCACAGTTAAAACACAGCAAAAAACACTAGCATAGACTGGACTTTCACACCTTTCACTGGAATAATTCTTCCAAGACACTTGTAAACACAGATGCACTATTTGCACACGGAATAATCACTCAAATTCACTCAAATCGTGAAAAAAAACTGTGAGTGAGAGCGGGTACGTCTTTCCGCAGCGGGGACAACGGTATGGTGGGTGACAGAGCGTCTTGGAGGCGTTTTGTCTGCAGCCACCCTTTGCGGGATTAGGGCGTCGGACTTTAGATAGATAGATAGATAGATAGTAAAAAAGTTTCAATGCCGAATAATTAGTTTTGAATAGGCTAAAGAAATAATCTCCAAAATAACTTTTGAAACATGAATTTATCTTTGTCTGTCTGTCTGTCTCTCTATCAGTCTATCTACCTATCTATCTGTCGATCTGTTTATCTATACATAGATTAATGAAATTAGCGGCATATGACCCTGGCAGTTGCGCTGCCAGATTTTAATATTATTCAATCAGTCTATGAAAGTGAAACTGTACTGAACCGCTAACAAACCAACAAAGCCTCAAAGCAACTATCAAAAGCTCAAAATGACTCAACAGGCCACAGAATAAATTTTTTTCAGTAATCCAGAAAGTATTTATAGCAGGTTTTCCCTGTCCTCCTCGTTCACCTCATCATCGTTTATGTTGTCCAAATCACCGTAATATAATTCTACAGTGCACAGAAATATCACATCCACTCTTAATATCCACAGCGTAATTAGAGCGGCCTTTCCCGCTCCTTTTGCCTCACCTCATCGTTATTTATGTACAACTGAACTTTCAGAATAAATACCACAGCTTCAGAATGTTTGTCAGAAGCTGGAAAACAAATCTACAAGCCACAAAATCATCATATTCACTGCTAAGATCCACAAAGTAATCAGAGCGGCTTTCCTCACTCCTTTTCTTTCACCTCATCGTCGTTTATGTACACTTGAACTTTCAAAATAAATACCACAGCTTCAGAATGTTTATCAGAAGCTGCAAAACAAATCTACAACCCACAAAATCACAATCATGTCCACTGCTAAGATCCACCATGGGATTATAGCAGGTTCTCCCGCTCCTCTTCGTCCACCTCATCGTCGTACATGTCGCCCAAATCGTCGTCATCGTAAAATAAGTCGTCGTCGCTCCAGTGGTTCGTCTCTTCCTTGTGGGGCTCGAGAGACATTCGGGTTGGGAACACATCTTCACACGTTGAGCACCTATGGGTGAAAGATTGGCTAAGAGAGAGAGAGAGGACACAGGTTTACTAGACATTAAACAAGTCCTACATTCAGTTTAAGAGTCAGAGAATGGATAGATGTTGTCACGGGGTTTTTATGGTTATGCAATATTAAAGAATAATATTCAATAATACATAAGAGCAGGGACAAGAATTGACTTGTGAAAATCAAGCAATGATTACTTTACCCGGCTTACTTCGCCGATTCTCTAAGGACGACAATTTATAAACTTTCTCAACAGTACACAGCAGAGACTAATTGTTCATACATGCTGTTTATTAATACTGTTGGCCTCTGGAGAAAGTGACTTCACCCCTGACAATCAATAACTAATGCTATTAGTGATAAACAGGTTCTTGCTGGTGCAATTAACTCCTGGTTGCACAACGGATTTTAAGCTTAATACAAAAGGACTGGCCTAAGTACCAGTTGTGAGTAATGCAAAGCGTTTATGCAAACTAGGAGCTATAACTAAAATAAGCTTAATGGAGAAATAAAACACGAATTTACATTACGTTAAGCTCAAGAAAAAGAACTGTAAATTTATTGATTACAATGAGAAAAATTTACGTTACATAAGTCTCAAAATGACTTCAGAGTAAGGAGAACACACTTACTCAAAAGCTAAACCCTGAAACCTAGGAAAAACGAAAAGAAATACTGGTCAGAGAGTGGGCTAAGCAGGAACTGGGCGTCGTTGCCGAGGAAGGATGCTGCCAAACATGCTGCTCGACACTGAGCCCAATTGAACCTACTTCCACGACACTCAAATCCTGACTGAGTTCAAATTGTGAGGCGAGGGCTGAAGCCACCCACTAACTGGTAATGGCTAGAAATGCGCGAAACACACCCATAATAAATCACTCAGGCAGAGGTGTTAATGTCGCGCACAAAGACAATCACTTATGAAATAGTGAAAAATGTTCTGAAAAACACTCCTGATTGGATGAATACATGGCAGTTGACTGAGTCATACATACTGGGATTCCACTAGAATTCGCGGTTTCCCACCAAAGTTTAATGTCACGAGTTTATTTAAATACTGTATATGATCGCACGAACTCATAACATTACGCCCCATCAAAATGAATGTTTTTTCTCAGGAAAAATTTAATATAAATACATGTCATAAAAAGACTTTGTAGTTACTTGTAGAGAAGTTATATATATTAGACTTGTGGACGAGCGGTTTTTATACTTGAGTTTTTGTAAGTAGATAATCTTGGTTCCCTTTTGTCATACAATGACAGGATAGGTAAAGAATAGTATGGGACTATTTTTATTAGTCTTGGAAATATTAACAGAGTCTCTCACCCACGAGTGAGTATAAGCAGAGTCCAGCTAGCTACCTCCCTGTCTCGCTCTCTCTCTCTCTCTCTCTCCCAGGTTGCTAAGCCTTTCTCCCCACTACCTGCCGATTCTATCGCCTCTCTCCTTCTGAGCTCTCTTTCCTAAATTCTGGTGAAACAGGAGTCGTGTCACGTGTGTTCCCTGTTGTTGGAAAGTTCTAGAAGCCTGTGTGTGAGTATGTGTGTATGTGTGTGTATAGTCACTAGGCTTTGTTCACCTGGTGTTTCGCTGACAAACTAACTGCATCATCTCCTGACTGGCTACTTCGTAATCTGTCGTCAGCTTTTCCTCAGTGTAACTTGCAAGATCATTTCCCATTCCCAGGCTCGTATAGAGCTGTCTATCTGTCTATTTATCTATCTATCTATTATAATTTGTAAATATAATATGGACTCATAACATTGCTCGGTCCATGCAGCTGAAGGTCCTCCGACAGCAATTATCATTGACACATGCTAATCTATTAGTACATAATATTGATTATAATATTGTATACATATAATATTCATAGTAAATAGTAATTATTCAGTAATATTACATTTTAAACAAGTTGTATACATATTTGAATAAATGCATTAAAAGTAAACTATTTAACTGTAATACAGTATGTACTTGGGTTATTGTAGTGAAATGCATACATGCAAGAAAAAAAAAGTTTAAAATTAAGATTATAATAAGAGTTATTGATATTTCATTTAAAGATAATGGTACTGGTATGCCATACCTGGGTCATTCTTCTTTGTAATATATATATATATATATATATATATATATATATATATATATATATATTTATTTATTTATATATATATATTTATATAATATATATATTTTTATATTATATTATATATATATATATATATATATATATATATATATATATATATATATATATATATATATATATAATTAATACTATATACAAAATATGTACACTTCAATCATAGGGGTTAACTTGGATGTTAACTCTCCCCCCACTAAATACTGACTCCAAATTAGCAATTCTTGCATGCATTCTGTGCATTGCGAACAGCAATACTGCAAATACAACGCAGAAAATTATAAAGACAGTAGGTGCTGGGCTATACACATAATATGGGTTGATCATACTCAAACTCAAATCTTCCCAGGGCTTCATTGTTTCATTGATCAGCTGCATAGTTTCAAACTTAGGTGAAGTCAACTTAATACTTGTGCTCATGTTTAAGTCCATATCAGGCAGTGGGTGGAAATGTTTATGTGTATGATTGAGAATGGCGTAGTGATTGATGGTGGATAAAGTAGACATGGCTGGTGTAAATACCGCACAGTAGTCTGGTGCTATGTATAATCCTGAGGCTGAAGTATGAGATGGTGGTATATCTGGACAGACTATGTAAACTGATCTGTTATGAGTGAAATAAAAAAACTGTGAGTGTCCAATGTGTTGATGGTGTACAAGTTTATCTGGAGCAAAAGTGAAGTTGCAATGATGATGAATATTGTCATTTCTGATGATAGCCATTTCACAAGGGACTGTATCAGTAGGCTGAAACGTGAAAATGTACGCAGGACAAAGATAAACAGCATGTAAGGATGTGCGGCACTTTCGTTCAATCGTTGATTCACTTACGAAAGTGACAGTGTCCCGTCTCTTGGAGACCATGATGAGTTCGGTGTCTGTGTTGATGTTGATGATGACCAAAGTGTTGTTATTTTTATAGGGGAAGGGATGTATTTGGTATACTGTGAACAGGTCTTCAGTTATGAATGGTACATGAACTACTACTGATGTTGGTGTTAGTGTTGCTTCTAAATATGGATAATATTGCATGAATTCTCTACTGCGGAACAACGGCTTCAATTTATGTTTATGTATGCCTTGACTAATTATCTGACGTAGCTCATGAACTGGGAGTAAGCCAATTGTGATCTTGCCATGACCAGCATTCGAAATTCCTTGCATAAGTACCCTGAAACGATCTCTAGTGTTCTCTAATTGTAGTAGAATCGTGTCAATATGTTCTGTGATGATGGACAAGTGTTGGAAAAGTGTAATGTTTCCTTCCATTTCACTTATTTTATCTACACTCTCGAGAGCTATGTTTTCTGCTTTTTTCAGATTTTTCACAATTGTCTTCATTGCTGAGTTTTGTCCTGAGATGAATTTATCTTGGTATGTTAGTACCTGAGCTATCTTATTAAATTTTTTGTTTATTTCTTTAAGGTCATCCTCTGTAGCCAATCCAAAGATGTTCCCAAGAACTGCGCCATCCAGGTCGAACAACCCGCGCTTTTGGCGAGTACGTGTGATGTTCCTGTCGCTCAGTACCTCCGTTCCATAAGATGGGAGATCTTGGATCATGATGAGCATAGTTGACTTTGCCTGTTCTAGTTTCCATTTCGCTAACTTTACCATTTCATTCACTTCCTTTGTGTTATGTGCTTGTGAAACATAATTTCCTATCATGAAGTCCAGAGTTCACATCGGCGTCGCAAGTCTGTCTAGATAAGTAGGTAATTCAAACAAATAATCTAGACTTATTTCAGTACTCATGACGTCCTTAACGATTGTAGTGGTGGCCGTTGGAGTTATGAGGCATCCTTGTCGTGCTATGTGTTGGGGGTCTAAGTGCTCATATCCTCTTGCTATGTAGAGGAGAATCCATAGCATAAGTTCCTTCATCATAACCTACCGAAAAAAAAAAATAATAATTTCCTAATATGGTCATGCTGTGGTCGATGATAGTGATGATGTGCGTTACGGTTGATTGTTATTTCATTTATAGAAGGAGTTTAAATCGATATTTAATTCTCGTAAATGATGTACTGTAGATTTGATTGGAACAGTTGCATCTATGTTCGATTGTTTGGTATATGACCTTAATTTCTTTTTGTAATCATGCTTGGTTTCTTGAGGTACGTTCGCCTGTTCGATTGTGTCCGAGGCTGAATAATTTTTGGATAATTCCCTTGAAACTCGTTTTAAATGGTCAATATGAACTTGTTTCTCCTCGCCACTTGAAAGTGACTTAATTAAAACTTTGTTTGCTTTTTTGTTAATTACTCAGTATGGGCCCTCAAATTTTGGGAATAATTTATTGTCTCTCGTATGAATGATACCGTAAACAATGTCTTCTAAGCTGATAGGTGAATCTCTTGCCTTCTTGTTAAATGCCTCCGTCATTTCTTCCTTGGACATGTTAATTGTTTTTTGACTCTCTTGTGAACGTCCTGGAATTCACGTAAACGGAGTTTAGAGTAATCATCGTAATTGTATATGGGCATACTGTCACCTTCTAGGAGCTCATATGGTAATTTTTTATCTGTATGTGGTGTGTCACCTATGGATTTATATATAGATCCATTAATTGAGGCTTATACTCTGGGAATCCAATCATCCCAGCTTGCATAATTTTCACTGAGAATGTGTCGTAGCACATCTAATACTTTTTTATTTTGTCTCTCTACCAACTCATTCGATGCTGGGTGATAGGCTAAAACGTTAACCTTTTTGATGTTGTATTGTTTACATATTTCTTGTAAGATCTCAGAATTAAATTCTCCTCCATTATCACTTATTATTACCTTTGAGGTAGTAAAGCAACATATTACATTATCTGTTATTGCCTTTGCTACTGTCTCTGCTGTCTTATCTCTAATTGGAGCTAAAATGACATAACGGGAAAAATGATCCGTTGCTACGAATAAGTATAGGTTATTATTGTATGATAATGGCATCTTGAGTAAATCAACAGCGACAACGTCCTATGGTTGATGTGGTACAGGGTAATTACCTATCGGTGCAGGTGTGATTGGGTATCCTTTGTGTTTCGCACATGATTCATATTTGTCTATATGATTGTTTATAACTTTTCGTAATGAAGGCCAGTAATATAACAGCTCGGCTTGGTTGAATGTCTTATCCTTTCCAGGATGTCCTGCATGTGGGCTGTCGTGTATCGTTCGTAATACTTGGGGTATCATGTCATTAGGTACTACCAACTGGTTAGTATTTCTTTGGCGTTTTGGTTGTTTAGAGTTAATCTTGTATAATGTATTATTGACCATTGTGAATTGTTCGAGTGGGACATGCAGTTTGGGTAATTGTATGTCATCTTCACTTTCTAACTTGTATATAACTTTAGACCATATTGGGTCAAGTCTTTGTGCCTTTGTGATATCCTCGTGGTTTGGGATATTTCCTTTGAGATCTAACGCCGCGACCTGAATTGTGTTCGGGTTCCTCGATAATGCGTCAGCTACTATGTTCATTATACCTTGTATACAATGAATTTGTACATTGTAGTTTTCAACTGTACATTTCCATCTTGCTCTCCTCCCAGAAAGGAGTTTTTCTTTAAACATACCCACCAGTGGTTTATGGTCGGTGAATAAGTGGATTTCGTAACCATATACCAACACTTGAAACTTTTGTAATGCAAAAACCACTGCAAGTGCCTCTAAGTCTGTAGTGCAATAATTTTTCTCTGCACCTCTTGTTTGTCTGCTGGCAAATGCAATTGGTTGATTTTTTTCCTCTTTTATCTTCCTGCATCAGTACAGCCCCTAATCCTTTAACTGATGCGTCTGTACAAATAAGAAATGATTTTGTGTAATCTGGATATGCTAAACAAGGTGCATTTGTTAGTTTAATTTGTAGATTGTTAAATGCCCTTTTTTGTTCTTCTTCCCATTGGAATACAGCATCTTTTTTGAGTATTTGGAATAGAGGAAAGGCTATATGAGAGAATTATGGTGCGATTGACCTATAGTACCCAGCCAGACCTAAAAATTGTCTAACTTCGTCAGTTGTAGTGGGTTCAGGAAAATCTCTCACTGCCTGTATTTTGTCATCAGTGGTTTGAATACCATCAGAACTAAATTTGTGGCCTAAGAAATTTATTTCCTTAAAGCAAAATTTGCATTTGGAAAGTTTAATTTTTAAACCAGCATCACTAAGCTTTTGTAAGAGTAAGTCTAATTTCCTGAGATGATCCTTAATATTCTTCGTTGCGATTATAATATCGCCAAGATAGACAAATATTCCTTGTCCTAAAATTCCAGACAATACGTAATTCATAAGACGCTGGAATGTTCCTGGGGCTGTCCTCAGTCCCATTGGCATTCTTGTATATTGATAATGGCCTCTGTTTGTTGAAATGGCAGTGTATTTACGTGACTCCTTCGATACCGGAATCTGATAATAGCCGTTTAGGAGATCGATGGTCGAGAATATATTATTCTCAGGACCAATATTCTGTAGAACGTCGCTTAGCAATGGCATGGGAAATCTGTCTGGGATTGTGTGATTATTTAGTTTACGGTAATCTACTACCGCACGCATTTCTCCATTTCGTTTGGGCACAAAGAATAATGGGGCATTCCACAGGGAGACTGAAGGCTCAATAATTCCAAGTTTTAGCATTTCATCGACATACTGATTTGCAAGTGTACTTTGGGAGTGTGGTATGCGGTAAGCTGGTACGAAAATTGGTGGTGTTTCTGGGTGCACTTTAATCATGTGTTTAATCAAGTTAGTACACCCTAATTGTTCTCCAGGCAATGCTACGGTGTCCCTGTGTGTTTTCAGCAGGGTTAACAAATCATTTTCTTCATCAAATTCACTTGAGTGAATTAAATTCTCTTTTATTCTTTCTCTATCCGTAGATTTTATCTCACTTGTCACTCCAGCTATAACTGTTTCCTTCACAGGGGCAGGACATTTTTCAATATTAACTATGCAAGTCCCCTTTTTCAACTGAACTTCCCCATTCATGTGATTAATTATGAGTATCTGAGTTTGCCCTTCGTCGTTCGTATGACATAATGCGTTTTCTACTGACAGTCCCTTTACTTTACATAATTCTTCTAAGACAAGAACAGTACTATTCCGTAATTTGCTCTTTATGGTAACTTTCATGTAGGAATTAGGTGGTATAACTAAATCATTAGTGAGATGGGCTGGAAAAATTGATAAATCAGTACTGTTATCTGGGTCACTAATTCTGGAGGATGGGGTTGATGGTGGGAGCGGATCTATACACTCATCTGTTTGTGTATGTTTGTTTAAGCCTTTAATATTACCAATTCTTTTTGGCTCTCTTTTACCAATCGGTGAGGGCTCTGAAGGTATTTCCTCTATGAATTCATTGTCAAAGTCTATTCCATTCATTTGTGGGAGTATGGTTATGTTCTGAGCTCTCATGGATCTTAAGACCAGTAACATATGAGATTTAATTGCTAAGTTTTCAACGATATAGAAAAATGCAGAGAATGGTCTTGTATTCTCTGTGAAACTGATATTTAATCTTATCATACCTTTCACTGTAATTTTTTGTCCATCTACCGTGTATAAATCTAAATCAGCTTTATCCAGAAAAGTTACTTTCTTTTTATTTATAAGAATTCTATTTAGTTCTTCATGTGATATTAAGTTCACTGGAGAGCCTGTATCTAAAAATAAGGAAACGTTTTGATCCTCACATGCAGCTGGTATCAAGATACACTCATTTCCCAACATGCCTCCTATGTGAATTTTAGACTTGTTTTTCTTTACGTTTGTTCGTTTTTTGTCATGACTTGGTCTTCCCCCGATTTGAACATAGACACAATTTTTTCTACTGTTTTGCAATCACTGGTCCAGTGCCCTTGGCATCTATGATGCCTACAGTAAGGACCAAATCCTTGTGTCTTTTGTTTGTCCTCTTTTGCCTTGATAAAGCATTCATACCTTGTGTGTCCTGGTTTTGCACAATAATGACATAGAATGGACCTATCCCTTGACTGTGACCTACGATGTGATTTCCCATAAGTAGTGTTGTTTATGGCGCGAGACCTGCTTGGGCTGCGCGAAAACTTATGAAACTGCCTGTAGCCTGGCGTCAGTGATCGAGGCCTTGTCATGTTTGGTTGTTTGGTCTGCCTGCTTTCGGATCGCGATCGATTTTGTTATCTGTTTGGGGTCGGTGTAGATGTTTTCACAGCTGATACTGTCTCAGGTACCCTCATTCTACTAGAATGTGCATGTGTGTCGACCATACCTGCTTTACTACACTGCATCTCTACCTCGTTCATTAAGTCTAGCAAGCACATTCCTGGGGTGTACGCGATCGTCTTGGCGATCTTAAGGGTCCTATCAGGTAATTTACACAAGGCAGCTACATAACCAATGATGTCCACGACGAGGTCTGGGGACATCTTTCCATCATCTGTTATCCAATTTAAGTTTTCCAAAGTAACTAACAATGTTCTTTTGATTGTGGAGACATCAGCAGTTATTTCATTGAGCACATGTTTTGTAGTGTGCTCCCTTACAAGATCTACAATTTTATGTAATTCTGGAATTCTACCTGGCAAGAAGTTCATACCTCCAGAAAATTTCTTCAAAAATTCAGTTTTAAATTCATCATATGTCCTAGCCTTATGGAGCTTGTCTGAGCGCAGTAAATTGCTTGCTGGACATCTTTCCTGGCTTATGCAAGATGAAAAAACAGCAATTTTCTCTTGTTCATCTAGTATGTGGCGCTTGATGAACATTTGTTCGCACTGACTGACTAATGAAATGACATCAATGCGATCTTTGTCTGTGCAAGAGAATTTAGGGGCAGTTTTATCCTCGTGATACACAAACACTTGAGGAGTGGTTGTTAGATCAGCGGTATTTGTTTCTTGATTCATTTTCACTGTTTGCTCTGTTAATTCAACTTGGACTTGTTTATCATTGTGTGAGGGAATGGTGGAATAGGATTCTCCTGTACGTTGCACTATATCAAGTATATTCTGACAGGTATGCAAGGCAGAAATTAAGTCCTCACTTGCTACGTCAGGGTAGGTTTCCCACTCATCATCTGAAACTGCTGTATTAGTTTCTTGGTCTTTAGTTTGTGGTGAGGTTTGTACAAGGGGTGGGTTGCCTTGGTGCTCTCTTAATTGTGAGTCTGTTGTTGTGGCAAATTGTGTGTCATCTGGTATTAACGTGGGTGGTGGCGAAAATATTCCTGTCATTAAGATATGGTGTTATGAAATACTCCTTTTGTTTATTTATGTCCTAACAAAATAGATGAGTAAATAAGTTGAAATAAATGATAGATAGTGAGTGTATAAGTGTATATATGGAAATAAGTAAAAAAAAAAGTTGAATATAGCTAATTTTAGCACTGAGAAGAATGAGTAAGTATAATTTTACCCACTTGATACAGATCGTAGAGGTGTGTCGATACAAAAGTCGATCTCGGAAGAAAAATGCAGGTTTGATTGAAGATCTCTTTATAATTCTAGTGTTATGTTGATGGACGATATTACTCAGGAAATTCCATGGCCTGGTGCTTGTGGTGGTTTACATCTGTCTCAGGCAAACCTCAGCATAGAACGGCGAATTTCCAACTCAACTGTGGAAATAAATGAGTATGAATAGGAGTTATGTAAATAATGAGTAATGAGTAGTGGGTGAGAAGTGCCTGGTGTCAGTCACACGTTGCTTGGCATGGCAGACTCGCGTTGTGATGTCATCTCAGCACATGGTGACGTCGGCTTCCCACACTGTTAGCTGTGGTGAGTAAATGAGTAGCGATGACTAACTTGAGTGAAGATGAGTGAGTAAGATGAGTTGTGAATATGGACTTGGTATCTGCTTCGTCGTCTTGACCTCTTCACTACTGCGTCAGCGGTGGAGGTGGGGGGACGGTAGCAGAGAGAGGAGGGTGAGGTCTGGTAGTTGTGAATTGTGAGTCGTCTCACTTTCCGTTTGTTTGTTTTGTTTTTCTTCCTCGAGGTATTCGTGGTCCTTTTTTCTTGTGATTTACTCGTTGTAGGATGAAGACTGCCGCTACTTGTAGGTGCGTGTAGAAGATTATACAGACGACTCGTAGAGTTGTTACTTGTAGTTGATTGTAGATGGTTGTAGTGCAGTTCGTTCACTGTAGAACGGAAGTTAATCTTGTAGAGTGTCGCCTGCTTTTGTAGAAATTCACTGTTGATTCAAAGACGAGGTGCTTTCTTTTCGCTGCTACCAAATGTCATAAAAAGACTTTGTAGTTACTTGTAGAGAAGTTATATATATTAGATTTGTGGACGAGCGGTTGTTATACTTGAGTTTTTGTAAGTAGATAATCTTGGTTCCCTTTTGTCATGCAATGACAGGAGAGGTAAAGAATAGTATGGAACTATTTTTATTAGTCTTGGAAATATTAACAGAGTCTCTCACACACGAGTGAGTATAAGTAGAGTCCAGCTAGCTACCTCCCTGCCTCGCTCTCTCTCTCTCTCTCTCTCTCCCAAGTTGCTAAGCCTTTCTCCCCACTACCTGCCGATTCTATCACCTCTCTCCTTCTGAGCTCTCTTTCCTAAATTCTGGTGAAACAGGAGTCGTGTCACGTGTGTTCCCTGTTGTTGGAAAGTTCTAGAAGCCTGTGTGTGAGTATGTGTGTATTTGTGTGTACAGTCACTAGGCTTTGTTCACCTGGTGTTTCGCTGACAAACTAACTGCATCATCTCCTGACTGGCTACTTCGTAATCTGTCGTCAGCTTTTCCTCAGTGTAACTTGCAAGATCATTTCCCATTCCCAGGCTTGCATAGAGCTGTCTATCTGTCTATTTATCTATCTATCTATTATGATTTGTAAATATAATATGGACTCATAACATACATATAAATCCTAACTCAGTCACACATTATTCACACTGTGGTGTGTGTGTGCTATCCTGCTACAGGAGAAAGTCACAGTCGCCAGTGAGCGAAAAAAAAAAAAAAAAAAACTCGTATTTATGTTAATAGAAGCAAGCTTGAGGGAAAAACTCCATGACGCCGGTGAAAAATCCTGTACTCAGGTCAAACTGAGCGAAAAGTTTGCTACATTTACATTACCAACTAATTGTCATGTAGCGTGATGTATGTAATACATGGTGTAGGTGTGACAGCTGTGGTGTAACTGTACCTACGTGTAAGATCATGTAATACAAATTTTTATTAAATAATGACGACGAGGCAGAAGAGAAGTGGCGACAGCATGCGACAGGGATAACCAGTTGATCTGCACAACAATGGTGCACCTGCCACCTGCACCTGTGAAAGGAATCAAGGTGGATCATCAAAAGTGTCATTTCTCTCTCTCTGCCTAGCAATCAGTACTTATGTCATTATTAACCAGGAAATGTAGTCTTAGGATTTACAAATCTCTCAGGACCCTTGTAGTTTACTGGTTAAGCTAACTTATTAACCAGGAAACGTGTCAGTTCTTGAATTGCTCAAATCTCTTAGAATGGGCAGTTTACTGGTTAACCCAACATTATTAACCAGGAAACGTGTCAGTTTTTGAATTGCTCAAATCTCTTAGAACGGGCAGTTTACTGGTTAATCTAACTCTACACTTAATTAATGACAGGAAGCTGAGAATCGCTACGCAATCTCGGGCAGGTCACGTTTTAACACCCACCGTGCATGTGAACACTCATGTGGATAATGTGCATTCTCCTGGAATCCTCAGAGAGGCCCACAGCTCGAGACGTTCCACAAGGTATTTCATACACAGCCTCAGACTGTCTCTGCAGGGTTCTCGAACTTCCCCTTTAACTTATGGTATATATGTATGTACAGGCCCTGGACATACTATGTCCTGTGGGGCCAACGGGCGAGGCGTCAGGTCTGCACCCACATTACCACTGCCCTGTCTCCCAACTGCTTCAGAGATTATGGGTGTGGATTCACATGGTACAGGAAGGATGTTTCCCTGATTGGTGTTATGTGGACACACATTGCAGGAACGCACAAAGCTATCTATCTCTTCTTCCATCCCTGGCCAGAAAAAGTCAGCTCGGATACGGCCCTGGGTCTTCCTTTTGCCCATGTGACCTCCTGAGGCTGAACAATGACCCCATTCTAACACTGCTAGGCGATAGTTCGCGGAAACGACGAACTGCAGTCGAACCTCGCCCTCGGGTGTTCGTGACTCACGGTAGAGCCGTCCTTGTTTACGAAGGAACTTGGCTTGACCTCCCCATGAATACATTATCACTCTACCCTTTTGCTTCTTCCACATGGCAGCAAGTGTTGGGTCAGAATGTTGTCCTTGAACAACAACTTGGCTACACATCAGATCTTGCGGCGATTCAATGGTCACCGGGGTGACACAGTTTGGAGCCTCAGCCATGGCTCATGTTACTGCAGCTGAAGTCTGAGTAGCGTCATCTTCGGTGCAACTATACTTGGCACCGGGAATATTGCCTATGATAAGGTCAAATAAAGGTTCTGGCATGACAACTGCGAGTGTCGTATCAGTGTAAAATGGAGATCCCACCTGGATACGTGCCTCAGGGAACAATCTCACTGATCCATCAAGAAGGTTAGCTTGGATCTGTCGACCTGTATACTCCTCAGGCCGAACTAGACTCTGCCTGACAGAGCAACCTGAGGAACCATTGTCTCTCAGGACCTTCACAGGAATGCCTCCCACAAACCCTGGCTGAACAAGGAAGGCACTGTCACCTGTGGGAGGGCCTGTGGAGGAAGCAGCTAGCCACTGATTAGGCTGCTGAATAAATGATGCGGCAAACATGGTGCCCTGAGAATTTGATACTTGAGGGGCTGTACTCACTGCCTGGGGAGATGGAGCATTGGCCATCTGTGGAGGAGGTTCACTGTCAATGTGGGACTAGTGAACTGTGGGGAAGTACCCATACTCCGAGGGACAACACCACCGTGCTGCTGCTGAGGAATGAAGGCTGCGTTCACCTCCTATGTCCGATACACTGGGGCTGGTGCTGAAAAGATTTGTCTCTTCTCCTACACCCACCAGAACACAACCATATATCAAACATCGAAACGACCATACCGAGTTCGAAACATGTATCAAAGCTCCAAAACTGCATCATGTATCAAACCTGTCAAAACTGAACTCTGTATCAAACCCATCAAAACTGAATCATGTCTCAAAGCTATGAAAACTGAACCATGCATCAAACCTATGAAAACTGAACCATGCATCAAAGCTATGAAAACTGAACCATGAATCAAAGCAACGAAAACTGAACCATGCATCAAAGCTATAAAAACTGAATCATGTATCAAAGCTACTAAAATTGAAGCATGTATCAAAGCTACCAAAATTGAACCATGTATCAAAGCTACCAAAACTGAACCATGCATCAAAGCTACCAAAACTGAACCATGTATCAAAGCTACCAAAACTGAACCATGCATCAAAGCTATCAAAACTGAACCATGCATCAAAGCTACCAAAACTGAACCATGCATCAAAGCTATCAAAACTGAACCATGCATCAAAGCTACCAAAACTGAACCATGCATCAAAGCTACCAAAACTGAACCATGCATCAAAGCTATCAAAACTGAACCATTCATCAAAGCTACCAAAACTGAACCATGCATTAAAGCTACCAAAACTGAACCATGCATCAAAGCTACCAAAACTGAACCATGCATCAAAACTACCAAAACTGAAACATGTATGAGGACTCCAAAATGACTATCAAAACAGAAACATGTATCAAAACTCCAAAATGGCTGCTCAAGCTCTGAAACACGCATAGAAGCTCCAAACTGACCATCAAAACTCAAAATAAAATTAATGTAAAATCTCTAAAAAGATCCTCAGAACTCTTCAACATGTTCCGGTGCTTCAAGTGGCTATCAAAGCTCCGAAACATGCCAAAGCTTAAAGGGTCTCTGAGAGCTCTGAAACATGTATTGAAGTCCAAAATGACCATTAGGCCTCTGAAACATGATCCAAACCTTCGAAATGACTATTCAAATTCTGAAACACCAATGAAAGCTTTAAACTGACCATTAGAGTCCTGAAATGAACGTCAGTGCTCTAGAAATGATTTTGGAAGATATGAAACATGTATCACAACTCTAAAAAGACCATAGAAGCACTGAAACATATCCCAAAGGCTTCTAAATGACTATCAAAGTTCTGAAACATGTATCAAAACTCCTAAATTACCAGTATAGTTTGAAATGACCTCTGAAGCTCCGGACTGACCAGTAAATCTCTAAAATATTTATTGAGCTTTTCTGAATGACTTCTAACTCTCCTATTTGACTATCAAAGCTCCAAAATGGCTATGAATATTTTCAAACAATTTTCACAGTTCCGATAATACTTTATTAACTCCAAAATATCGTTTCAAGTTCTAAAGCAGGTTTGGCACTCTTGAAATGATCTTCAAAGCATCACAAAAAATACCGAAGTTAAAAAAAAGAGGGGAACAAGTCAAGAGTGAGAGAAGTGGAAATGAGTTACTTGAGTGGAGCATGTGGAACGACATGGATGGACAGGTTGACGAATGAAGAAGTGAAGGAATGTTGTGGGGTGGATGTGGATGTGGTTGAGAAGATTAGGAGAAATAACTGCGGTGGTTTGGACATGTGGAGAGAATGGAGAATGAGAGACTGACTAAGAGGGTGTATGTAGGTGAGAGGTGAGATGGAGGGAGGGAGAAGGAGGGGTAGACCGAGGATGAGGTGGAGGGATGGAGTTGAGAGGTATATGAGGGAGAGGGGAGTGAGCTGGGGGGAGGGTAGTCAAATGGTACAAAGAAGTACAAAAGAAAACAAACAGCAACAGACCTTATGGTCCTTTCGAGGCTGTTTGGTACAGAGTAGATTATGACTACAAGATCTAACTCTACATACTGAAGGATAAGGATAGTAAAGCAAGAAGGCTCCCTCCTCCTCCAAACCCTCCAGTCAAAACTGGTAAGAAAAAGTGAGAAAAACTACCATGCAGCATGGAAAACCTGATTTGGAAATTTCATAGGAAGGACTGAAGAGGAAAAGCTACATTCTATAATACATTATCTATAAGCTACCAGTATGAATAACCTGAAAGAGGAAGTAGTAAAGTACAATGAGTAATCGAATAAATAAATAACTAATCCATGTCCCTGTACAGGTACGTTAAGTTGACGGGGCATCTGCAGACACAGTGTGGAAATTGCACAGTGCACAGTGTGGATATTCAAGGGTGGGGTGGCAGCCTTGCCTGGCACTATTAAGGTAGGCAGCAGTCAATCAGGCCACAGCTCCATTCATTCCACTGGGACTAGGAACTTTCCCATGCGGGACATGCAAGCAAGTCACCTCCTGAAGCAGTGACCCCTGGTACATTAAAAAAATCCCGATGGTGGCCACGTAACTAACATTGACCCTCAGTGATTCACAGCCCATCATAGGTCGAAAGCATGAATAGTGACCGTTAACTCAGGGCTATCTGTGCATATCCTAGTCTGTGCATATACTATATTTGCATTTAATAAATTGATCCAGGCTCTAAAAGTCTAAAATAAAATAAAACAGAAAATTATACATACACAACTCTTTTATTCAGGAGTAAACATATTAAGCTTGGGGTTGAATGCCAAATACTTATCCAGGCGACCTTTAAAGGTTTGTACTGTATTACAATCTATTACATTGGAGGGCAATTTATTCCATATATTTACAACTCTGTTGAAGAAGAAATGCTTAGCTTCATGCGACTGGAATCGTTTGCCAATTAATTTATGCCCATTGCCCCTAATGTAGTTCGAGTGATCAACTGTGAAGTATTTATCGACAGCCATGTTATCATGTCCTTTGAATATCTTGAATGCTTGAATTAAATCTCCTCGTATCCTCCGTTTTGTTAGAGTAAAGAGATTAAGGGCTTCTAAACGTTCCCCGTACGGTTTATTTCTCAGTCTAGGTATCATCTTTGTCATCCTTCGCTGCACTCTTTCAAGCTTTTCCATATCCTTTTTATAATACGGTGACCAAAACTGAACGCAATACTCCAAGTGCGGGCGTACTACGGAATTATACAAATTGAGGAAGATATTATCGGATTTATATTCAAATGCACTGCCTATGAACCCAATCAATTTGTTGGCTTTTTTCACAGCTTCTGTACATTGTTTGCTTGGTTTCAAATCATTTGTTATTATAACTCCTAAGTCTTTTTCATGGTTTACTCTATCAAGCTGGGCATTATTCATGCTATAACTTGTTCTTACATTTTTACTACCAATATTTAACACTTTGCATTTATTAATATTAAAATCCATTTGCCAGACTTGGGCCCAGTTAAACAGTTGATCAAGATCTCTCTGAATTGCCTGTCTTTACAGTGCTGTATCTGCTCTGTTACCTATTTTAGTATCATCAGCAAATTTTGAAATCTTACAACATAATCCTTTGTCAATATCATTCACATATATTAAGAAAAGAATAGGACCTAACACTGAACCCTGCGTCACTCCACTTGTAACGTTTATCCAGTCTAACTCATTTCCATTTCTTACAACTCTTTGCTTTTGTCCGGTGAGCCAATCTTCTACCCACCCGAGAACATTGCCGCTGGAACCATGTGCCTTTAGCTTCTGAAGGAGTCTTTTGTGTGGAACTTTGTCAAAAGCCTTTTGAAAATCGAGGTAGACCACATCAACAGATTTAGTCTCGTCATATATGTTCAGTCTATCTATCTATATACCTAGGCTGCTTCCCCCAAGGAAAGGGAGGTAGCCGAGACAGGACGACACACTCCCCATTTACTCATCCATTCAAACATATTCATTCGCATCTTAGCCCCAAAGGGGAGAATGGACAGATCCTCACCGCACCACACCGCACAAGGGTCAACTGCGCAATTCAATCAGTAACATCCGCAGCAGGGCCCAACAGCATAACTGGTTTACCCCTGCCACATCATAACAGACCCATCCCCTTACCCGCACCTGACCTGACTAGCTGATCAGACCAAATGCGGGAGAATATCCCCTCAGGGCTGCGTCATCACTTATTCATTCACAATTTCTCTCCATTTATTTCTGTCACGCACAGCCACTCTTCCTTGCTCAACAGACATCCCTCTAGCATCCAACACTCTCTTCACACTGTCTGTCCATCCTATTTGTGGTCTTCCTCTCAGCCTTACACCTCTCACATCAGATCTAGTTATCTTTTTCACCAATCGCTCATTATCCATTCTCTCCATATGCCCAAACCATCGCAACACCCTCTGCTCAACTCTACCAGCCATCTCCTGAACAACTCCAGTTCTCCTTTGCACTTCATCATTTCGCACCCGATCCATACGCGTCACTCCACACATACTCCTCAGACACCTCATCTCCATTACATTCAAACTTTTCCTCTCTGCTACACCCATATTCCATGTTTCAGCCCCATATAATGCAGTCGGTACCACAACACCCTCATACAGCCTTCTCTTTACATCCATTATAAGCGAACGACATTTAAACACTTTTTTCATTCCTCCCAGCACCTTTCCTACTTCATTTATTCTAAACTTCACTTCTGCATCTATTCTTCCATCCACAGCAACATGTAACCCTAGATATTTAAAACAATCTACCTCCTCAAGCAACTCACCATTCAAAACTATATTCATCCCCCTACCATCTACGAGTATCAACCTCGTACACTTCATCCTTTACTCTTATTCTCATTTACTTTCAATTTCCTCCTTTCACACACCCTTCCAAACTCCTCTACCAACTGTCTCAATCTCTCCTCTGAATCAGTCACCAGTGCAGTATCATCTGCAAACAGCAGCTGCTTCAGATTCCACTCTCCACCATCAACATTCACCAGACTCAGACCGCCACCTAAAACTCTTGCATTCACCTCCCTTACAACACCATCCATGTAAATATTAAACAACCAAGGCGACATCACACATCCCTGTCGCAGCCCCACTCTCATGGGAAACCAGTCACTCACAGCATTTCCAACTCTTACACACGCTCTACTATTTACATAAAAACTTTTCACCCCTTTTAGTAAGCTACCATCAAGTCCATACAATCTTAAAACAGTCCACAAAGCCTCCCTATCAATTCTATCATACGCTTTCTCTAAATCCATAATGCCCAAAACACATCCTTGCCTTTCGCTAAATACTTTTCACACACTTGACTCACAGCAAACACCTAATCAACGCATCCCCTCCCTCTCCTAAAGCCAAGCCACACTGCTCATCACCAATCACTCCCTCTGTACCCTCTCTAACTCTCATAATTAACACTCTACCATACACCTTACCTACAACACCCAACAGACTTATACCTCTAAAGCTAGTACATTCATACTTATCACCCTTGCCTTTATACAACAGGACCACACAAGCACTTGCCCAGTCAATTGGCACCATACCTTTCTCAAAGCACACATTCAACAATCTTACTAACCAGTCAACAATAGTCACTCCACCACCCTTCAGGCATTCCACAGCATACCCATCCATACCTGCAGCTTTCCCTGTTTTCATCTCCTTTACTGCATTCTCCACTTCCTCCTTCGTGATCAAAGAATCATTTAACTCTCCCAACACATTTATTCCTTGCACCCTTCTATCCGCCTCAATCTCAGCCTCCCTTTCCTCCTCTACATTTAACAATCTTTCAAAATACTCTGCCCATCTCTTCCTTACTGCATCCATTTCAATTAACATCCTTCCATCCTCTGATTTTACTCGTTCTTCCTTCCTAGACTCTCCCTTTCGCACCCTTTTCACCTCCTTCCAAAACATTTTCTTATTCTGTTGAAAATTCTCTGTCAGCCGCCTACCCCACCTCTCATCTGCTGCCACTTTAGCATCACGCACAGCCCTTCTTGCTCTATTCCTCTTTTCCTTATACCTTTCATATGACATCTCATCCTTCCTCTGCAGCCACACTTCATATGCACGTCTCTTCTCAGCCACAGCCATACTTACTTCCTCGCACCACCATTCACTTCCTTTTCTTACACCACCACCCACACGTCTCACACCACACACCTCTTCTGCATGCCCCACCACAGCACTCTTAAACAACTGCCATTCCTCCTTCACGCTGCCATTTTCCCGATCTTTCACTGCATTCCACTCATCTTTCAATTTCTCCTGATACTCTATCTTTTTCTCTCTTTTATCCAACTCACTCACTTTCAAAACCTCCCTGCCACACCTAACCCTCCTAGCTCTCACCCATCTCTTACCTACTCTTAACTTTCCCTCTACCAGGTAGTGGTCAGACATACCTCCACCCTCCCCTCTCAGAACTCTCACATCCAACAATCTTCCTATTACATTCCTAGACACAACCACATAGTCCATCAAAGCTCTATCAACAACCCTTCCACCCTCCTGTCTCACCCATGTATACTTATAAATATCTTTCTTCTCAAACAGCGTATTCCCAATCACCATCTCTCGCTCAACACACATCGCTATCATTTGTTCCCCATTTTCATTTCTTCCAGGCACACCATGCATACCAACTACGCCTTCAGCTGCTACATTTCCCACTCTAGCATTCAGATCTCCCATCATTACCACATTCACATTCGCTCCAAAACTCTGCAGACACTCATCAACATCATTCCAGAAAGACTCCCTCTCTTGTTCATCCCTTTCATTACCAGGCCCATATGCACTCACAAACACTCACAACTCACGTTCAAATTTCGCTTTCACCCACATCAGTCTCGATGACACCTCCTTCCATTCAATCACACATTGCTGTACTTCCGGACTCACTAACAAGGCCACACCTTCTCTTGCCCTTCCTCTATCAACACCTGAAATCTTCCATTCACACTTCCAAACATAGAATCCCCCTTCCCTTTCATCTTCGTTTCACTCAAAGCTAACACATCCAACTTTCTTCTCACAAACATTCTCCCAGTCTCCTCCCTTTTAGCCTCAATCGTACTACATCCACGCACATTCATAGACCCAATCTTCAGGGTACGGGGATAACTCCATCCCCCATCCCTTTCTCTGGCCTGTCTCTTTTTAGGAACTAAAAAACAGAGGAGGGGGTCCCTAGTCCCCTCACCCCGCCCCTTTTAGTCGCCTTTTACAACATGCAGGGAATACGGTGGCAGTATTCTTCCTAACACAACCTTGCCGCAGAGTAGTAATACCACCCCATAGTGCGGCCAGGTTGTGTCCCCCCCCGCCACAGGGGGGGGGAGACACAACCTGATTCCTGAGGCAAGAGAGATTATTACGAAAACCATATTGCGAATCTTTTATGAGATTGTTTGTTTCTAAGTGTTTTACAAACTTGTCTCTGATAATAGTTTCAAGAAATTTGCAAACCACCGATGTTAAACTAATTGGGCGGTAGTTTTCTGGTTGGGCTCTGTTGCCCTTTTTGAATATTGGGGTTATGTTAGCAAGCTTCCAGTCATGTGGCACCTTACTGCTCTTAAGTGATAAGCTAAAATGTTCAGCTAAAGGCTTTGAATTTCATTCTGTAGTTCCTTCAATACACGTGGTGATATTTTGTCCAGTCCTGGTGCTTTATTCTCTTTTAATCTGTTTATTGCAAGAAGTACGTCGTGATTGCTGACTGTAATGTCAGTGATTATGTTGCCCTCTTTTATAGGAATGGGGGAAACAGTAGGAATTCTATGTATATTTTCTGTTGTAAATACTGACGCGAAGAAAGTACCAAGAATTTTTGCCATCATAGTTTCATCATCAGTGTGCTCTCCGTTATCTGTGACTAAGGGACCGATTGATGGAGGTATTACCTTATTGCTTCTTATGTAACTGAAAAATTCTTTGGGATTTGATTTACTGATGCTTGCAATATGTTTCTCAAGGTTTTTCTTACTGCATTTAATTAATTGTTTGGCTTTTCGTCGAAGGGCATCGTATTCATTATTATCACTTTAACTCTTTGTGGTATTATAATTCTTATATGCAAGATTTTTTGCTTCTAGACAATCTTTAATATTGGAGTTCCACCATTTGGGTTTAGAATTTTTGGCGGGCCTTCTGTTGCGCATGGGAATACATAATTTGATGGCACTATTGAGAGTTTCTGTAAAGTAACTACATGTGTCATTGATATCTAAAGTTTCGACAATGGGATGACAGTCAGCTGCACCTGCAATTGCCTTTAATTTCTTAAAATTTGCTCTCTTAAAGTCGGGCACTTTCTCACAACTGGCCTTGACACTGTCTTCACTGAATTTAATATTAAATGTGACTATGCAATGATCTCCTGTACTAAATTCTTCTCCTACAATAACATTACTCACTACATTTTCTGATGTAGCTAAGACAAGATCTAGGATGTTAGCTCCACATGTCGGATAATTTACAAATTGATACAAAGAACTTTCTTGCAAATTTGTATATAGGTCTGACCCTGTGTGTGAGGATAGGGCTTCGCCCCATTTTGGAACTGGTAAATTAAAGTCACCAAATATTACAGTGCTTTGCATACAAGATAGTTCGGCAGTTTGATAGAAGATTTCATTATCGATGTTGAGTGGCTGACCAGGTGGACGATAAATTAACCCAAGAGTGATTTTATGACAATATTCATTTCTAAGCTGAATATAGTGTCGATGTTTTCAATACATGGCTTGGTAATTTCAACTGGATGAAATCCTGATTTAACATATAACAACATGCCGCCCCCTGCTCGATTGTTCCTTTCACAACTGAAAATGTGATAGCCTGGTAAATTAAACTCCACTAGAAAATCTCTCTGCTCAGTATTTAGCCACGATTCCTTTACTCCAATTACATCATAATCGTCGGTAAAGGCAAGGGCCTCTAAATCAGAAAATTTATTACATAGACTACAAGCATTTGCAGGGATTGCTTTCATGTGCTTTCCTTTCTGATGTTGGGAGCTTCCATTATTTATTGATTTATCAGATCATATGACATCTACATTTGCCTCCCGTGATGCTTGTTTTTTCTCCAGAAAAAACTTACGGTATCATTAAGCAAACGACCGAGACGAGCAGAACCAACGGCATTCAAGTGTAGTCCATCGTTCGTAAACAGTGTACGCTGCTCATAAAATTGGTTCCACGTGTCGATGAACTGAACTCCTTCCTGTAAGCAAAGTGACTTGACTGTTATTAATACCAAATGCTCTGCTGAAGAGGGCATTGCCTGCATTAATCCTTGGTAGTATCACTGAAATTAAAATATGGTTAATTTTCTCCTTGTAGCATCAGATCATCTTCCTGTACTTCTCCATCAACTCCTCTGATCGGGTTCACTTGACATCTTTGGTACCTGTATATATAACAAGGCTGTCATTTTCCCCATTCTCAAAAACATCATCTACAGCCTCTCTTAATCATCTACTCCTTCACCTGGAATACAAAAACGCTTTCGTTTAAAGAGTGCCCGGCTGCAAAATTCCACTAACTGACCACAGATGATGGAGTCCCCCACAACCCGTGCCTCATGGGGCTCTTCCTCTACTTCTGTGAGAATCTGAAACTTGTATGTTGTTCCTGAAATGATGCTTCTTTTCTTTACAAGCCTTGCACCATTCTGCACTGGCTGGAACTCATTCTGTACGGTGAGAGGAGAAGTAACTACAGCAGGAGGAGGATGGTCAACCTGGACTGCAGTTGGCCTAGCAGTGACATTGTCCTCTGCAGTGTGTCCGACATTACTCACAATGAATTCCTCCAGCACATCTACTTTTCGGGTCAGACTGTTAATTTTGTTCGTAGCCTCGGTCAGTTTGTCTTCCAGCCTCTGACGTGGTTTGCACATCCTGCAAACAAAGGTGCGGTCTGTATAAAAGGATCCGGTGAAACTACCGGAGCAGGTTACGCAAATGATATTCCACGGCATTCTGTAATGCAAGGTAAGTGCGAGGATTAATCAGAGAAAAAGAATCTGGTTATACTGATTAGTACCTGGAACAGATATTGGAACAAAAATAAGTTATATACAAAACCTGGTAGAACGGTGACAATTTATGCAATGATTACAGGTTTTATTGGTGGGGGTCTTGTTGCTGTTTAGAACTGTACAGGAATAGCTATCTTACTGGTTAGTAATACACCTGTTACAAAGAATGCAAAGCTAACCATTACCTGGAATGAAGAACTAATATTATGCTACCTGAAATACAACAACAATGAAGTCACAACGGAGTCTTACAATACACAAATAAGTTGTTTATCACCTCAAAAGTAACAACATATGAAAATACAATTATGTCTTACCTATAAGAGTAACTGTAAACCTGGGATATAAACTGTTTTCTCTTGCGAAAAGAAACAAACAAACAAAAACTAAGGGAATAGTATTCACTCACCCACACACTGTGCACATGGGTATGCTTAACACTAAATACACCAAGTATACTGTACCAGACTGCAGTTGTTTACATCTACCAACACAACGGCGCCAACCACAGTCACAACTGATTGCCACAAACTGCTTAAAGCGTCACAAAATCGTTCCCACACTACTGTTAATACACAACAATTACACTGACCTGCTGTATCATCAGAAAATAAAGCTCAGTTCATACAAAGACAAGTCAAAACATTACAAAATTCCACTCAGCCTACATCAGCTCGAACAAAGAAATCAAAACAAAACAAAAGTTCCACTCAGTTCCGAATGGTTATAAACTATTCTTACTGGTGAAACTACATACAGTTAACACTCACCCAATTCTACCTCTAATTTACACAGGGTAATACCAATCACTTCCACGAGAACAATAACCACCCACCGCAAGCACCCTATTTGGCGCCAGACGTAGATAAACAAACACACGACCAGACAGAGCTTTTCACAGTTAAAACACAGCAAAAAACTCTAGCATACACTGGACCTTCACACCTGTCACTGGAATAATTCTTCCAAGACACTTGTAAACACAGATGCACTATTTGCACACGGAATAATCACTCAAATTCACACAAATCCTGAAAAAAAAACTGTGAGTGAGAGCGGGTACATCTTTCCGCAGCGGGGACAACGGTATGGTGGGTGACAGAGCGACTTGGAGGCGTTTTGTCTGCAGCCACCCTTTGTGGGATTAGGGCGTTGGACTATAGATAGATAGATAGGTAGATAGATAGAAAAAAATGTTTAAATGCCGAATAATTAGTTTTGAATAGGCTATAGAAATAATTTCCAAAATAACTTTTGAAACATGAATTTATCTTTGTCTGTCTGTCTGTCTATCTATCAGTCTATCTACCTATCTATCTGTCGATCTGTTTATCTAGACATAGATCTATGAAATTAGCGGCATATGACCCTGGCAGTTGCGCCGCCAAATTTTAATATTATTCAATCAGTCCATGAAAGTGAAACTGTACTGAACCTCTGACAAACCAACAAAGCCTCAAAGCAACTATCAAAAGCTCAAAATAACTCTACAGGCCACAGAATATATTTATTTCAGTAATCCACAAAGTGTTTATAGCAGGTTTTCCCTGTCCTCCTCGTTCACCTCATCGTCGTTTATGTTGTCCAAATCACCGTAATATAATTCTACAGTGCGCAGAAATATCACATCCACTCTTAAGATCCTCAGCGTAATTAGAGCGGCTTTTCCCGCTCCTTTTTCTTTACCTCATCGTCGATTATTTACAACTGAACTTTCAGAATAAATACCACAGCTTCAGAATGTTTGTCAGAAGCTGCAAAACAAATCTACAAGCCACAAAATCATCATATTCACTGCTAAGATCCACAGAGTAATCAGAGCGGCTTTCCTCACTCCTTTTCTTTCACCTCATCGTCGTTTATGTACACTTCAACTTTCAAAATAAATACCACAGCTTCAGAATGTTTATCAGAAGCTGCAAAACAAATCTACAACCCACAAAATCACAATCATGTCCACTGCTAAGATCCACCAAGGGATTATAGCAGGTTCTCCCGCTCCTCTTCGTCCACCTTGTCGTCGTACATGTCGTCCAAATCGTCGTCATCGTAAAATAAGTCGTCGTCGCTCCAGTGGTTCGTCTCTTCCTTGTGGGCTTCGAGAGACATTTGGGTTGAGAACACATTTTCTCATGTTGAGCACCTGTGGGTGAAAGATTGGCTGAGAGAGAGAGAGAGACAGAGAGAGAGAGAGGACACAGGTTTACTAGACATTAAACAAGTCCTACATTCAGATTAAGAGTCAGAGAATGGATAGATGTTGTCACGGTTTTTTTATGGTTATGCAATATTAAAGAATAATATTCAATAATACTTAAGAGCAGGGACAAGAATTGACTTGCGAAAATCAAGCAATGATTACTTTATCCGGCTTACTTCGCCGATTCTCTAAGGACGAGAATCTATAAACTTTCTCAACAGTACACAGCAGAGACTAATTATTCATACATGCTGTTTATTAGTACTGTTGGCCTCTGAAGTAAGTGACTCCACCCCTGATAATCAATAACTAATGCTATTAGTGATAAACAGGTTCTTGCTGGTGCAATTAACTCCTGGTTGCACAACGGATTTTAAGCTTAATACAAAAGGACTGGCCTAAGTACCAGTTGTGAATAATGCAAAGCGTTTATGCAAACTAGGAGCTATAACTAAAATAAGCTTAATGGAGAAATAAAACACGAATTTAAATTACATTAAGCTCAAGAAAAATAACTGTAAATTTATTGATTACAATGAGATAAATTTACGTTACATAAATCTCAAAATGACCTCAAAGTAAGGAGAACACACTCACTCACTCAAAAGCTAAACCCTTAGACCTAGGAAAAACGAAAAGAAATACTGGTCAGAGAGTGGGCTAAGTGGGAACTGGGCGTCGTTGCTGAGGAAGGACGCTGCCATGCTGAACCTCTCGTCAAATCGTGCTAGGTGGGAATTCAGGAACTTGTTGGACAATGGCGGCGGCGGGACTGGGCGTCGTTGCTGAGGAAGGATGCTGCCAAACATGCTGCTCGACACTGAACCCAATTGAACCTACTTCCACGACACTCAAATCCTGACTGAGTTCAAATTGTGAGGCGAGGGCTGAAGCCACCCACTAACTGGTAACGGCTAGAAGTGGGCGAAACACGTCCATAATAAATCACTCAGGCAGAGGTGTTAATGTCGCGCACAAAGACGATCACTTATGAAATAGTGAAAAATGTCCTGAAAAACACTCCCAATCGGGTGAATACATGGCGGTTGACTGAGTGATACATACTGGAATTCCACTAGAATTAGCGGTTTCCCACCGAAGTTTAATGTCACGAGTTTATTTAAATATATGATCGCACGAACTAGTGACATTACGCCCCATCAAAATGAATTTTTTTTCTTAGGAAAAAAATTTCAATATACATACATATAAATCCTAACTCAGTCACACATGATTCACACTGTGTTGGGTGTGTGCTATCCTGCTACAGGAGAAAGTCACAGTCGCCAGTGAGCAAAAAAAAAACTCGTATTTATGTTAATAGAAGCAAGCTTGAGGGAAAAACTCCATGACGACGGTGAAAAATCCTGTACTCAGGTCAAACTGAGTGAAAAGTTCGCTACATTTACATTACCAACTAATTGTCATGTAGCGTGATGTATGTAATACATGGTGTAGGTGTGACAGCTGTGGTGTAACTGTACCTACGTGTAAAATCATGTAATACAAATTTTTATTAAATAATGACGACGAGGCAGAAGAGAAGAGGCGGCAGCATGCGACAGGGACGACCAGTTGATCTGCACAACAATGGTGCACCCGCCACCTCCACCTGCGAAAGGAATCAAGGTGGAACATCAAAAGTGTCATTTCTCTCTCTCTGCCTAGCAATCAGTACTTATGTCATTATTAACCAAGAAACGTAGTCTTAGGATTTACAAATCTCTCAGGACCCTTGTAGTTTACTGGTTAAGCTAACTTATTAACCAGGAAACATGTCAGTTCTTGAATTGCTCAAATCTCTTAGAATGGGCAGTTTACTGGTTAACCCAACATTATTAACCAGGAAACGTGTCAGTTCTTGAATTGCTCAAATCTCTTAGAACGGGCAGTTTACTGGTTAATCTAACTCTACGCTTAATTAATGACAGGAAGCTGAGAATCGCTACGCAATCTCGGGCAGGTCACTTTTTTACACCCACCGTGCATGTGAACACTCATGTGGATAATGTGCATTCTCCTGGAATCCTCAGAGAGGCCCACAGCTCGAGACGTTCCACAAGGTATTTCATACATAGCCTCAGACTGTTTCTGCAGGGTTCTCGAACTTCCTCTTTAACTTATGGTATATATGTATGTACAGGCCCTGGACATACTATGTCCTGTGGGGCCAACGGGCGAGGCGTCAGGTCTGCACCCACATTACCACTGCCCTGTCTCTCAACTGCTTCAGAGATTATGGGTGTGGATTCACATGGTACAGGAAGGATGTTTCCCTGATTGGTGTTATGTGGACACACATTGCAGGAACGCACAAAGCTATCTATCTCTCGTTCCATCCCTGGCCAGAAAAAGTCAGCTCGGATACGGCGCTGGATCTTCCTTTTGCCCATGTGACCTCCTGAGGCTGAACAATGACCCCATTCTAACACTGCTAGGCGGTAGTTCGTGGAAACGACGAACTGCAGTTGAACCTCGCCCTCGCGTGTTCGTGACTCATGGTAGAGCCGTCCTTGTTTACGAAGGAACTTGGCTTGACCTCCCCATGAATACATTATCACTCTACCCTTTTGCTTCTTCCACATGGCAGCAAGTGTTGGGTCAGAATGTTGTCCTTGAACAACAACTTGGCTACACATCAGATCTTGCAGCGATTCAATGGTCACCGGGGTGACACAGTTTGGAGCCTCAGCCATGGCTCATGTTACTGCAGCCGAAGTCTGAGTAGCGTCATCTTCGGTGCAACTATACTTGGCACCGGGAATATTGCCTATGATAAGGTCAAATTATGGTTCTGGCATGACAACTGCGAGTGTCATACCAGTGTAAAATGGAGATCCCACCTGGATACGTGCCTCAGGGAACAATCTCACTGATCCATCAAGAAGGTTAGCTTGGATCTGTCGACCTGTATACTCCTCAGGCCGAACTAGACTCTGCCTGACAGAGCAACCTGAGGAACCATTGTCTCTCAGGACCTTCACAGGAATGCCTCCCACAAACCCTGGCTGAACAAGGAAGGCACTGTCACCTGTGGGAGGGCCTGTGGAGGAAGCAGCTAGCCACTGATTAGGCTGCTGAATAAATGATGCGGCAAACATGGTGCCCTGAGAATTTGATACTTGAGGGGTTGTGCTGACTGCCTGGGGAGATGGAACATTGGCCATCTGTGGAGGGGAGTTCACTGTCGCTGTGGGACTAGTGAACTGTGGGGAAGTACCCATACTGCGAGGGACAACACCACCATGCTGCTGCTGAGGAATGAAGGTTGCGTTCGCCTCCTGCCTCTGATACACTGGGGCTGGTGCTGAAAAGGTTTGTCCCGTTGGTTGGTTGCATGGCTGATACTGCTGCTGGTTAGGGTACTTGTTATACCTCTTCCACTCAGGTTTCTGAGTGTTTTGCCCCTGGTCCTTCCTCTGCGGTTTTGGACCTTGGCCATTATTCTGAGAATGGCCTTGTTGCTGGGGTTCAGTCTGAGACGGTTTCCCAGATTTATCAGGTTTCCTGTTCCAGGTATGCTGCTTGCGAGTTTGATACCCGTATGCAGTGAAGAATGCATCAGCCTTCTCCACCATTTGGCTGGCATCCTTTACCTGGCAGATCTTAAGCTGAGCCATAAGTTCAGTAGGCCACGACTTTATTATCCCCTCACACGTGGTAGGAGTTTCATCTTTCTCCATCCACTCATCTAAGTAAGCAGTAAGCTGGTAAAGAAACTGAACGACAGTCTCTTTTTCCTGTAAACGTACCCTCATGAACTGACTCTTGGTGTCGTCAACTGTGAGACCGTACGCTTTGATGGATGCAGCCTTCATCATCTCATACGTGAGATTGTCTCCACGAATTCTGTGGAGAATATCGAGGGCAGGGCCCTCAATCAGGCTAAGAAACTGAAGCCGCTTAGCTGCATCATCCAGCTGGTACAGTTGAGCTATGTCTTCAAAACAAACTATGTATGGCTCTATTCGCTCGCCTTCCTTGTAAGGGGGAAGCTTGATGTGTGGGGTCGCCATAATATGTGCAGGGACAGCGCTCGTGGAGCTTGGGCCAGCTGCACCAGATGTGTCTGAAGCCAAGGAATCTCGTTTGAGCTTCAGCATTTCAATTTCTTGTTTTTCGCGTGCTTCTCGCTCGGCACGTTCGTGTTATCGTTGTTCTCGCTCGTATTCACGTTCTCTCTCGTTGTTCTATCTCGAGTTGACGTCCTCTCTCACGTTGTTCTCGCTCTAATTCGCGTTGTTCTCGCTCTTGTTTTAACTCGAGTTCGCGTTGTTTTCGCTCGTGTTCACGTTCTCTCTCACGTTCCTCCCATTGTTTTCGCTCGTGTTCACGTTCTCTTTCGCGTTCTTCACGAGCATCTTTTTCACGTTGTTGCTCGTAATTAAACCGTGAGAGGACGTAGCTTTGGATTTTTTCTGGGTCAGTAAGCCCCATATCTTTAGCTTCCTGTACATAGACGTTGGCAGCCATGATGCTAACTCAATCTAAGTAAACTAGAGACTCAATACTGACTGCAATTTTGCAGAGAAAGATGCCAGTAATCGAGAATAAAGAATATAGGCACAGGTTAGTGGTGACCAGTTTTATCTAATTAAACTAGTAAAGAAAGAAAATTAAACAAACAACTGACTGTGAAAGCTATTGCGTAAATCAAGAGAACTGAATCAATAATCACCAGTAAGATAGTGCCTATAGACTTTAATGATAAATACCTAAGTATGAGTGAGTGAGTACTATCTAGTGAATAGCTTTAGAGCTAGGAGTTAATATCCTGGAATGAGGTCACCAAATGTCACGGGGTTTTTAAATATATGTAATATTAAAGAATAGGCATGTCGTGCACTATCTTATTTTTTCCAAATAGCTGTAGTGATAACACAGAAGACTACAATGGGTTGTATTACCATGGTGAAGCGCTTTATGGAACGTCCAGCGGTGATGGTAAGAACGGTCTGTGGTCGGTTCTGTGGGTAATATATCGATGCTCAGTAATACAGGCACGTTGGGCTCTGCAGTTTTTATATGTAATGTTAGGAACACTACACATATATATTGTTTTTATTATTATAATTACTATTATCGCCCACCTTTAGAAGGCGGAAAGATAATGTTTTTTCCTGTATCTGTGTGTGTGTGTGTGTGTGTGTGTGTGTGTGTGTGTGTGTGTGTGTGTGTTCCCATTATATCTCATGACCGGCGTGAGGTATCAGCCCGAAACGTTCAGGGTATCAAGATATGGCCAAAATCTTGGACGAGTTCGAAAATGGGCACTTGGGGTCAAGGTCAAGGTCACCAAAATGGCTGCCAAAGGCAAAGAATTCTAATCTCCCTCTTTTAGCACCATTATATCTCATGAACGGCTTGAACTATCAACATGAAACCTTCAGGATATCAAGATAGGGCCAAAATCTTGGACGAGATCGAAAATGTGAATTCGAGGTCAAGGTCAAGGTCACCAAAAGGCCTGACTCAGGTCAACTAGTTTTTATCGCCCACCATTACCAAAATTTTATCTCATGAACGGCTTGAGCTATCAACATGAAACCTTCAAGGTATCAAAATATGACCTAAATTTAGGACTTGGTCAACAACATATTCTGGCAGGCGATTAGCATTCGGTTCCCAAATGCCTTTCTTTCATTATTAATGCATACCATAGGGAAGGCAGTGGCTCAATCGGTAGAGAGGTGGCCTGCGGTCCTACCGGACCCAAGTTCAAATCCCCGCTGGGGCAGGGAACAGTTTAAAGATTTGAATTTCATGTTAAGCAGACTTTACCAATCCACCAGAAGACCTGCAGACATTTTGTAAAAATACTCCCGCTAATACCAATACACCAGTCCTGTATGAGATAGCCCTAGCATGTATTCATTATAGACGGTGGGTGTTAGTGCCGAAGTGGTGACATGTAGAGGTGTATGATATGTAGGAGGACTACTGCGCCTTGGGAACAGGCTGTGAAGCCTATGCCTAGACTCGAGCACATTAAAAAAAAAATCACTGGTAAAAGGCTTGGTGGCCAGATGAGGTGAGGGGTTATGTGGTGCCAGAGTAGGGAAGGAGTAGGGTCGATGGTGGCTGGGAGACAGGGGGTGTGCAACTGGGGAAACAGTGGGGGTAGGTGATGAGTTGTCGACGGTGGGACAGGGAATATGTGGTTGGCAGATACACGGATATAAGGACAATCATATGTATTATTATACAGACTTATAGTGCATTAGTTGCAGGAGTAGCAGTAGTAGTATTGCGAGGGAAATTAGACACAGTCAGTGGGAAAAGAGGGTTGGTAGTGGTAGTGCCAAAAATGGTAGTAACAGATTCAGCAGTCTCGTGCTAACATTGTTTGTGTGGGAGTGATGATATGACGAATAATGTAATACAGTAGGGGTTATATGACCAGACGACAAGAAACATCCTAAGGAAAGTAACGGCATGCAGTAAGAGGATGTCGGGAAGTAAGAGTAATAGAAGAGGCAAAGACTGAAGGAAACTAATGCACGTGTGAGGTGAAGCAACAGTTAAGGCCTGGATAACGAGGCGGAGCAGGATACCACAGCTGTATCTTCGTTGTCTCATAATATTTTGTGTTGTTTACTTCTAATTTCATCTGGTTATGGTTAACTATTGGTGAATGTTCTCCGCTGCCCATCACAGTGTGGTGTATTCGTCCACATAAAATACTTTTAACATTTATAATCATTAGCACAGCTGCTGTGGGAATCAACATTAAATCCACAATCATTCTATATAATAGCTATAGACAATCCAGGAATAACATATTCACAAAAATTATCACTGCAGTGATAATGACCAGTCGCAGCTTAAATACAACTGGCTCGGTGCTTTATATGTATGATGAGGATCCGAAACAGGTGGGTCGTGTCTGAACCAGTTTTACAGGACCCCACGATAACATATTAGTCTGTGTTATCATAAATGCTATATGTGTTACGAACATGTAATATTTTGCAGGTGAATAGCATGGAAATGTTTCGTATCCAGTTTCATTAAGTTTCTCACCATTCGCCTCGTAGCTCCGTACCAAACTACCGCTCACGGTTGTCCGTTCACCTGCCCTCCCTCTAACCCTGACTTCCACTTCCTTCTACCGAGGGGGTACAGAAACTTTGGTGCGTGGGTGTACAGTCATGATTACTAATCTCTGACCAGCGAGTTAGCCAAAGTCGTGGCCAGGCGTAGGCTACACAATCAGACACGGTCATCCATCGTCCAGAAAGGTTTAGTGCTTCAATGAACAATGTTCTAAGAATCACTGAAACACTTTCCTTTCACAGATTATATTTTTCAAGTAATACGTATAAGCACCTTAAGAAATAGACATGAAAGTTGTTCATAATTGTTACTTTTACCGTGTAATGAGTGTATGATGCTATCTGACATTCATACTGTTTTTTTATTAATCTGTTTATTATTTCACTCACCTACTTCTTGAGGCGAGCCTTTAACTGAGCTGTTGATAGATGATAGTGGAAAAATGACAGCAGCCGGCATCCACGCGACATATTCTACGTATGCATTATAATGCATATATCATTGACAACAATTTACCATTACTTCTACTGTACTTCCTGGTAGGTGGTGGCGACCATCATCCACTCACTTGGTGTAGTGCTGCCTACTTCTTAGCCTTTATCATTCTTTTTCTGTGCCTGCCCTCCTCTCTTCCTATTTCTCCCATCTTTCCTGTCACTTCTTATTGCTTTTCTTTCCTTTACAGGTGTCTTTACATTGGGTGACAAGTCAAATGGTTTCCTGTAAGCCAAGAATCCATTTACAGCGCTGGGTGGCAACCATATAACTAATCCATACATGCTCCCTACGTGTCAGCAAGTAGGTTGGTGGAGGGTTAGTGCCCCTCCCCGTAAAACAAAAAACTCAAAGTCAAATGGCCACCCCTTATGAGATTACGGCGTCTGGCAATAGATAGAGAGATAGACTTGCTACTTTGAACCAACTTTCTTTCAAGTCATAACAGGCCCCGTTACCATCCAGTGGGAATGGTTGCACTATTCCTACACGACGTCTTAGCTGCATGCCCCCTCTGGTCAGAATGTGTGCCAATTAATGCCGTTAATTAAAAAATGATTAATATATATGAAGCCAATGCCCACATATGGTGGCACTTGCCTATTTACCTGATCAAAATTGCCCAGTTGCAGATTGATTGAAGAAATGTCGACCCCTGTCAATAAACGCAGATTACTATATTACGGAAGAGACAACATAAAAATATGGTAATATCAGAGATATGAAGAGTACAACACTTCAGATCACCTGGTTACAGTTCTTTGCCCAGCCCAGTAGTGTAGAGGCTGTGTTCGAATGCGTGGCTCGTGTGTGGTCATAACACTGCCCGCCACAAGTCTGTGATCAGAGATTAGTAATCATGAGTGTACCTTCTTGGCATGTTTCGTAAGATTTTTGAGGTACTACTCGTCCTTGTAAAGCCTTGTAACTCTCTCTCTCTCTCTCTCTCTCTCTCTCTCTCTCTCTCTCTCTCTCTCATAGGAATCCCACTCCTGTGTTCAAACTTAACCCTTTAGCGCACACGTAGTAGTGACGGTTGCTTAGACGGATAGATATAAAGCTAGATAGATAGAGAGACAGAGAGAATATGGATTGATAGATATACAGATAGGTATATTAGTAGCTATACAAAGATAGATTGATATAGATAGATAAACATATATGCACAGATAGACAGACAGAGCGAGAGATGGATAGATATATAAGTAAATCGGCATGTAGATAGACAGATGCATACACAGATACAGACAGATGGATAGGATAAAGAGATACATACAAAATATAGACAGACGAAGAGACAGATTATTTGACAGAAAGGTAAGTAAAATTACTGTAAAGAGATGGACAGATGGATATATATACTGTAGGCTATATGAATGATGAATGGACTAGATAGAAGTGGAGATATAACAGACTGATGAACGAACAGACAGACACAAAAATACTGGTAGATAGATGGATAGGCAGACAGACAGACGGACAAAAAGATAGACACAGACAAAGACCGACACACGTAAATATGGAAAGATTGCTGGGTGTAAAGATAGATAATGGAAGAGAGAGAGAGAGAGAGAGAGAGAGAGAGAGAGAGAGAGAGAGAGAGAGAGAGAGAGAGAGAGAGAGAGGATATATAAAGGTAAGGGGTAACTGAGATAAAGGTATTTTTCACTGCCATCACTCCAGACACATTTAATTTTTGCATGTGATATTTTGTGACCTTTCAGTCCAGTCTTCTATTTTACATTTTATTCATGATGCTGCCACACCATTCTATTCATCTGGCACTGAGTCATAGCAGCCTCAGTGTCATTCATCTGACACTGAGTCATAGCAGCCTCAGTGTTATTCATCTGGCACTGAGTCATAGCAGCCTCAGTGTTATTCATCTGGCACTGAGTCATAGCAGCCTCAGTGTTATTCATCTGGCACTGAGTCATAGCAGCCTCAGTGTTATTCATCTGGCGCTGAGTCATAGCAGCCTCAGTGTTATTCATCTGGCACTGAGTCATACCAGCCTCAGTGTTATTCATCTGGCACTGAGTCATAGCAGCCTCAGTGTTATTCATCTGGCACTGAGTCATAGCAGCCTCAGTGTTATTCATCTGACACTGAGTCATAGCAGCCTCAGTGTTATTCATCTGGCACTGAGTCATAGCAGCCTCAGT
>NC_137043.1:3658473-3660973 GCF_032717465.1 Coenobita brevimanus | reverse complement strand
GAGGATATAAAGGAGCGTTGTGGTGTGGAAGTGGATGTGATAGTAAGCGTTATGAGGAACACACTGAGGTAGTTTGGCCATGTGGAGAGGATGGAGGGTGAAAGACTGACGAAGAGTGTATGTGAGTGAGGTGGAGGGGGGAAGAGGGAGGGGGAGGCCGAGGATGAGATGGAGGGATGGGGTGGAGAGGTATATGAGAGAGGGGGGTGTGAGTTGGGAGCAGGGCAGTGAAATGGCGGGGGACAGGGCGAGTTGGAGGAGATTTGTTTGTGGCCACCCCAAACGGGATTGAGGCGTCTGGCAATAGATAGATAGATAGACATTTTTACCAAGTGTTATAAATCTCAGTTGTTGGAAAAATATATCATACAGTTTCCAAAGATAGTAATCTTTCATCTGGCAAATCCTGACATGATTCTGTCTATTATACACTTAATAATAAGAAGAACTGTATGGCCGAAATCGTAAGGGGCCGAGATCAGCCGACCCGAATTATTAAAGGCATGATATTCCTCTTGCTTTGAGAAAACCTCTCAGTTCTGCTACAGTCTATTTTTCCACATATATTTTACCTGCACAGTGGACCACAACACTGTATTTTCCGGAATCATCGGGTAGTTTCAAATGGCGCGGGAGTCAGGTGTGGTGTATACACACCATCAGCGCCACCCTTTGCCCCTGGCGGCGGTCGCACAAACTACGTCACGCTACCCATAAGAAAGCGCCTCCATATGAGCTCAGTGGGTTCATACGGTCTTCGATTGTTTAAGTACCATATTTCCCTCATAGCTTATGTAAGATACAATTTCTTTACACTCATTTACAATTTTTCCTTACAGATGTACATTCATCACCTAAGAAAATGAATGTGATCAATACTCAGGCAGTATAATAATTGCGTGTATACTGTTCCTAAACTGAGATGGACGGAACCTTCTATTTCTATTATATTTTGATAAAGAAATCATTTTTTCTCCAGTATTATATGTAGATAAATCCAAAAATATCCTATTTTCAGTAAACTAACACAAAAATTGTATTACAGAGGGTTATTCAAGTTGACCAAACTTTTGCATTTTACATTAAGTTATCTGGCGAGCGGTGGCATCTTTTTCCAGTTTGTGGGGGCTCCTATTGCTTTAACATCCTTTATCTCAAAAGTTTTCGAGTCTATTCTAAATAGAAAAATTATAAAGCATCGTTCCTATCACAACCTTCTTTCTGATTGTCAGTATGGGTTCCGTCAGGGACGCTCCACAGGCGATCTTCTCACCTACCTTTCAGACTCCTGGTCATCCTCCTTTCGGGTCTTTGGTGAAAGCTTTGCCATTGCATTTGACATCTCAAAGGCTTTCGATCGAGTCTGGCATAAATCTTTAATTTCCAAACTGCCCTCATACGGTTTCTATCCTTCTATCTGTGCCTTCATCTCTAGCTTCCTTTCTGGTCGTTCCATTGCCATTGTTGTAGACGGCCATAGTTCTTCTCCTAGATCTATTAACAGTGGTGTTCCTCAGGGCTCTGTCCTATCACAAACTCTCTTCCTTTTATTCATTAATGACCTTCTAAGCTGTACATTTAACCCTATCCTCTCATACACTGATGACTCCAATCTTCACCTTTCCATTCGATTCCCGCAACGTCCATCTCAGCAGTTATTTCAACAAACGAGGGATGAGGGCTATGGCACACCTAATGTCTGACTTGGCTCATATTTCTAACTGGGGTAAAAATAATCTGGTTGTTTTTAGTGCATGACTCAGTTTTTGCACCTATCAACCCATCAAAATCTTCCACAGGTATACCAACTAATGTTTAATAATATTCAGCTTAATCCTGCATCATCCTTGAACATGCTTGGGGTTTCATTTACTCGGGACTTATCTTGGAAAGATCATATTACATCTCTTGTAAAATCTGCTTCCAAGAGATTAGATGTGCTAAGCCAATTCCGTTCCTTTTACCCCTGCACAATTGTTGACTCTATACAGGGGTTTTATCCGCCCCTGCGTGAGTACAACTCTTATGTGTGGGGTGGCTCCCCACATACAGCTCTTCTCAATAGGGTGGAGTCAAAGGCTTTGCCTCATTAACTCTCCTCCTCTTACTGACCCCCTTCAACCTCTGTCTCTTTGCCGCACTGTTGCATCTTTATCTCTTTTCTATCGCTACTGCAATGGTCACTGCTCCCCTGAACTCTCTGCATGGATTCCTCCACCTTTACGATGGGCGCATAGCACCCGTCTAGCAGGAAACTCTCTTCCCTTTTATGTCCAGCTCTCTAATGCAAGAGTTAACCGTTACTCCCAGTCCTTCATTTATGTAACAGGTCAGCTCTGGAACTGTCTCCATCTGTCTGTATTTCCTGCTTCCTATGATCTCCAGTCTTTCAAACGCAGTGTGTCCAGACATCTCGAAATGATCGGATCTTGAATTTGGCTCTCTCTTGTATTTTGTTTTCTCTTGGAAGGAACAGTTTTGAGGGCTCGTTGCCTTTGGT
>NC_137043.1:3637360-3654860 GCF_032717465.1 Coenobita brevimanus | reverse complement strand
GTAGCCCTGGTGAGAGAGGATAGTGTTTGGAAACTCCCTGCACTGTTGTTTGCAGATGATATTGTGTTGTTGAGTGAAGACGAAGGGGAGCTGCAAGGCTTGGTGGATGAGATTGGGAGAGTGTATAAGAAACGGAATCTAAAGGTGAATGTAGGGAAGAGTAAAGTGATGGTCTTTGAGAGGGGTGAAGTCAGTGAATGTATAGCGAGGTTGGATGGTGAGGAATTGGAAAATGTGAGTACGTTTAAGTACTTGGGTAGTGTGATGAGTAAGGATGGAGGTTTGGAGGGTGAAGTGCTTGAAAGGGTACAGCAGGGAAAAAAGGTTGCTGGTTCTTTGAAAGCAGTGATAAGAAACAGGGAAGTGAGGATGGAAGTGAAAAAGTTACTACATGACAGTATTGTGATATCAACTCTAACGTATGGAAGTGAAGCTTGGACGATGTTGGAAGGACACAAGTCAAGAGTGAGAGCAGTGGAAATGAGTTATTTAAGAGAAGCCTGTAGAGTCACATGGAGAGACAGGCTGACGAATGAGGATATAAAGGAGCGTTGTGGTGTGGAAGTGGATGTGATAGTAAGCGTTATGAGGAACACACTGAGGTAGTTTGGCCATGTGGAGAGGATGGAGGGTGAAAGACTGACGAAGAGTGTATGTGAGTGAGGTGGAGGGGGGAAGAGGGAGGGGGAGGCCGAGGATGAGATGGAGGGATGGGGTGGAGAGGTATATGAGAGAGGGGGTGTGAGTTGGGAGCAGGGCAGTGAAATGGCGGGGGACAGGGCGAGTTGGAGGAGATTTGTTTGTGGCCACCCCAAACGGGATTGAGGCGTCTGGCAATAGATAGATAGATAGACATTTTTACCAAGTGTTATAAATCTCAGTTGTTGGAAAAATATATCATACAGTTTCCAAAGATAGTAATCTTTCATCTGGCAAATCCTGACATGATTCTGTCTATTATACACTTAATAATAAGAAGAACTGTATGGCCGAAATCGTAAGGGGCCGAGATCAGCCGACCCGAATTATTAAAGGCATGATATTCCTCTTGCTTTGAGAAAACCTCTCAGTTCTGCTACAGTCTATTTTTCCACATATATTTTACCTGCACAGTGGACCACAACACTGTATTTTCCGGAATCATCGGGTAGTTTCAAATGGCGCGGGAGTCAGGTGTGGTGTATACACACCATCAGCGCCACCCTTTGCCCCTGGCGGCGGTCGCACAAACTACGTCACGCTACCCATAAGAAAGCGCCTCCATATGAGCTCAGTGGGTTCATACGGTCTTCGATTGTTTAAGTACCATATTTCCCTCATAGCTTATGTAAGATACAATTTCTTTACACTCATTTACAATTTTTCCTTACAGATGTACATTCATCACCTAAGAAAATGAATGTGATCAATACTCAGGCAGTATAATAATTGCGTGTATACTGTTCCTAAACTGAGATGGACGGAACCTTCTATTTCTATTATATTTTGATAAAGAAATCATTTTTTCTCCAGTATTATATGTAGATAAATCCAAAATATCCTATTTTCAGTAAACTAACACAAAAATTGTATTACAGAGGGTTATTCAAGTTGACCAAACTTTTGCATTTTACATTAAGTTATCTGGCGAGCGGTGGCATCTTTTTCCAGTTTGTGGGGGCTCCTATTGCTTTAACATCCTTTATCTCAAAAGTTTTCGAGTCTATTCTAAATAGAAAAATTATAAAGCATCGTTCCTATCACAACCTTCTTTCTGATTGTCAGTATGGGTTCCGTCAGGGACGCTCCACAGGCGATCTTCTCACCTACCTTTCAGACTCCTGGTCATCCTCCTTTCGGGTCTTTGGTGAAAGCTTTGCCATTGCATTTGACATCTCAAAGGCTTTCGATCGAGTCTGGCATAAATCTTTAATTTCCAAACTGCCCTCATACGGTTTCTATCCTTCTATCTGTGCCTTCATCTCTAGCTTCCTTTCTGGTCGTTCCATTGCCATTGTTGTAGACGGCCATAGTTCTTCTCCTAGATCTATTAACAGTGGTGTTCCTCAGGGCTCTGTCCTATCACAAACTCTCTTCCTTTTATTCATTAATGACCTTCTAAGCTGTACATTTAACCCTATCCTCTCATACACTGATGACTCCAATCTTCACCTTTCCATTCGATTCCCGCAACGTCCATCTCAGCAGTTATTTCAACAAACGAGGGATGAGGCTATGGCACACCTAATGTCTGACTTGGCTCATATTTCTAACTGGGGTAAAAATAATCTGGTTGTTTTTAGTGCATGACTCAGTTTTTGCACCTATCAACCCATCAAAATCTTCCACAGGTATACCAACTAATGTTTAATAATATTCAGCTTAATCCTGCATCATCCTTGAACATGCTTGGGGTTTCATTTACTCGGGACTTATCTTGGAAAGATCATATTACATCTCTTGTAAAATCTGCTTCCAAGAGATTAGATGTGCTAAGCCAATTCCGTTCCTTTTTACCCCTGCACAATTGTTGACTCTATACAGGGGTTTTATCCGCCCCTGCGTGGAGTACAACTCTTATGTGTGGGGTGGCTCCCCACATACAGCTCTTCTCAATAGGGTGGAGTCAAAGGCTTTTTGCCTCATTAACTCTCCTCCTCTTACTGACTCCCTCCAACCTCTGTCTCTTCGCTGCACTGTTGCATCTTTATCTCTTTTCTATCGCTACTGCAATGGTCACTGCTCCTCTGAACTGTCTGCATGCATTCCTCCACCTCTACGACGGGCGAGTAGCACCCGTCTAGCAGGAAACTCTCATCCCTTTTCTGTCCAGCTCTCTAATGCAAGAGTTAACCGTTACTCTCAGTCCTTCATTTATGCAACAGGTCAGCTCTGGAACTGTCTCCATCTGTCTGTATTTCCTGCTTCCTATGATCTCCAGTCTTTCAAACGCAGTGTGTCCAGACATCTCGAAATGATCGGATCTTGAATTTGGCTCTCTCTTGTATTTTGTTTTCTCTTGGAAGGAACAGTTTTGAGGGCTCGTTGCCTTTGGTTCCTTCTTCCTCACATAAAAAAAAACACACACACACCACAATCATCATCACCATCTTTATCACTATCATCACCACCACAACCATTATCGTCATCATCACTATTATCATCACCACCACAATTATCATCATCAACAACTCTATCACCACCACCACCCCAATCATCATCATCATCGTCACCTACACCACCAAACCTCATCATCAGCATTATCACTATAGTCTGTCTCAGGAAAGACGAGGCTAGAATATTCTCTATTTTACTCCAAAGTCACCGTCAAAGGCCGAACGCACCTGACTTAATGACCTGTGGGAATATAGGCTGGTCAGGGACAAGGCCTGAGGGCAAGAGGCACACACACACACTCACACAAACACACACACACACACACACACACACACACACACACACACACACACACAGGGATTCAATCGAGGCGGACGTGCGACATCGGCGCTCCGTACCAAACCAACATGGCCAGTGGCATTACCTAAATTAGTATCTTTGTATGAGTCAAGCTCTGTATCAGGTTAGACTAAATGATTTTTCAATATTAAAAGGAAAAAAAAAAAAAGTTTAAACAAGACTTGTTCAAACAGGAAAAAGAACCAAGACGAAAGAATACGCTGAGTCATCTGAGATTTGTTTAGACTACAACAACACGGGGATTGTAAGTACATGCTCTGCACTTTTAGTATTGCAAAATGGATACATACTTTAGTAAAGCAAATTTGGAAAAGAAAAGGGATAAAGGTAAAAGCAAAATGATGATTTCTACCAAGAACTGGTTGAAGTGGAGACTCACAATAGACTGGTTGAACGTGTAAACAAACTAGAAATGGCTTTCAAAAATGAAATTGATGAAATAAAGAAGCCGATGCACTTGTAAAAGGAAGAAATAGAAAAACTAGGAAGGGAGGCCAATAAGAAAGACACAACCATCAATGAACTAACAGTGGAATTGAGTACACTTAGGAAGAAAATGAGTGAAATGGCAAGTACAGTAGTCAATCACAAGAGTGTTATGGAAGAGTTCAAAAATGACACAGAGACAATTAGGCAAGTAAGCAGTCTTATAGACCAGAGCAGTGATATTGAGAAGATAACACAGGTGAATGAAGCTGTGCAAAGCTACAAAAATGATGTGGAAACCACGTATGCTGAAATGGTGAAAGTAAAGAAAGACTTAGAAACAATGGTGGAGGAAAAAAAGCATTAAAAAGGAGGTGAAAAGAATAATCCAAAACAATCCAAAGTAAGCAGAGACTCAGTAGATATAAACAAATCTATAGTAATGACTGGTATACAAGAGGAAGAAGTAAAAAACAAGATCACAAGAGACAAAAAGGAGATGGCAAATGTAATGAGCTTACTGAAAGAAGTATCAGAGAAAATCTGTAGTAAAGACATAGAGGAACATAAAAGGTTAGGGAAATATGAGAAAAGCAAGACAAGACCTCTAAAGGTGACTTTCCAGAGTGTAAACACTGTGAAAGAGATACTAAAAAAAATGCAAAGAATCTTATGGAAAAAGAGGAGTTCAAAAATGTATGGATGAAAAGATGCCTAACACAAGAGGAACTGGAATTACTGAAAGAGAAAAGGGAGGAAGCAAAAACAAAAAATGAGGGAAGATCAGAAGAGGAGAAGAAGAAATTTTTTTACAAAGTAATAGGATTGCAGGTACAAAAGTGGTACACAAACAGGATGGAATAAAAAGGAGGAAGGTTGTAGAACCATGTCATGACAAGTATATAAACAAGATGATAAAGTTGATGTACTCAAATGTGGATGGAATGGTATCTAAATTACTAGAGATGAATGATTATGTCAGAGAAAATGAACCACAAATAATATGCCTAACTGAAACAAAATTAACACCAAGGATATCCAATGACATACTAAACTTAGAGGAATACAATATATGGAGAAGAGACAGAAATTTAAAAAAAGGAGGAGGAATTATAATATTAACTAAGAAAAATCTAAGTCAATGAAATAAAACTAGATATACCATCACAAGTAGAACTGATTGCAGTAGAGATCAACACATCTGAAGGTAAAGTAATTGTAGTCAATTTGTACATGCCACCCAGATCAAACACATGGGATAGAGATGAATATGAGGACCTGGCAGAGAGTACAATTCAGAGTTTAAGATGATTACTACATAAAAAGGAAGAGAAATCAGAAAGAATTATACTAACTGGGGATTTCCATACAAATATAAATTGGAATACTCCAGATATAATTAGCCAAGAAAGCTGTTGGGACCAAAAGCTCCTGGATCTCGTACAAGAGTTTTTCTTAACGCAACATGTGAGGGAAACCACCAGAAAAAGAGGACTAGATGTACCTTCAGTGCTAGATCTAATATTTACTAGGCAAGAAAATGATATTGACAGTTTAATATATCACCCTCCACTCGGCAAAAGCGATCATGCAGTACTAAATTATAACTTCAGGATAGCATATGACATAGTAAACACCAATGACAGTTACAAAAAGAACCTAAACTATAAAAAGGGAAATTATCAAGACCTTAAGAAGTATTTCTTAGAAGTTGATTGGGAAAATGAGCTTAGAGGACAAGATTTAAATGCCGTATATAAAAAATTCTGTGAATTTTATGAAATAGGAGTCCAGATGTACATCCCACAGCACAAAGAAGCAGATAAGAAAATACAGAAATGGTTCAATACAGAATGTAAAAAATCAAAAGAAAGAAGAGATTTGTTGTGGAATAGATACAGACGACATAATAGTGAAAGGGCGTATAATAATTACAAACAGGCAAGAAACGATTATACAAGAATAAGGAGGAAAGCCCAAAAACAGTTTGAGGAGGATATAATAAATAAAAGTAGTGATCAACCAAAGCTGTTTTACAGCTATATCAGAAGCAAAACCAAAGTAAAAGATATAATACAATCCATTACGGACGAGGGAATCATTTATACACAAGAGAAAGATATTTGTGAAGCACTAAATAAAAATTTCCAATTAGTTTTTACAGAAGAAGAAATTTTTGAGAGGGACTATGTGGAACATGCATGTCCACACATACTACCAGATATACAAATAGCAGAAAAAGTAATACAGGAGGAGTTAAGTAGATTAGACAGAGGAAAAGCAAGTGGTCCTGATGAAATTTCATGTTGAGTACTACGAGAATGTGCAAAGGAGTTAAGTAAACCATTATTTTTAATTTTCAAGAAATCCTTGAGTCAAGGTAAACAACCTGATATTTGGAAAAAAGCAAATATTGTCCCCTTATTCAAGAAAGGAAATAGACAAAATCCACTCAACTACTGACCAGTATCACTGACCAGTGTTGTAAGCAAGGTATTAGAAAAGCTTATAAGAAAAGCTTGGGTAAATCATCTAGAAGAACACAGTATAATAACAGAAAGACAGTTTGGTTTCAGAAAAGGAAAATCATGTGTTACTAATCTGTTGAGCTACTATGACAGAGTAACAAACACAATACAGGAAAGGGAAGGATGGATGGACAGTATCTATTTAGATTTCAAGAAAGCTTTTGACACAGTATCACACCAAAGACTTTTATGGAAACTGTACCATCAAGGAGGAATTCGAGGCAAACTGTTTTGTTGGATGCATGACTTTCTCATAAAAAGAGAAATGAGAACAGTACTAAGAGGATACTACTCATCATGGAAAGAAGTGACTAGTGGAGTTCCACAGGGTTCAGTGCTGGCACCAATCATGTTTTTAGTGTATATAAATGATATAAACAGTAACACTGGAAATGAGAGTTATCTGAATATGTTTGCAGATGATGCAAAAATACAAAGGAGAATTACTAACACAGACTCTTCTAAAGAGCTACAAGAAGAATTAAATAAACTTCATGAATGGAGTAGTACATGGCAAATGGAATTCAATGCAGACAAGTGTCATGTAATCAAGTTTGGTAAAAGTGGAAAAAGACCTGATTGAGATTATAAGTTAGGAAATAAAACCTTATACACATCAGAAAGAGAGAAAGACCTAGGTGTAATTATCAATAACAGACTATCTCCAGCTGACCACATCAGCAAGAAGGTACAGAACATGTATACACTGCTTGCAAATATGAGAATAGCATTCACATACATAAATGAAGACATGCTAAGAAAGATAATAACATCATTCATTAGACCAACCCTGGAATATGCATCAGTAGTCTGGAGTCCTCATCTCAAAAAGCACATGGACAAGATTGAAAAAGTTCAAAGGGCCGCTACAAGATGGATACCAAGCTTAAGGGACCTAAGCTATGAAGAGAGACTAAATAAACTGAATCTACCAACACTACAGGAGAGAAGGAAAAGAGGTCAGATGATAATGCTATATAAGTGCATATCAGGGAAGGAGAAAATAGACATAAATGATTACTTAACATAAGAGAAGCATCAGCAAGAGGACACTGCAAAAAACTGCATAAGAAGAGAGGTGATAAAGACGTAAGGAAATTCAGTTTCCCAAATAGAGCAATTGATCAATGGAATGCACTACCGAATGAAATAGTGTGTGCTAAAACAATTCACAAATTTAAGGATATGTACGATAAATATGGTTTAAGACACGGGACAGTACGAGCTTGACTCATTCCTGTAAAGATACAATTAGGTAAGAACAATTAGGTAAGGTAAGAACACACACACAAACACAGAGCCAATGAATGAATGGGTATAAGTGACCAGCTATTCTCACAGTTCAATATGAACTGTGGTTCCTGTTTTTGGATGCAACTTTTTTTTTTTTTTTTTTGAGTTACAAAGCGCTAGAAATAAATGAAAAATATTGGACCAGTTATTCATTCTATATTTAAATTTAATAGCATATTATTCCTTTTATTTTACTTTTTTTTTTTTTTTTTGAGCTTGATTCGCCTGTCATCAAGAATTTGTAAGTTGGCATCTCAGGTCACAGCACCTCCTGACTGACTCCTGGGAGATGACAAGACAGAGTTGTCTGCAGTTTTCCCCTTGCTTCAATCAGAGCTGGATATCCATATTCGCATTTCATCAACGGACTTACCCTCTCTCTCTCTCTCTCTATCTCTCTAAACCCCTGCTTCCCTCCTTTCTTCTCTCCCTCCTCTCTCCCCCATCTACCATCTCTCTCTCTCTCTCTCTCTCTCTCTCTCTCTAAACATCTGCTTCCGTCTTTTCTTGTCTCCCACCTCCCTCCCCCATCTACCCCCCCCTCTCTCTCTCTCTCTCTCTCTCTCTCTCTCTCTCGTGTGTGTGTGTGTGTGTGTGTGTGTGTGTGTGTGTGTGCAATCATTATCATGACTAATGGTATGCTTTGTATTGGAAAGTAAAGATGAGGAGAAATATGTGGAATCTCTGGCGAAAATTGTGGCAGAAGGGTGTCGACATGTATGAAGGTGAACGTTAATTGGCCCATAGGGAATTAATGACAGTTCCACATGCTGATGTCTCGAGGGGACTTCTTGTAGTTGTTCTCTATAAATATATTCCAATGTTTTATTTATTTTATAATACTTATATCACAGTTAAGTTATACTTTGCATTGACATTATTATTCACTACTACAGAACCTTGAAAGAGAGAGAGAGGGGGGTGGGGGGCTGGTCATTCCCAGGGGACAAGTGGTCACTCCTCACCTCTCTCTCTCTCTCTAACATGCAGACCCAAACTTAAAAGGAGTTGTCCAGCATAGGCCAACCAGCCTGTTGTCTGATTATTATTGGAATTCTTTTTTCTTACTTCAGCTTTCACTTGAGCCCGTATAAGTTCTATTGGATTTAATTCGCAGTGGTAGGGCGTAAGTCGTAAAACCTTACGTCCTTGGTCTTTTGCGATAGTGTCTATTTCATACTCTTGCCTGTCTTTGTTTCTTTCCACCAGATCTAGCAGCTCTAACTTGGAGTGTTGTGGGTTGTGTTGAATGTTGTTCTCCCTCAGCAATATCACGTCGTTCCATCAGAATTTTTCCTCCTTTATCTGATTTCTTGAAAGTATATCCATTCTTTCTCAGGAGTCTGTGAAGGCTTGCTCTTGATCCCTTAAAATTAATCTTCTCCGTTACCTTCGCTAAAATTTGATCCAAATTCGGAACTTCACCTCTCTCATAAAATGATGCGACAATTCTGCGAAGACATGCAATATCAAACGCGTCCATGCTGGAGATATCCACCACTGGAGATATCCAGAATCCCGAGGGGACCTCTTAATCCTTCACACGGTCACTCGTGTTCCGATTTTGGCAAAGGCTTTGTAAAATTCTCTCCCTCATGTTTCCTGAGAAAGACTATAGCATCATCACCAAGACACTTATCATCATCACCTTCATCATCAACAGTATCGCCATCATCATCATCACCACCACAACAATCATCATCATCATCATCACTAGCACCACCACCACCACAATCATCATCATCATCATCATCAATCTATTCCTTATAACTATAGACGATTTTGTTCAGTGGGAGTGAGCTAAAACAACCTGAGAGTGTTAATACTGATGTCATTAACCCTTTTATGGTCAGGAAAAGTCTTGTATTCTTCCTCAGTTAATGCCAGACGATTTTATTCAGCTGAGATTGGGTCATAGGAGCCTCAGATATATATATATATATATGTATATATATATATATATATATATATATATATATATATATATATATATATATATATATATATATATATATATATATATATATATATATATATATATATATATATATATATATATATATATATATATATATATATATATATATATATATATATATATATAATAGTAAAGTATGTATGAAAATGTATATATACTTTAGGGATGTGAAAATGTCTGGAAGCGAGAGTTGTGGTACAGAAAACATGATATTCCTCTTAGCGGGACACATACACACACACACACGCACACACACACATAGGCAGAAGTAATATAACTTTTATGAGTAAAGTTTTGACCTAAATTTTCCACACTATATTTCGTGGGTTTTCCGTCTCGCTATATATTAATAAAATTAAATTAAATCATATATTTTTATACGGGGCAAAAGGTGAAAATTTGAGACCTTCAATACTTGCATTAGTGGAAGTATATGGAGAGAATGGAGAATGAGAGACTGACTAGGAGAATGTATGTGAAGAAGGTGAAGGAGAGATGGGAAGTTTTAGACTGAGGATGAGGTGGTGGAAAAAGGGGATGGGGAAGAGCGAGGATGAGGTGCAAGTATGGGGAGGAGACGGTATGTGAGTGAGGGTGGTGTGAGTTGGAAAGAGGGGGGAGGTGGTGACCAAGGATGAGGTGGAGAGATAGGATGGAGAGGCATCTATGTGTATGTGGTTTGAGTTCGAGGGAGAGGGAAGTGGAGATCAAGGATGAGAGGGACGGTTGGGGTGGAGACGTATATGAGAGTGGAGGGTAAGAGATGGAGAGGGAGTGACGGAGTGGAGAGGTTTGGGGATGAGGTTAGTATGAGCTGGAGAGTGGGAGAGGGAGACCGAGGATGAGAGGGAGACGTATATGAGAAAGAGCGGAGTGAGTTGGAGGGAGGGCAGCCTGATGGTTTAGAGCAGATGAACATGGAGATGCTTGGTTTGTGGCCAGCCCTTCATTTCTTAACCCGTCACGTCCCGAGGTTTTCCTTACCTCCGACATCCCCCAGTCCCGAACCTTTTTGGAAAATTTTTTTTGGGCTAAAACTTCCGCTTTGGTTGAGAAACGAAGGAAAATCACCAAGAAAGGGCTTACCGTGGTCTATAAGTGGTCGGAACAGGTGAGGTCCCCCGCGCCAGGTATCGTATTCTATCATTGACGTGTCAGGCGCTCACGTTTTCTATGGTAGGGAATACTGGGAGAAACAACACACAACACCTCTATATTTATTGAATTTGAACTAATAAACAATAACAGTAGCAATATAATGGATTTCAGACACATATATATGAAAAATAAGCATTGTACCATCGCGCGAGCATAGCGAGTTAGGTCCGAGTCGTAACATGCTATATGCTAAGTTTCTTGTATCAGTCAACATATCATTTTTTCTACTTGTATACTTCTGTTTCAATGACATTTTACCAATTTCTACTGTTTGTAAATGTTTTCAGATGTTTTCATTCATTATGATGACATGCAGCATAAGTTTAGCGCACATCGGCTTACTAAGCGCACTCGCTATGACTCGTATTTCAACATACCCAATTGTTTTATCACTTTCCTATTATTTTACCCTTTACATAGAACCTTTCCTCCACCACTGTAAATGTTTTCAATTATTTACATTCATTACGAGGGCATTTAGCAATATGCTAGCGCATATTCACGTAGCAAACACAATCTCAAACACTCGAGTTTCATCTTCTACTTTATTTATTCACTGCAATTATACTTTCCCACTTACATTACACACGTTTACAACCCTATACTGCACTGTACATACTTACTGGCATTATTTATTCTAGTGAGCATCAGAATATCGCATGAAAATACCCTCGCAATGAATGTTTCGACCAACATAATATTCAAACACTTATATACTAATTCTTCACATATATTACACACTTTCCTACTTGTTGACTTCTATTTTCATTATTACGGGCCTTATTCATTCAACTGAGCATCAGGATATCGCATCTCTATACACACGCTATGAATATTTTGACTTAGAATATATTTCAGTACTTACAATAATTTGAACTTATATTATACCCGTTAGCATTTCCAATAATAATAATTACATATTTACGGGCCTTATTTATTGCACTGAGCGACAGAATATCGCATTATAAAACCCTCGCTATGTATGTTTCCACTTACAGCATATTTATACACTTACATACAATTTTTGCACTTATGTTATACCTGTATGCACTTTATACTAATATTTGCAGATCAGCATGACTGATAATTTCACTGAGCGTCTGTTTGTCGCATTCACTTCATAGTTTCAGCATCCTATCACATTCACACCATATCAGAATTGCATCAATGTGTGATATTCGCTGAAACATGGGTGAATACAGAGACCCACGTCACACTCGACGCACTCATAGCAGGTGTCCTTCCTCTGTGTGGTGTCTCACCCGGGAATTGCTACACACGTGACACCTGCGTTGGGGCCTTGGTCTGTTTGGCTGGGGAGGGATAGGAGTGGTGAAATGGTGGCCAGATATTCTCAGGGGAGTTTGGGCAATAGGGGCAGTGCGGGTGCGAAGTTGGGGCCTTTCAACAGCATAACGTGCAAACATCTCTCTTGTGAGCTCCCTCACAAACCCTTCAAAGGTTTCCTGAACTCCTGTTTTCATGGCGTGAAGGTGGTGGCAATTCAGAGCAGTGATGTCTAGCAAGTGAAAGAACAGTTTCTTATACCACTTCATCGTGGTCCTGGCACACTCTACCGTCGATATCATGGAGTCTGACTGGTCCACCTGGTGCATGTTTATGTTATAGTCCATGACACATTCAGGTTTCCAAATGTGACGTCTGTTCTCGCTCCGGTAATCAACGGAATCAGTACGGTGCATCAAGGGACGGTGAACCGTTGACAAGAGGCTTACTTCTCTATTATGGTTCCACACAGTTGCAAGGATGTTGTTGGCTTTGAAGAAGACAACCTCATTCCTGGCAAGTTTCCGCCCTACCTTGGCCATGTGACGCTGGTTCACCTTCACAGTTCCACAGACTCCCGTTTCATGCGTGTGAAGATAACGAGCGAGAAGAGGGCTAGTGTACCAGTTGTCCAGTTAGAGGACGTGACCACGATGAAAGTAGTCTTCTATCATTGTCTTTACCACTGCTCCCAACAGTCCAATACTCCGATCTTCTATCATGTCTGTCTGTGCACCGATGTACAAGACTATGTCTTGCATGTATCCAGTCCTACAGTCGCACATAACAAAGATCTTGAACCCAAAACGATGCCTTTTGCTGGGTATGTACTGCCTAAATGAAATATTACCTCTCCACAACACGAGACTCTCGTCTATGACGAGGTCTGTATAGGGATAAAATGACGAACAAAAGATTTGCCTCAGGTGATCAAAGACCAACCTAATTCGCCTCATCTTATCTGTGTCGTTCGCATTTGCAGGATCATGAGCATCATAGAAATGGAGGCGACTTAGAATTTGTTGAAACCGATTACGGCTCATCACTTGCCCAAATATTGGTTTAAACATAACAGGGTCCCTTGTCCAGTAAGCCGGAATTCTGTTCTTTCGTATAATACCCATCAAAAAGACCAGGGCAAAAAATAGGAACATTTCTGAAAGGGAGACAGGGTAATCATATATGATAGAATGCCTACTCCTTGTTCCCAATCTTCCACCCTCAAGGCGCTGGGTGCTTGCAAGAAGGTTGGTTTGGTAAACAATCTGCTCCACGAATGCCTCACTAAAAAACAGGTGGAAAAAATCCAACCTGGTGGAATTACGGTGAATTCCAGGAGCAATGCAGCCAGAGCGCCCCTGCTCAGTGAAGTGGTGAATGAGGGGAGAAAAATCACTCCCATCCTCCCATTTCCATCCCACAAATCCCTCATCCCCATCATCCCCATCACCGCCCTCATCTGGGTGGGGAGATCCTGGTGAGGGAGGTTGGGGAGAAGGAGTGCAGAGGGCTTCCCCACTGTCACTTCTCTTCCCTCTGCCTTTACCCTTTCCCTTTCCCTTACCCTTACAGCCTTGAGGAACATTAGGGGGCTGTGGGGATGAAGTAGGGGAATATTGGGGAGCATAAGATGTGCTGGGGAGTGGTTCCTCCCCACCTTCCCCCTCCATGACAAAACCACGTGATTTTTCACGCACCCTAGCTCGACCACATGTTAGGGGATATTGGGGAGCATAAGACGTGCCTGGGAGTGGTTCCTCCCCACCTTCTCCCTCCATCACAACCCCACGTGATACAGAATGCACCCGCACTCGCCCACGTGATACACTCTCTCACCTCACACTACCTAGGGAGAGCAATGACTCACTCACATCACTCTCACTTTCCATACTCCTCCCTGCACTTTCCCTTTCACTCCCCACTCCCTCCACGGCACTTCCTAACTCCCCAAACAAAATACTAGGCCCATAACTGCTCATCTGACGTGGTGTGCGCTCTGGGACACGAAGTTATTACCTCACATCCATACCATGTGGCAGCACGTCCCACGACTCCGTCCTTGTCCTTGTCCTCGTCCTCGTCATCGAAATCTGGTTCCACATCACGTTGGGGCTGGGCATAGGATGTTGCATGTGGTTTCTTGGCCATCTGCCCCTCTCTAGCAGCACGGTAAGTCACGTACTGCCGCTTCCTGGGGGACAGGACTTCTTCATCACTGCTGGTGGTTTCCTCCTCCTCTGGCTGCACATAATCTTTATCCACAACCTCGTCGTCCAGTGGGGAATCACTGTTGCCTGTAAAGGCGTCCAGGGCGGCTTGAATTTCGCCCTCTGAGAGACCTCTCTTAGCCATGTCTGAGCAGGACCGTTGCTACCAGGTGAGTGGACGAGTGACAGGTTAGCGCAGGTTGCGCGGGGTCGCCGAGTGTCCCTGCCTGGTGGCAGGTAGGGGAAGGTCATGCGAGGATACATACTGCAAATCAAGCGCGAAATTTGAAAATTGTTGAAATTATGCACTTTGCAATTGCACGACGTACCGGTACGTCGCCGGGACTGGCAAAATGCAAATCGTTGCAACGTACCCATACGTCGACGGGACGGGGTTTCTTGGCTGGCTGCCTGGCTACACACAAACAGACACATTGTTGCTGCCTCCAGACAGTTTTATTCAGCTTGAGAAGGGTTGATTATAGGCTTTATTAGCCCCTTCAGTGACGGGCTTAAATATAGGCTTTATTAGCCCCTTCAGTGATGGGCTTAAATATAGGCTTTATTAGCCCCTTCAGTGACGGGCTTAAATATAGGCTTTATTACCCCGTTCAGTGACGGGCTTAAATATAGGCTTTATTACCCCCTTCAGTGACGGGCTTAAATATAGGTTTTATTACCCCCTTCAGTGACGGGCTTATACAGAGGCTTTATTACCCCCTTCAGTGACGGGCTTATACAGAGGCTTTATTACCCCCTTCAGTGACGGGCTTATACAGAGGCTTTATTACCCCCTTCAGTATAGACGTTCTGGCCGCTGGTAATACGGTCATAGGCAGCTAACAACACATACCATACAGTACATACAGAATACATACATACAATACATAAATACATACATACATGGAATACATATACATGCAATACATACATACATATAATACATTTATACAGTACAGACGTGTATACAGTACATACATATTTACAAAAGATACGCACATACATACATACGATACATACATATATACAATTCATACATACATACATACATACAATACATACATACAGAAATACATCAACAAGAATATAATACAGTAAATAAATACAATAAATACATCAACGCAGTGAAGCACTACAACTCACAGGTCTATATTCCCGTCGTTTAAGCTCCCTAGCACCTCTTCCTTAGCAATTTGTTTTGGGATACAACTGCTTAATAACAGTTTGTATATCATTTATGATGGAAATAACGGTATCGGAATGATTTACTTGACACAGATGAGGAGAGTAAGCAGTAATAAGCAAAATAAATCGCCTAGGAAGAGATGTTAGGGAGCTTCTATAACCAACTAGTTAACGCACCTCAGGCTCCTATGACTCACTCTTAGCTTAGTATAATCATCTGTGGCCAGGTGGAGGAGAATCCCAGAGTTGACCCGATCATGACTGTGTTAATGACGACTGAGAATAATGATGTCTCTACAAAAATATTAGCAATAAAAAAAAATAATAATAATAATAACAATAATAACAAAATAAAAGACGTAAATTCATGGTAGGAAAAATAAAAGAGAAAAAAGGGGATGTTAACAGGTTCTGAAAAATAGACAAGAGAAAAAGTATATTGAATATGCTTCATGCTGTGAGAGAATCAGCTGGTTGTGACCAGAGAGAGAGAGAGAGAGAGAGAGAGAGAGAGAGAGAGACAGACAGACAGACAGACAGACAGACAGGCACACAGACAGAGGGAAAGACAGAGAGATTGAGAAAGGTGGGGAGAGGGAGAGGGGGGTTATTAGTGTTCCATAGACACAGGCCACACAGACATTATTGTTCCAGTACTAAAAAAAGAATGACTTGATATGAGAGAGAGAGAGAGAGAGAGAGAGAGAGAGAGAGAGAGAGAGAGAGAGAATATTAATGTTACATAGGCACAGGCCACACAGACATTATTGTTCCAGTACTGATAACAGAATGACGATATGAGAGAGAGAGAGAGAGAGAGAGAGAGAGAGAGAGAGAGAGAGAGAGAGAGAGAGAGAGTCCATAAATCCTTAAATAAACTTTTCCAGATGTTTGAAGGAGGAGGAGGAGGAGGAGGAGAAGGAAGAAGAAGAAGAAGAAGAAGAAAAAGAAGAAGAAAAAGAAGAGGAGGAGGAGGAGGAGGAGGGAGAGGAAGAGGAAGAAGAGAAGAAGGAGGAAGAAGAACAAGAGGAGGAGGAATAATACAGAAAAGAGGGAAAGAGATAGAGATGAAAGGAAGGGATGGAAGGAGCAATGAGAAAGCAGAAAGGGAAAGAAAGAGAAGACATTGAGTGAGAGAGGAAGTAGAGAAGAAAGAGATGGAGTAGTAGATGAGTAGGATCCCTAGGCTAGTCTACCGCAGTCCAGACTACTTCCCCTGGTGGCACTACATAATAAAAAAATCCTTCAGTCACTTCATGGGGTTTGAAGCTGTGCCAGGCTGTGACTCCAACCGGGGCGTTCTAACCACTGTACCCCTAGACGCCTTCACCTTCAACTCTCTTTCTCTCTCTCTCTCTTTCTCTCTCTCTCTCTCTCTCTCTCTCTCTCTCTCTCTCTCTCTCTCTCTCTCTCTCAACGACTTACTTCCATCCATATACTCCTCAATGTTCCTCTTCCACTTTTCTCTCTTGTTCTTGTTATTGTTATTATTGTTGTTATTGTTGTTGTTGTTATTGTTGTTTATTGCAGCAGATGTCACCGTTTCAATAGCAACGTCACTTTCCCCTCATCACCATTATATTCAACACTTTCATCGTCATAATCACTGTCTTGCATATCACCCTCTCCTTAAGCCTTCTGGAATACATGTCAGGAGCATCTTAGTCACTTTCCTTCACTTTCCTTCACTTTCATTGAGTTTACTTCACTTTCCTTCACTTTCCCTCCCTTCTCTTCACTTTCCTTCACTTTCATTCATTTTCGTTCAATTCCCTTCACTTTCATTCCCTTCCCTTCACTTTCTTCACTTTCATTCACTTTCATTTACTTTTATTCACTTCCTTTCACTTTCCTTAACTTTCATTCACTTTCATTCACTTCCCTTCACTTCCCTTCACTTTCATTCACTTCCCTTCACTTTCATTCACTTTCACTTCCCTTCATTTTCCTTCACTTTCCTTCACTTTCTTTCACTTTCATTC
>NC_137043.1:3597360-3627360 GCF_032717465.1 Coenobita brevimanus | reverse complement strand
TCTTCCGAGGTAGTATTAAAGATCTAGAGGATCTTATCCAGCCTTTCGAGGATGAAGATATTAGCCGGGAAGGAGAGTTCCCACAGCAGGAAGATGACTTGCCTTCCAACCAGCAACAACCCTCTCAGGAACAAGAGGAGACGTGGGTCAGGGATCACAAGAGTACACAGCTGCACTGTCTGTTCCAAATGCTTGTGTACAACATCCACAGTGGAAGGAAAAAAAACTCCATTACATATGATGCTTGGCCATGCCCTCTATACAAGAGATCGTAGTAAGAGCCTTCTCACAGTCTTCAATAGAATTGGTTCATGTACAAGCTACCAGACCATTAGAACTGCCCGTAACCTTCTTGCTAGCTATGCTGTTAAATGCTCAGAAAAAGAAGAGACACCCTTATCAAGTATTTTTACCAGGGATGATTACACAATGGCAGCCATGGACAACTCAGACTATGCAGACAGATCATCACTCTCTGGTACTGAGAGTTCACACTATGCAGCCTTAGTATTGTTCCAAGATGCCACAGTGAATAAGCCCCTCCATAAACCTCCAGTATCAGCTGGCACAGGTGGAGATGCTACAAAGCACACTGGATGCAAACCAACGTTGCCCAGAGCAGTTTGAGGCAATAATTGGACAGATTGGAAAGCTGCATCAGGACTTTCTGGAGTTTGAGAAAGAATGCGAGGCCAAGTCTGAACTCTGCCAATTCTTTGGAGTTTGGCTGCAGTTAGTCACTGTAATTAAGAATGCTGTGGCTTCTGAAAGAGAAGGAAACTGGAATCTGCTTGTTGCTACCGTTGAAGATTCTATGCCAATATTCGCAGAATTTGACTGCATCAGCTACCTACGGCATGGATCATGGTATCTTGAACAAATCAAGGTTCTGGAGTTCACACACCCTGAGCTCTACCAGCACTTTGCACAGACAGTGGGTTGTTCGTGATCGCCCAGGCTGGTGTTGTGCTGTCGGAGGTGATATGAAAGTTGAACAGACCATCCAGCGAATGTCAAAGGGACCTGGAGGTCACTGCGTGGTGGGAATGACATGCAATGCGAGTGCTGTGGCAGAGTTCGAACTCTTGTACCATGAAATTAGGTCTATCACCAACGCGCTCAACCATCTCACCACCAATCATCCATTGAACCACACAGAATGCCAACTACGGCATGCTCTGAACACCACCTGTCGTCTCACGTTCAACAAAAATGTTGCAAATCTGCTGGACTTTGTGCTAGACCACCAAAATCCTTATTCAGTGTTGGTCAATGTACCTGTACCATTGCACAACCTGCTCACAAAACAGGCTGTTCACAAAGAGGTTGCTGTGTGTCTGCTCAAGTGTCTCAAGAACGGTGAGCATGTCTACCAATCATTCAGGTAGGAGAGGGTAGTGGAGAAGAGCAAGAAAATGAGTGCAACCATATCGAAACGTAAGCTTCCTCATTTCACAGATGAACCTCATAAGATGCCAACAACTATTTCAAAACAGAAGGACCTTTCATCCAAGGAAGTGGCAGAGGCACAGAGGAACATAGACATTGCTAAGGAGAGAGGGATGGACTACAGACAGATTCTTGCTCATGATGTGTTCACAAAATCGCCACTCTTTGATGGTGACTTTCCTTCTCACACAAAAAAGTCTTCACTAATTGGGGAGATTGAACCTCATCTGGACCTCACCCAGTGGAGTTACATGTCTACTCTTAACACTCATATTGTGGTAGACTTCATGTCCAAGATGCGGCAGATGCCTCTGGCACAGTTTCCTAATATAGGTGCTGTTATAGATGCAGTCCTTAGCTCAACATTATGCATGTCACAGGAGTCACAGCTTGTCCATCTTGTATTTGACTCCTACAATGACATGTTTCTCAAGGAAGGGGAGCTCATGCAGCGTACTAATCCTGCATTAGGCATTGACATTGTTGATATCAGCAGAGATACACCCATCCCTCAACAAATTGACAAGTTTTGGGCTTCTCAGGCAAACAAAAAGAATCTCCAGCTGCTGGCTCGAGACACCGCTTTCCAACAAGCCTCCAGTAATGTCACCATCATCGCCAGCTCTATTGTGTCTGATGACGAGGTGCTTCCAGCAAAAGTAAGTGATGGTGAAGAAGTACCAGAGTTGCTGAGTTGGACTAAAGAGGCAGACAGCAGGCTGGTGGTGCATGTGGAGTGGGCTGTTCATGTAAAACAGTGCAAGAGAATTATTGTAGTCTCCAATGACACAGACACCTTTGCAATACTGCTACACTACACTCCATACCTCCAAACACTGGGGTTAACAGAAATGTGGCAGCAGTATAGCACCGGTGAAAAGCGACGCATGCTTCCACTGCATCAGGTGATTTCTCGTCTTGGAGCACCACTGGCCAAGACAGTGATCAAAGCCCATATACTAACAGGAGATGACTGTATGAGTAAGGTGGGCACCAAGCACGCTGCTATGGCATGTGACCCAGTACAGCATCTGGCAAACTTTGGAGAGATGGACACTTTGTCAGAGCAAGATGCAGCATTAGCAGAGAAGTATTTGGTGCGTGTTTGGGCAGGAGCTAAGTCAACTACAGTACAACTGCTAAGACGTTTGACCAACTGAGGGTAGAGAACAATGTAGGTGGTAGTGCTTGCATTGATTCACTCCCTCCTACAAGCAGTGGGATTAGAGGCCACATTCAACGAGGAGCCTTTCTAGTGTTTCGGGCATGCCATCTACTTGACAAAGAGACAACCAAAGAAAATTATGCAATATGCAAACCACTGGGACATGGATGGGAGGAATATTCTGGAACACTATTACCATGCAAGTATCTGAAACCATTACCACAGAATCTGCTCAAAACATGCAAATGTGCAGGCAGGTGTGTCAGTCAACTCTGTGGGTGCCGTTCGGCTGGAGTGAAGTGTGTAATTTTTTGCCATGGAAAGAAAGAGAATTCGTCATGTCAGAACCTGCCACTGAAACAATAACTTCCACGTGTGATGTGGTGCACATTTGGAGAAACATTATATTATTTGTTTTCCCTTTGCATATATATATATTTTTTTTACGGAGAAAACGTTATAACTTTATTAACACTGACACTTTCCATTTAATTATCAATGATATTCAGTCATATATTTCAAAACAATTATGACTTTCTGTTTATACCATCATGTCACAAATCAGTATAGTGTGTGTTCTGGTTTAAATCTGAGGTATTAATATTGGAACCCTTGAGTGAATTACGGTCTAGTTGTGGTCACACTGTCCCAGACATTTGAAGGTCAAGATGACCCTGAATGATAAAAGAAACATCAAAAATGAATTTTCCACCCTCAAAATAGTTGGATTGGAAGTATTACATGTGTATCTACTGAAAAAAAAAAAAAAAAGTGAATTTTTATCACTGTTCACGGCAACCATATTTAATTTGACCACAGGAATATTCGTGGCGCGATGGCGGACAAGCACCTCCATGATTTGTCATGTCCAGGGACCCATTAACTAAGATCAGGTGAGAAATCCCCCCAACACCATTTTGCAAACGGGTCTGTAGGCGAGGTACAGGATTAAATCTGCGACCTCCTAGTAAATGTTAAACAGGAGCGGCCGTCTGACCCTCTCTCACATGACCCCACTCTTTGGTCTGACTTTCCCACCGCCATCTACTACTACTACTATGGTTCTTTCACAGCAAGAAGTCCGTTCAGGGTGTGGCAGAATTTGGAATTCCCCAGAGTGCGACGTTGCCAATTTGACCACCAATTATCGGATTATCACTCTCCCTACCTACCCCCATCACACCTGTTTCTCTCTCTCTCTCTCTCTCTCCCTCTCTCTCTCTCTCTCTCTCTCTCTCTCTATATATATATATATATATATATATATATATATATATATATATATATATATATATATATATATTGTATATATTTATTATTTATTTTCAATTTTTTTCCACACCACGTATGAGGTAAAAGTCTAGGCGCGTTTTATTTTTAAGAGGTTTCCCCTGTAGGCCTAATCCTCTCTCTGATCTTTAATCATAATCTTCTTCGTCATCAGAACTTTCTGTTATATTGACGAGAGAGAGAGAGAGAGAGAGAGAGAGAGAGAGGTGGGATGGGGGTAGGTAGGGACAAAGTGATAATCCGATAATTGGTGGTCAAATTGGCAAGTCTACGGCGTGGCAACGTGGGAAAAAAGCACTGCCACGTGTCGTAGAATTCATTCAAATCGTTGTTATAATTCTAAAAAGTGATACTCAATGTACTATATAGCTTCCTTTACTATATACAGAATATAAAAAACAATTTCAAATAGCACATAAATGGGAAATAAGAGAGAGAGAGAGGCATGTACTACGGTTGATTTGGCAGCATCGCTAGAGGTGATTCACCAGGTGGGCCCCACCCTGAACGGACTTCTTGCGGTGAAATGACCATAATACTACCAACACCCACACTCCCACACACACACACACACACACACACACACACATCTACAGGTTAATAATAGAGAAGAATGACGATAACAGGCTCTCACCATTCCCAAGTCTGATGGAGGAGGTGTGTGTGTGTGTGTGTGTGTGTGTGTGTGTGTGTGTGTGTGTGTGTGTGTGTCATTTTGCTGTCTGCGCTTTTTGGGTGCGTTTTCGGGATGGATTTGGCGCCAACAGCACCCATCGACCTGGCAGCACCAGAGTTGCCAGCTTGGCGGATTTTCCGCCAAATTGGGTGGTTCCCAATTTGGCAGTAAATCCGCCAAGCTGGCAACTCTGGCAAATTGGGGCTGGCGGGTTAAATTTAATATAGGCGGTTGGGTGGTTTTTTGGGCGAGTTGATATCTTAACTGGCGGGTTTTCGGCGGCTTCAGTTTGAGAGGGTATTTGCTAAATTAACCTTACTGTAACTCTTGTCTCTTAGCAAAAACAAGGGTGACCTGAGAGATCAAGATCGAGGGCAGGTGGTGGTGGGTGAAACTGACGAAACCATTAGCACCCGGCCCAGCCCTCCCTCGGGATATGACTCCCCTAATCCACACTCAAACACAGGTCACGGGGCCTGGCGGCCATGTATGCCGTTGTGGTAAAATAAAAGAGGCAGCATTTCAATTTTAGTCAGGGAGCAGTGAAGGGAGGTTTGCTGGATAGTGGAACTGGGAAGATAATGGGTAAATATGCAAAGTATAAGAGAAAATACAATTAAATCTGTGAAAAAGAAAATGGATTGCGATAATGGATTGTCTGTCCCAGGTGATGAAACAAGTGCATTTTGCAAATTAAATATATGACTAATGTGAGGCTAATGTATGAAGTTTGTATAAGATATAACTATTTTTCACGTCATTTGTTGCTCATTCGCGACTTTTTCATGTCAAGATCATCTTGATATTAATTTTGACTGATACTGAGTTTCAAAAACGGGTTACGGCAAGATTGTATTGGCTTTACAACAGCGCTATCTGTAAACATTGTCCGTGCGTCATGGCTAGCTTGGAAGATTTCCTGGAAATAGAGGAATTTATTGATATTTTTCCTCAGGTGACTAACCAGACGGGTCTCTGGCTTGAGAATATGGCGGCAGATGAAGGGGCAGTTGTACCATTGTTGTTGGACACAAGGTAAAATGGTCATAAATATTTTGGTGGCAAAAGAATTGTTTCAGTGGGTACACAGTTTAATAAGATATTTCATAGGTCAATAACCAGACAGGTGCTTAATGTATTTCAAATACAGCAGAATACAGTGTGTTTTCAAAAACCTGAATGGTGTCTTCTGAAAAATATTTGGTTTAAAACGTTGTGGCATGAACTGAATGATAGTAGGCTATGGGTAATCATTAAGGAGACAAGACAAAATTTAAAATGAACTAATAACCCTGCCTTTGAAATGATTCAGTGACTTTATAAAGGTGTATAGAAGTGAGGTATCATGTGAAGAGGATCCATCAATAAATGGAAAATACCAAAACAGTTAGGCTAGGTTAGGATGCTTGGTTAAGTTTACATAAAATTTGTTTGGTTTGCATACAGAAGGTTAGGTTGGGATTAGTGAAGTCCAGTGAGGTTATGAAATTTTTGGTTAGGTTTTGATAACATGGCACTGATAAGGCTTATTTTTGTTCAAAAATGGCATTCTAATATGGAGTCTGTCTTTGCTAACCACAAGATGGCATCCATCTGTAAAGAGACATTGTTTTTTTAATGCTTTTTACCACTATGAAAAAAATGCAGTCAGAAAATAAAGAATCCCATGAGATAAGAAAAGAAAGAAGTGATGGAAACTGCAAAGTAAGGTGGTCTTGTGTCTCTTTAAGGACTACCATATTTTGTATTATTCTTCTTAGCATTCTCCAGTTTTTTTTTCCTTTTTTTTTGTATTATTTCTGTTTCAGACATGTATGGAATTCTTTTTTTTGTACATTTTTTCAGTATTTTAGACAATTCTAAGACACTTTCCTTCTATGGCATACTCACTGAAAATTTTTTTATTTCATCAGTTAGGATAGGTTAATGTCTGTTCAAGTGCCAAATTAAAATTACTTCTGGTGAATATGCCTGAAATACCCACGCGGCGGCTGGGTGAACCCGACACCACCACTCCAGCAGGAGAGTATGAGGGGGCGATACCCACCCCACAAGGGGATGCTGGAGAGGCTGGCTTACCTGGCTCACTGTCCACGCAAAAGTGACATATCTCTCCCATGACTTGGCGCCCCTCTCCCCCACAGCCAGACCACCCGTCAATGTACAGGAAAAGTACACTACTCTTCAGCAGAGGGAACGCTTGCAAGAATCAGGGTGGGATTTGCAGTGGCAAAGTCCCAAGCAAGCCCTCAGATGCCAAGTCACATGGATCGGCCTCCTATTTAACACAGGACTCAGGAGGAGCCTCAAGGGTTGCTATCCCCCTAACCCAATGGAAGGAGGGCATGCTCCATCGGAGCTGTGGCGAAAGCCGAGAGAGTACATCCGACCTCTTCCTCCCGACATCCCTGGGACAAATCCTTCCCCGACGGAAGGAGGGCACACTCCATCAGAGCTGTGGCATAAGCTGAGAGAGTACGTCTGACCTCTTCCTCCCAATGTCGCAGGGACAGGAATCCCTACCCGAGCAGGAGGGCATGCTCCATCGGAGATGTGGTGCAAGCTGAAAGAGTATGTCCGACCTCTTCTTCCCAACGTCGCTGGGGCAGGAGTCCCAGGCCCTACGGCCAGAGTGCAGACTCCGCTGGATCAGTGGCTGTGGCGAGGAGAGCCTGACGGGCACCCACTCTAAGCTGCAAGGGTTGGCGGTGTCTGGGAGAGTCTCCCCCAACTCCTCCCACACTCCTGTCTTTCATAGGAGCACAGGCAGTGCCTGATGGAGGGAATGCCCCATGGACCTCCCCCACACACCCTGGACTGGCCTCACAGGCCTGCCAAGTATGAGGACCGGCCCTCGGCTGCCCTTCCTCCGCTAGTCCCCAGGCACCTACAGAGGGAAACACCTCTAGCTCCGCCCACCACTCCTGCAGCAAGGCACCCCTCTCCCCGTCTCTGTCCTCGAGAGGACGGGATTTGCTTCCCTACAGACACCTCATCTGATAAGACTTGGCGAGATGTCCCCAAGGCCAGGTGTCCAGTTCCTGCAGCCCTGCCCACCCCAGGTGCTGACGGGCTTCGCCAGGACGAGAGGCCACAGTCCAGCCCTGACAGCCTCCTCCCGTAGACGAGACTGCAGTTCTTGGAGTCAGTTGGCCTCTCTGGATGCTCGCTGCGGTGGCCGGACTTCCCCCGGCGCAGGTGGCCCCAGTCCCTCCCTGATGGAGGCCCTGTGATTCCTTCCCCCCCCCCGTCCATATCCACGGTGCCTCGCCCCAGTGCCCTACCCCCTTCTCTCCCCCCCAGCCGGGTGTCACCCCCCCCCCAGTGTGCCATAGTGAACCCTGTTACCTGGATCTTACGCACGGAGTGTTCGACACCCACCCATGGGTCAGTCCCCCGACAGTGACAACTCTCCCTCAATGTTGCCCCTACTGGACAACATACGTCAGTGTGACCCTCCCCCAGTGTGCTTCCCCCCTCCCCTCCCTAGACCCTCAGTCCCCATCCCCCACATGAATAAACCCACCCTAGACTCAATAATACCCTTCCCTCCCAGTGTGAGACCGTATATACTCTCGTTCTATGTAATGCCCACATAGCATAAGATTAGCTACAGCATCGTCCATGTCACACGGATATATTGTACTAGCTAGGGCCTCATCTATGTCGCGTGAATACTTAGGTTTAAGGGCTTGAATTTATGTTGTCATCCATGTCACGCCTGGTTGGTTGGGTATACTGTATTATATTGTCCGTATGTGTGAGTATGATGTACCTGACATCTTTGTGAAATATTGTCTGTGACACCGTTTTTTTTTTTTTTTTTTTAATTTGTCCAACTCCTGGGCATAGGCTTCGCAGCCTGCTCTCAAGGCCCAGTAGTCCTCCTGCATACCATACACCTCTCTACATGTCACCATTTCGGTGCTAACACCCACCATCCATATTGAATACATGCAAGGGCTGTCTCATACAGGACTGGTGTATTGGTATTAGCGGGGGTACTTTGATGACATATTGGCGGGTTATCTGGTAGATGAGGAAAGTCTGCTTTTATGAAATTCAAATCCTTAAACTGTTCCCTGCCCCAGTCAGGATTCAAACCTGGGTCCATCAGGACTGCAGGCCGCCTCTCTACCGATTCAGCCACCGCCTCCCCCAAATGGACATGACCCTATCTCAGGAAGGCGTAATTCCTTGTACAGGTCACTTTTGTTGAACTAGGTGGAAAGTGATTGTTGTAAACCTTATTTGAAGTCATTGTAAGTTTCTCAGTTTTGCTCATAGAACGGTGTGTGTATTTGTCTTCGATAATATATAAGTGTGCTTGTTGACCAGTGGTGTTTGTGTTCTCCTTTCCTTGCTAGTACTGACCTGGTCGGGAACAAAGAACCCGAGACTGCACCGTGTCTGTGCCCGAGATGTTGGGGCACAAAGTACGCTGCATATCAATGCCATAGAAGAAACGTGTCTTAGAATTGTCTAAAATACCGAGAAAAATGTATCAAAAACAACAAATTACATATATGTCCAAACGGTATTTATCTTTTTTTTTTTTTTTTTTTCTTAGGGATGAACATGACAAGCTTCAGGGGTTTAAAGAAGTCCTACGTGCGAAGGATGATCTAGAATTCTTCAGGCATATGAGGGTGACCAAGAATACATTTAATTTCATCTTGGACACTGTTAAGCTGCACTATCAACCAGCACAAAGAGGAGACCATCTGCCCGTGGAAGCTAGGCTGGCACTGGATGTCACCCTTTGGTATCTGGGTAATAAAACAACTTACCGGGAGATAGCTGAGTTGTTTAGTTTGTCCCAGTCGACAGTTTTTTCTTTTGTTCAAGACATTCTCAGTATTTTGTGTGACCTTGGTGGCAACTTTATAAAATGGCCAAATGTACGAGAGGCAGCTGTTATTGAAAGAGAATTTCAAGAGATTGCAGGATTCCCAGGTGTTATTGGAGCACTGGATGGATCACACATTTTTATAAACTCACCAGAAGACATGCAGGCTGATTATGTGAATAGAAAACACAGTCATGGTGTTAATTTGATGGCATCATGTGACAGTAGGAAGAAGTTTACTTCAATCGACGTTGGTTTCCCTGGTTCTGCCCATGACAATCGTGTTTTTTCCACATCAGCATTGAATGTTGACACTGAGTGCAACAGACAGGCATATTTTCCCTCACCCTCTTATCGCCTCCTAGGAGATTCTGCATTTGCCCTGTCTACCTACCTATTATTTCCCTATAAAGATATATACAGGAAGATTAAACAGAGACCAAGTAAGGTATAATAAAAAAACTTTCCAAGACTAGGGTTATTATAGAGAATTCATTTGGTTTTTTGAAGGGCGGGTTCAGAAGGCTTAAGTTTTATGGAGGCCGAGATTGAGAAAATACCAAATATTGTAACAGCTTGTTGTGTTCTTCATAACATTGCCCTACATTTTCCTGAAGAGGAAGCTGCTCTCCTGAGGGAGGGCCCACTTCTTCTTGAAGATAATCTCAATCCTCTTGCTGAAATTGCCCTTCCACATGATGTGGAGGCGAGTGAGAAACGAAACATCATTTCATCCTTGCTTTGATAAACTGCTTAACAGGTGTACATAATTATTGTTTTATATATATATATATATATATATATATATATATATATATATATATATATATATATATATATATCAGGTTTTGAGTAAATTATAGTATTTTGTTTGTGGTCTTGATGCCTTAAGATTTTTAATGATGGAATTTGCTGTTTCTACTCTGCCATTGTTTTGAATATCACTGATTAATTTCATGACATCCCTGTTGTCTTTTTTCCATATGAGTGCTACTTACTGAGTATAAAATATATATTGACTGTACAGTGTTCTCAATTTTGTACAATGTTTTTCACGCTCAAGGGAACTGTTTGTCATTGCCTTGATCACATACTGTACATAACTCTGTGTGTGTGTGTGTGTGTGTGTGTGTGTGTGTGTGTTTTGAAATCACTTATGCTAGGAAGAAATTACAGATTATATTTGTAATGTTTGTTAACATTTACATTGACATCAATGTTTGTTTTATTCAAGTTTGTTAACTTTTACACTGACATCAATGTTTGTTTCATTAAGTTTTACTTTGGTGTTCTGGCGGAAGCACCATTGTTTTTAAGAATGTTTTCTCTAGCACTGTCATATTAAAAAAAAAATATTCTTTTTTTTTTTTTTCCTTCATATGTAGATCACTTTTCAGCTTGAACATTGGTAAATACTTCATATATCCTGTAATTGTTGCTTCACCTTCCTCGTGTTTAGCAAGTGATCTTTGTAAAATCTTTGTAATTTCTGGAAAGTAAATACTAATATGAATTCTTGTTTTATACAGCCTATCCTTTCAACAGTACAACCAAAGTGTTTTTAAAGTGGTGGTTTACATTAGGGGTCGGCAACCTCCGGCCTGCAGAGTCCGAACTCATAGCCCATCACCCTGCTTGATATTTTATAACAATCCGGCCCGCAACAGCCTAGCCAACTAAATGAGTATATTGTCACAAACTGTTTTCGGCAGTCAATGATTTGCATGTTTTTCAATAAATTTCTTGTAATCTAGTCACTGGTTTGCCTGCTTTTCTATAAAAATTTTTGTATATTGTCACAAACTATTTTCTGCAGTCACTGATTTGCATGTATTTCAATAAATTTCTTGTAATCTAGTCACTGGTTTGCCTGCTTTTCTATATATATATATTTTTTGTATATTGTCACTGTTTTTGGCATTCAACGATTTGCATGTTTTTCAATAAATTTCTTGTACTCTAGTCACTGGTTTGCCTGCTTTTCTATAAAATTTTTGTACACTGTCACTTTTGGGTTCTCTTTGGCACTCCGGCCTGCAGGCTACTCCTAGAAGCTTTCTCTGGCCCTCGCACTGAAAAGGTTGCCGACCCCTGGTTTACATGATCAAGAAGATATGAATTAAACATGACACTGATCTTGAAATTAGACTGAACTTAATGCAAAACCCAATTCAGACACTTTCTGGAAAATACATATCAGACAGTTGATAATGTGTAACATACACAACATATGAACTGGAAGTACAAAGAACTTATAACAGAAATTTTGATTTAACATGACTTACTGAGAAAGCTAATGCTGACTTCTTACATGGTTTTCATACAGTATTAAACCAAATTATGTACACACTTGGCTATATAAAAATAATTCTCTACCACTATGTGTTCATCATCATCATCAAATCCTCAGTTGCCCCTTGAGTAGTGTAGGAACCTTGGACTAGGCAAGTTGGTCTTGACATTTAAGATGAGTGAGCAGCCTGACTCATCCCTGGGCGGCATTATGTTAGCAATAAACCCCCACCACTCGTTGGATATAAACCTGCACCCACTCAATCCGACTGGAGTGCCTTAATTTCCCACTAAGCCAACAGGTGGCATAATTATGTTATATGTTTAACACCCAGCGAAGTAAATGGTTTCCTGATGTACAGGAAACCATTTGGCTTGTCACTCATTGTAGAGTGACCCATAGACAGAAGAGGAAGAATGAATTAAAGAAAGAAGAAGAAGGAAGGAAGAGAAGAAAGGACAATCACCCGAGTGTTGCACTACACAGTGAGTGAATGGTGAGTGCTCCCACCTACCATGACCACTAGGTCTAATATTTGCTAAATCTCACTCCTTTTTTCACATGCTGCAACAAGTGCCTCTTGGGACTCAGCCACCCTCTGAGTTAATGCCTCCATCACCTGGTTATGTCGTTTTATTTCAGCCAATTGCTCTAAAGCTATATTCTCCATAAGCCTCCCATGTGAGAGTGGTTGCAATCTTCTTCCTCGCTGCCTTGCCCGGGCTTGAGGGAGATTCGGTGCCTGCATTCGATGTTCCTGATCGTCACTATCCTCACGATGTCCTTGAACATCAACATTTTCCTGGATAGTGGGTTCAGGGCCTGGGTCGGCTGGTAAAGGTTGGTTGGAAGGTTGAGCCTGTGATGGTCCTGGCTGTGGAAAACCTGACCCTGAAAGTCCCTGAGATGTCCCTGGTTGTGACACTTGTGGTTGGGGTAGGGATGTCTGTGATGGTACTGCTGGAATTTCTGGAGAGCATGCAGTGGCATGAATGGGTCCCAAACTCATATGATTAACTGGATGAGCAGAAGGGCGAACACCAAGAATCTGGTCAATAGTTTCAAATGACAGTGGAGGTTGTGTGTGAGACTCACCGATTCTTTTGGTTCTGTCCTTGTATTTATGGTACTTCATCTTCAAATTGTTCCACTTGTTCTTTACATGGTCAACTGTAACACCTGGCATCTGTTGGGGAACAGATATTAAATGGTAAGACAGTAAGGTCATCATATATTAACCCCTTAACTGTGGGGCGTCACTTTCGTGACTCTCGGGAGCAAGGAATCATACCAGGGGGCGTCATTTTTGTGATTCTGTGTTATTTTTAATTCGCCCCGGCCTTTCAAGTGGTGGCTTGTATCATCCATCAGTACTACCAGTGTCCAGCTATACTCAGTTCTGCTAATGTCACCTGTACCCCCATCCACTGTTGACAATTTAGCCATTTTTCTCCTATCCTTGACTCCCCCCCCTCCTTACCTCCCCTCCATTACCCTCTCCTCCCGCCTGACCAGCTGCGCTGCACTACACAAATGCTGGACGGATTTTTCCGTTCATTTTATCCATTGAAATGTGCCCTTTGCCCTATTCTTATAGAAAATAATATATAAAAGAAAGAGAAAAAGTAATTGATACTGCCATACATCTGGAATGGGCTAATTATCACCTGGCAACACCTCACGTGCACTCGTTCGCTAGTTTTCCCTGTTTATATCCCTTGAAATATGCCATATGACCTGTTCTCATATATAAGTGATATTTACAGTACATTCACCTGGAACTACCTAATTTATTATGTATTGTCTAGATTTCCTGCCAATCATTTCATAGAGCATATATTAGCAGCTGTCACCATGCTGACATTGGCAGTCCTTCACTGCCCCTAGGCAACAATATTCAGTGTACTGTCGTCTATCAAGGTGAAACCACGTCGAATTCGCGCCTATTCAATTCCGCTGCTTTTTTGTCCCATGCAATGGGCTCTGTGACCTTTACCCCTACTAAACCTCATGTGGAAAGGGGTAAAGGGCTAAGTGACTCTGCTGTGGAACGTGAACTGGCTAATTTATCAATGAAAATGATGGACACTGACTATGATCTTTCTGGTGACTAAAACAGTGCAAGTGGAAATGTAAATAATGTGTAAATAATGTGTAAACAGCAAGTGAAAGCAATGAATGTAAATATAAATGAGCAGTGGAAAATAGTTTTATAAGTTACTGCAAGCGACAGTGCATAACATAGTGTAAATAAAATCTATCTATCTATCTGTCTATTGCCAGACACCTCAATCCCGTTCAGGGTGGCCACAAATAAATCGCCTCCACGTCTCACTGTCCCTCACCATTTCACTGCCCTGCTCCCAACTCACACCCCCCTCTCTCATATACCTCTCCACCCCATCCCTTCATCTCATCCTCGACCTCCCCCTCCCTCTCCCCCCCTCCACCTCACTCACATACACTCTCTTCATCAGTCTTTCACCTTCCATCCTCTTCACATGGCCAAACCACCTCAGTGTATTCCTCCTAACGCTTCCTATCACATCCACATCCACACCACAACGCTCCTTTATATCCTCATTTGTCAGCCTGTCTCTCCATGTGACTCCACAGGCTCCTCTCAAATAACTCATTTCCACTGCTCTCACTCTTGACTTGTACCCTTCCAACAACGTCCAAGCTCACTTCCATACATTAGAGTTGGTATCACAACACTGTCATGTATTGTGATATCAACTCTAACTTATGGAAGTGAAGCTTGGACGTTGTTGGAAGGGTACAAGTCAATAAAATAAAATGTAAATAATGTAAATAAAATAGAGAATGTAAACAGAAATGTAAATGAGTAGTGATATAAGAATACGAGTATATATACTAGAAGTAATGAAAGTGTAAGTTTCACTCTAGCATGTATGAATACTGTGTGTTATGAAAGTGAAAGTGACAGGTTCGCTCTCAACGCTAGTATACAGGACAAGAAAGTGAATGCCTGGAGTGAAAATAAACTACTAGTACTGAAAGAAACTTATAGATAAATATTGTAAATAAAAGTGTGATAAAGTACTAGGAATATAAAGTGTGAGTGTGTTTATAAATAATAAATGACAGCTCTGCCTCAGAATACCATCGGGGATCCAGCACGGGAGGAAAGCTCGTATGCGCTCGTAATTTCCGTTGCTTTCACAGTGTTTTTTTTTTGGGGGGAATATGGATTCCAAAGTACTTGAAATTCATAGAATAGTGTTTGTAGTTATAATATCAGGCAGTGGTAACCATATTACAGGGTATCGGGAAGTGTAAAGTGGAGACATCATTACCCAACTTCAGAAGTCTCCATAAGTCCTACGGTACTCGACAAAGGCTCAACAAACATCCCAGGAGAAAGCTGAATGTATATGCCACAAGCATATTTAATTAAAATATTCTAGGACTAATTACTGATTTTTGGCAAATATTTTTAGAAAGTCTGTTGGAGCGCGAATATCCTAGCGGGACACGCAAGTCGAGCCAAAACAACCCCGCAGTTTAGGGGTTAAAAGATGCTAAATGCAGGGAATAGGGAATAGTTTTGCCCAGGCTAGACCTTATTAGATCATATATCCCTGCTAGATTAAAGGAGGACGCTACCCCTCCCAGCATGGAAGGTACCAGGCACGGCTCGAACTCACGACCCCCTGATCCTAAGGCTGACGCTCTACCACTGAGCTACCCTGCCCCCGAAAAATGCAGGAAATGAAAAATGCTTTCCACAACATATCATGTCAAAATAACCTACAGTGAACATTAGACTGTTCCAAATGATGCTATTTACATGGCAACTCACAAACTGTAGCTGGGACATGCATTAACAGATCACCAAATACTGTATAGACATTGTCAACATCAAGCTGAGATCATGTTACTAGTTTAAAAGAGTAATTATGTAAATAACACTGCAATGCTTATGACAAGTAAGTCATGATTATAAATGTAATACACTGATATGTGCTATGTGCAGTATGTGACCCAACTGCTGAGCAAAATATAACCAAACCACAACCATAAAAAGGTAATGCAGCACAAGACCTTACGATTCATGAAGCAGGCCTACTGCTGAAATCAGTATATGAACAAATGCTTAAAAAGTAAAAGGAAGGTATATTGAGACAGTTTGCAGATGGCTTGCTTAAAAAGTAAAAGGAAGATATACTGAGACAAAGTTTGCAGATGATTTTGCCTTGCCTAGCACATCAACATCACCACTGAAAGGTGACCCATTTCAATATTTACTTGGAAATATTTCAAAATGAGAAAAATATATGTGTGCGAGTGATACTGTTTTACTATAACTGTCAACATATATACAGAGATCCAAAGACACGAAAAATCCTTGTATCACAGTTATGTAAGATATAGGTGATGTTTCCATCATGTGCAAGCCAAACCCAAGGCCAAAACAAACTACCAAAAGCTGCTGTGGTAATTACTCTTACTGAGTACAGGCAACTAGTGTGTTAATCTTTGTTTTCTGTATTAGGTGCATGGCTAATATTATAGTGGCCTATATTTATTTGTTACAAAGAGTTGTTGGAAGTACGGTGAAACAGTTAAAGTAATATAAAACAGACAGTAACCAAAAGACCCTCTTTAGAAGCCAACCAAAAGAACCCAGCCAAGTTGTTTGAAACATGCAACACACTATACAAGTGTGCACCAGGAAGCTTGTTTTTCAGGGACTACTGCAAGCAATAGCAGCTGAGCTTACAGCATTCACAATGGAATTAATGTCAGTACCTGACCATCCTTGTTGATACTGTATTCTTCCAGCTTTCCTTTGACTGGCAAAGGTATCACCTGTGTTGATGACACAGGGATATATAATATGTAGTACGAAGTCATAATTATTTGAAATCTGCAGTAAATCAGACAGGACGTACACACTTCTGTACAGAAGTACAATTAATGCCACATATAATCAAAATTACCAAATATTCAGCATGAACCGAGGGCCAATACGTCTGTTACATTACAGCAGATTTAACATCACAAGATGAATACATACAGACCTCAACCTGCATTTCATGGCACATGTCCATCCACACAGCAGTGTTCTTCTCCAGTTTACCACTAAGTCTGGTGTAATTATCTCTGATGAGACAGACAAGTACCTCGGTGCAATGTGAATTCCACATCTGACTGTCTCTTGCACCACCATGAGACTGCGTCACTGTAATAGAAATGTCTGTACTGTATGAGAAGAGAATAAATGTATGACTGGAAATTCTTCTTCATGTAAACTTAGTTCTCCTATTTTTCATCCCAACAAGTAGACAAACAGTGCCAAGAGTTTTGTGAATGATATTACAAGCCATCATATGATTCATGCTGTTAAAGTTAGTAGGACAGTTTTAGTGGTGATCGTAAGTAGTACTTGATGCAACACACCTATCTTTGATGAGCTGGCTTGTCCTGTCCTTGTGTACTCTTCTTGAGCACAATGACGAGCTAGACATAAGGAAGCCTCTCTTTCAGTGGTGTACTCAGTATGACAACGGCTACATGATGGTGTTTCGGTGCCTGAAAAAATAGAGTATCAGAGATTAATAAATCTTAATAAAGCATTAGTAAGTATGGAGCTTGCAACAAATATATTGTACCTATTATGAATGACGATATTGAGCAACAAGTAACAAATGTATGCAACATGCATGGTAATCCATTCCCCATCCCAAATAAATGAAAACGACTGTCCTTGAGAGTCAGCACAACTTTATCCATTAGGAAAACAACATCATTAAATGCTAGAGCATTATATTAATAATCTGTCATACTTTGTGCAGCAGATTGTCCATGATCATCTTCCACGAGGTGGACCACCAAGCAATTGGTCGCTTGGTTAATGGACTGGTATTCTTTACCACACCGCTGGCATTTAATTCCTAAAAAATGAGAGAGAAATCAGTTTCTGGTAGCAGTAAAATATTAGTGGTGCATGCATAAATTACCAAATAATGAATGGAGATATTGTATTCTTATATTTAAATATGACAATGGTCTTGCGTTTGAATCTATATCTCTCAAAAAAAATTCTTTCATCATCAACAGGTAAAAATGTCAACTTGGCAGCTCACACACACACACACACACACACACACACACACACACACACACACATACACATAAATATTAAACAAGTACCATACACACAATTCCAATATACCATTGCCATTGTTCTACTGCTTAAATATTTCAACATGACAGAGCCAAACTGCAAGTAAAAACTGAACATATATCATACCTGGTAACGGTCTTTGGGTTGCATGGACAGTTCCAGCATGAGAGCAAGCCTGAGCCTCTTCCACAGAATTGTGAAGAGACTGGCACACACTGCACACATATAGCCTGTGATGGGTGAAATGTGTCAATCAGTAAACACCGCCATATGATGCATGCCTGCTTTTGATAATCATTTACAGGCTATTCCTGTGAAGAAGTTTTTTTTATTAGAAAGAGATGTTACAGTGGAAATGTATACTGTAATGAAAACCCTGAGAAAGGAATTGGAATAAAACATCATGAGGAATAACAATTAGGGTAATGCTCCTAAGTTCCATGTACCAGATTCTTTTTAAGTGAGGATGCTAATAAGAATCACTTTTGTGAGATAAATAGTGGTCATAAAGATGTGCAGTACCTTGGTGGCAAGCAACCAAACCTGGATGAATCATGAGAAATTTAGGAATCAAATGGAAAGGTCCATGTGGTGGGAAACTAATCCACATGTGTACCCTAGTATCTTTGCCTTCCTTTATTCATGGTTTTATACTAACTGAAGTTTGGGGATAAATTTTATACCTAACACATCCTTGCATATATTTTTCCCTCTAATTAAGTTAATCTGATAGTTTCTTATGTGTTTCAAGCTTCTTATGCTCTGCTTTGAAACTGCTTACTATTCCTATTCTAGCCCGATCAAAGGGGGAAAAAGGAAAGAAAATCAAAATGGGGCTCTTCCAAAACAGTAATGCACATGAAAAACATGAAGCACACGGCACACCATATGAAAAAAAAATACCAAAACCAAAGTAGATGAATGTAATACGGCAGCAATATTTCATAGTGCTATTTTGATGCTGAACATTAGGCATCTCCGAGTAAATGCTATAATAACACCACATTATTCATTTTGCAAATATATATACCATTAATTCACAGGGCAAGAATGTGTGTCTTAAAAATTACCAAGGTTCTTGTCTTTCCATTTTTTTTCCCAATATAATTTTGGTATCTGTTAAACATAATTTTTTTGAAACGAAACATGAATGGTTGGCATCTGAAGCATATGAGGAGCAATACTATAAAAAAGGAACCAGGCTAAGGGAAGTTAATGAAAATAAGTTTAAATGCTTCTGGGAGGACTCATGTTTGAAATATTTACCCTGTGAATGCTTATACCCATCAATATTTCTGCACTGGACACAATTTGCATTAAAAGACACAGTTTGCCAGTCAAAATCATTATATAACTGGTGAAGGGTTTAAGTAAAAACATAGCTAATAATGCAGAATACGCCATAAGCTGATAAAAGCTCTCTTGAAACTTATATCCTCCTTATGTTTTACCATAGGCTGCGAAGACACGGCTTACTATATCAGCAAGTAATTACCGTTCATAATCTTTCAGTGTAGAATTCCAAATTAACCCACATCAATTTTACTTACGTATCACTTGTCTCCATTGTCCTATCCACTGTCCTTCACGGCACTTCTGTTTCACGTGGCTCCTGCTGAGATTTGAGGCCTCTCCAGTGGAAAGCACCGTTCCTCAAGAACCACACGTTGATGAAGTAATATGGAAAATCACACACACTTCAATGAGTTCAACAGGTGGAGGGCTTTCTTCTCTACCGAGTCCGGCTCGACCTCCGTTGCTCAGGATTTGTTTACAAAATGAAAAGTCAATATCGGTCAAAATACCTTGGGAGGAACATTGACTAATCTTGCCTAGTCATGCTCAAGATTCAATATCGTTTTGACTTTTAGTGCTCGCGAAAACGGGTATCAGCATGAAAGTCAATATACGATATCAATATTGGTCAAGATAACATGACTTTTAATGTCGCGAAAACGCGACTCTAATATTATTAGTCTGTGATTACTGACAAGGCAGTTTTTAGGCGGGTGAGAAGGCTGACATTTTGGCGGGTTTGGTGTGAGGAACTCAACGGGTTGGCAGTTTCTGACCTGGCAACCCTGAGCAGCACTGAGGTGTAGTTAGTGGGTGTCAGTGGTAGAGACAACACACTCTTCTTCACGCTCTTCAGGGATTTTCATCTGAAGGTACATGCCTAGGGAAAGAGAGAGAGAGAGAGAGAGAGAAATTTGATAGTACATATTACATGTTCGAGATGGAGGGGGAAGGGGAGACAGAGGATGAGATGGAGAGGAGTGAGGGAGGTGGGGTGAGTTGGAGAGAGTGCAGCCTGATGGTGAAGGATAGAGTGACATTGATAGATAGATAGACAGATGGACAGATAGATAGATAGAGGTAGGTATTTCTCGGTGGGTAAAAGTGGAAAATATGAGAGGTGAAATATTAGGTGAACTTGAGTATTTATAACAGATGATAAGAAGTCTCTCTCGACTTAAAAATATTAGCCAGTAAAGGGAAGTGAGAAGCAGAAGTGAGATATTTGGGTTCGTGTACACGTGTGCTGGAACAAGTGCTGACAACATCAAAACAATAACGAACAAGCTGCAAACATACCCGGAACAGCAGCGTCCAGAGGCGAACTTTCGTATCTCTGGCCAGAGAAACATGCCAAGCCTCTCTCAACCTAAGAATATTAGCCAGCACGAAGAGGGAGGGGGAGATCGAGGATTGAGATCGACTGACGAAGTGGAGAGGTATAAGGGAGGGAAGGGGTCTAAGTTCGGGGAGTGGCAGCGAAATGTCAGGGGATAGGGCGACATGGAGGCGATTTATATGTGGCCACCCCTTACGGGATTAAGGCGTCTGGCTATAGATAGAGAGATAGGAAGAAGAGAAGAAGAAGACGTAGAATATTAAATGATCCGTTGCTCACGTTTGTGCATGCAGTTCGCGAGCACGACACGGCACCACCTCGTCACCGTGGCTCTCTGTGTACAAACGTATTACATATACCGGAACAATATCATCTTTACCGACATCAGCGAAACTACCGCGCGGGAAATCGGCGAGAGTGGCGCTATTTCGTACAGGTGAGATTACGTCACTTCAGGTATTTCACTTTTGAATATGACAAGGCGATGGTCCTACGCGTGGTGTCACTGCGTGAAGTGGAGCCAGGCCTCACCCTCCCCTGCATTTCGGCGTGAAGAGATCCCTAGTCTTACCCTGGCGTGGCCCTGTGTACTTACAAGGGGGGCGCCGTTCCCTACGCGGTGTATGTACTGTACTTTACCTGTAGGAGGGACCCACAGAAGAAGGGGTGCTGTAGTGAATGGAGGTGAGGCGCGGTGATTATAGTTTCAGTACTCATATCTATCTATCTATCTATCTATCTATCTATAAAAATAGATAGATAGATAGATAGATAAATAGACAGATAGATAGGTAGATAGATAAGTAGGTATATCGATCAATAGCTCATAAAAATAGATTAATAGGTAGAAAGATGTTCCCAGCGTATATACTGTATAAATAGATGAAAGAGATACCGATAGATAAATGTATAGATAGATAAAGATATACTATTGATAGATAAATAAATAGATAGGTAAAGATATACTGTTGATAGATAAATAAGTAGTCAGAAAGATAGAGGAAACTGATATGGATAAATCGATAGAATTAACCATAAAAAGTGACCACCAACGACTCACAAAAAAATATAAGAGTTACAGATAAAAGGAAAGATAAAAAAAAACATTGTCGGCAGGAAAAAGTAAGAAAAAAAAAGAAAGGATTGAGAGAGGAGATAATTAGCTTTGCGTGGCGTTACTGTTATATGCTTGGGTGGGTGTCGTGAGAGAGAGAGAGAGAGAGAGAAGTGTGTGTGTGTGTGTGTGTGTGTGTGTGTGTGTGTGTGTGTGTGTGAGACGAGGGAAAGTGAAACAGAGGGTGAGAGTTATAATGAGAAGGTATGTGTGTGTGTGTGTGTGTGTGTGTGTGTGTGAAAGAGAGAGAGAGAGAGAGAGAGAGAGAGAGAGAGAGAGGTGTCCGTTGATTACAGGTGGACCAGGTGAGAGTGTGTTTTCTGGATTACCTGCACGTTTCCGGTTGATTATCCCATCTGGAGCCAATCATTGATCCCGGAATTTTATGTCAGATTGGGTATTTATTGGCTAATTCTCTCTCTCTCTCTCTCTCTCTCTCTCTCTCTCTCTCTCTCTCTCTCTCTCTCTCTTAACGAGTTCCATCCATATACTCCTCAATATTCTTCTTCCACTTTTCTCTCTTGTTGTTGTTGTTGTTGTTGTTTTTGTTATTATTGTTGTTGTTGTTTATTGCAGCAGATGTCACCAATTCAATAGCACCGTCACTTTCCCCTCATCACCATTATATTCAACACTGTCATCGTAATAATAACTGTCTTGCATATCACCCTCTCCTTAAGCCTTCTGGAATACATGTCAGGAACATCTTAGTCACTTTCATCCACTTCCCTTCACTTTCATTCACTTCCTTTCACTTTCCTTCACTTCCCTTCACTTTCCTTTACTTTTATTCACTTTCATTCACTTCCCTTCACTTTCATCCACTTTCCTTCACGTCCCTTCACTTTGATTCACTTTCCTTCACTTTCATTCACTTTCATCCACTTCTCTTTACTTTCATTCACTTTCACCCACTTCCCTTCACTTTCATTCACTTTCATCCACTTCCCTTCATTTTCATTCACTTTTTCATCTCCCTCAGTGTCCTCTCAACCTCATTTTCAGTATCATCATCATCATCATGGCCATCAGCGTCATCATCATCATCTTCATGCTGGCACCCGGGGCTAGAGAGGGAGGCCTTCACGTGTTGGCACTGATATGACTGGGTGGTTCCCCTGTCCGGGTAACAAACGTCCCTAAACACTCCTGTTACTACTACTACTACTACTACTACTACTACCACTACCGCTACTACTACTATTGCTACTACTACGACAACTTCTACGATGACTGCTACTACTACTACTACTACGACGACGACGACGACGACGACGACGGCTACTGCTACTATTTTACCTGTTAATTACAACCCTTTTTCCGGAAGCCAATTAATGATTCACCTGAGCACACCTTCACCGATGGGCGGATGGTGGGGGAGGGGTGAGAGTGGATGGGGTGGAGTGCGGTGTGGATGGGTGTGTGGGTGTAAGGGTGGTGGGGTGGATGTGGATGGGGTGGAGTGTGGTATGGATAGGTGTGGTGTGGTTACGTGGACAGGCAGCGTGGATAGAAGTAAGGCAATCTTTTCCGTTACTGAACATAAGGTCCAGTCCCCCCCCTCTCTCTCTCACGCACACACACACACACACACACACACACACACACACACATACACACACACACACACACACACACACGCACGCACACACAAACACACACACACACACACCCAAACCACATGTAACCTCACACTACCACAGTTGACAAATTCATCTATGTAACCTTCCCTGTGTTAACTTTTTATAACCTTCGGACCTAAATACGGTAAGATTAACAGGTTTCGTAACGCCTTTTTCATTGCGATTTATGCTGAGTCTGGTTTAATGGTCCTGATTTCTTCACCAATCAGGTTTAGATTTGTCAAGATGGGCGTGACGACGACGATGATGATGATCATGATCATGATGATGATGATGGGAGTGAAGGGGCAAGTGTACTTCAGGGGCGACTGTCCTATAACACCCATTATGAAGGACTTCGACTGGGAGAGGGTGAGTAATGATGATGATGATGATGATGATGATGATGACAGTACCTACGGACTTCTTGGCTTTCTTCAGTACTTACCTATACCTACGTCTCCTTCAGTATCTGGGGAGATGGTTCGAGCAGGAGAGGTATTTCGTCGGGTACCAAGAGGTGGGACGGTGCTGGAGTTACACTTTCATCAAGGACTACAAGACGGGCAATATATCTGTCAGAACCGAGTTTTGGGACATTTTGTAAGTAGGTGTGTGTGTGTGTGTGTGTGTGTGTGTGTGTGTGTGTGTGAAGCAAAAACAGATATAATTCCTCGCAAATAATATATGAACCAAACTTTCTCATTTTTATTCATGTGTGTGTGTGTGTGTGTGTGTGTGTGTGTGTGTGTGTGTGTGTTTGCGTGTGTGTGTGTGTGTGTGTGTGTGTGTGTAAACCAAAAAGATAACTCCAAGCCCTGATCCTCCCAGGCTGAACCGCCCCGCAGTCCTTACCGCAGACGTGACTGCTAAGAGGCCCTACTCTGCCCCCAACTTCCTGACTTACACCCTTCATGGAATGCCTGACCAAGAGTACCAGAATCAAGTATTAGCCACCGATTACGACTCGTGGACACTCCTGTATGCCTGTGTCCCTCAACCCATCGGACATACTAGTGAGTCTATTCGTTATTCTTGCTTTATATTTTTATTTTTTATAGTTATTGACGTGGATGCTATTCGATTACTTGAACTAATATTCACTTCACTCCGTCTTGAATGCTGAGTTGTTGCAATGGAGTTATATTGAAGTGCTATACGATGTTGAATCATAGCATTGTCGTCTTCCGTCACCGAGCTACGTGAAATAAACTGATGGACGAAAATCTGGGCCAAGTTAGAGTGAAATGCGTATAGTGAGTTGGTTATAGTAAGCTATGGGAGGGAAGAGAACGGGAAATAGGGAGAGGATGTAAGAGACGAAGGAATGGGAAGAGAAAGGTAAGGGAAGGGAGGAAAGAAGAAGAAATGGCAGGGTAGGGTAGGGGAATGGTTGAAGGGATGTGTGTGTGTAAGGGAAGGATTGGGAGGGAGAAAATTGGATAGGGTAGGGGATGGAAAGCTAGGGTTGAGTAGGTCAGTGTAAGGCAGGATAGGGGTAGGCTAGGGTAGGGTAGGCTAAGGAGAGAGCAGTGAATGGTTGTTAGGGCAGGGGAGAAGTCAGACCCAAACTTAACTAAATCAAACTCAGTCTACCCAAACCAACCCAAACCAACCCAATCTAACCTAACCTAACCTCATCTCAACAGGAAGAGTAAGGATTCTGACCCGGAGCCCCCACCCCCCCTACCACGTCATCGGGGAGGCGAAAACCACCCTTATCTCCTTGGGCATAGAAGTCAAATTCCTGGAGAAACAGGATACGTCTTGTTATAAGCATTACTGAGTGTGTGTGTGTGTGTGTGTGTGTGTGTGTGTGTCTGTCTGTCTGTCTGTCTGTCTGTCTGTCTGTCTGTCTATCTGTATGTGTGTGTGTGTGTGTGTGTGTGTGTGTGTGTGTGTGTGTGTGTGTGTGTGTGTTGTGTGTGTACCCAAAGAGGAGTTTTTGCCGTCCATCCTCTTTTGTTGATCTTGTCCTTCAATAAATCCACTTTACTGTTTTTACTTTACCTGTGTTTATCTCACCTGTGTAATTAGTGAAGCAATTTAAGGTTCTCCACACCTGAGCTACGATAGATAAATTTAGAGCTGATAGATGTATTTGTTTGTTTGGCTGAGTTATGGTGATTGTCGTTGCTTTTGTTAGGATTTTGTTGTTGCTTTGGTTTGCTTTTTTTTTTTAACTGCTTAGTATTAGATTTAGAATTGGACTGGCATACATACATGCACTTACACACACACATACACACAAGCACATTCACACATGCACATATGCACATACATACACATATGCACATACACACATACAGACATGTAAATAAACTCAAATACACATATGCACATACACACATACATGCACATACACACATACAAACATGCACATACACATACATAAAATAAACACATATACATCCACAGTAGTACACATACAGTACATACACAAAAACACACATACACGTTTATATTTACATAGACATTCACTCATACACACAGACACAGCGTGCTTACATACATACACATACATATGCACATACACATGAAAGCATAGCAGTACACATAAACAAATGCACAAACATAGGCTACAAAGACACATACATACAAAGATATATAAATACATACGTACAGAACATGCACATACTTACGTACACACACATATACATGCACATACATAAACATAAATATACATGCACCTACATACACATACATACATATACACCTGCGTCGGTACACATACATACGTAAACACACATACATACATACATGCATACAAACATACATATATACATACATACATACATACATACATTCACAAAAATTATTGAAGACGGATTCGAAGCTAGAGAAAACTTGTTCTTTTTGAGAAACTAAGATAAATTTTGAAAAGTAAATGTCTACTCCTATTTATCTATTTATACATTTGTATATATATTTATTTATTGGATTGTTATTTTTCATCTTTTTAAGTATATTATTTTCTTCATCCTACTTCATCTCATCCTTAGGCGAAAAACATAATAATGAAGAGGATGAACATAAGAACATAAGAAGAGAGGATAACTGCAGTAGGCCGGTTGGCCCATGCTAGGCAGCTACTAGAAGAGTAATTGAACTACTAGAATGAGATAAGGAGAGCAAAGAAGAAGGGTCTCCCCCGCCCTCCAAACCCTGCAGCCGAAGCCGGCATGAAAAAGTCAGAAAGAACACCACGCACTATAGAAAAACTGGCGTGGACATTTTACAGGAAAGTGTGAAAGGAGAATAGAAACTATCAGAGTGTAACCTGAAAAGTAAAAATTATGAATTAGTATTGGTTATAAGATTTACTTTTTTCTACATCCACCCCTTATTTGTCATATGCTTATCTAGCCTATGCTTGAAACTCTCAATGGAAGAGGCAGCAATTACTTTACTAGGTAGCTTATTCCATTCGTCTACTACTCTATTACCAAATCAATTTCTACCTATTTCCTTATTGAAACATAATTTTTCTAGTTTGAAACCATTATTTCTAGTTCTATCCTGTATGCTCACTTTAAATACCTTGCTAATATCTCCCTTGTTTATACCATTCATCCACTTAAACACCTCAATTAAGTTTCCCCTTACTATACGCCTCTCTAGCGAATGCAGACTTAGTCTTTTCAGTCTATCTTCATATGACAGATTCCGGACGTCATGTATCATTTTTGTCATTCTTCTCTGTTCATTTTCTAACGAATTAATATCCATTCTATAGCAAGGACACCAAAATTGTACTGCGTAGTCTAAATGTGGCCTTACTAATGCAAGATCAAATTTCAGTATTACTTTTGATGATCTATTGCTCACGCTTCTCGAAATAAATCCTAGGACCCTATTTTCTTTATTTCTCGCATTAATACATGTTTCCTTGGTTTAAGGTCGTTACTAACCATACCTCCTAGATATCTCTCGCATTCCGATATGCTAATTTCATTGTTATTTAAGCTGTATATAGTGTCTCCAATGGTCTTGCCTACGTTCAGTACTTTATATTTTTCAACGTTAAAATCCATTTGCCAAGTTTTAGACCATTTGGACAATGTATCGAGGTCTTTTTGTAAGTTATGGCAATCGTCAGTCGAGTTAATGATACGCCCTATTTTTGTATCGTCGGCAAATTTGCTGATGCTGCTATTGACTCCTAAGTCTAGATCATTTATATATATAATAAATAATAAGGGACCGAGTACTGAACCCTGTGGTACACCAATAGTTACTAGTCCCCAGTCCGACTTAGTTCCATTTATTAATACTCTCTGCTTTCGTCCTTTCAGTCAGGATTCTATCCATTTTAAGATATCGCCGTCTATACCGTGTGCTCGAACCTTTCTAACTAACCTTTCGTGTCGGACCCTGTCAAAAGCTTTACTAAAGTCCAGATAAATAACATCGTACGCTTTATCGCTGTCTACTGCCTCGTTGATCTCCGAGTAGAATGACAACAAGTTTGTGAGGCAGGATCGTCCTTGCCTGAATCCGTGCTGACTTTCATTTATAAGATTAAATCATTCTAAGTGTTCTCTAATCTTATTTGCCAAAATTGACTCTATCATTTTTCCTACTATTGACGTTAGAATTATTGGATGATAATTCGAAGCAGCTTATTTATCACCCTTTTTAAAGATTGGCACTACGTTTGCTGTCTTCGAAACCTCTGGAACTTCTGAACTTAAAGTCATTAAATAATGTTAAAAGTGGCTGACATAATTCTTCTTTGGTTTCTTTTATAATTTTTGCATATATATATTCAGGACCTGGCGATTTTTGAGGTTTTAACTTATTAATTTCTTTCAATACGTCCTCCTTACTAATGGTTATTTTATTAAGAATATTTTCCGTATTTTCATCGTAAATATTTGCTGGTTGAGGGACCAGGTCTAGATTTTCGTTGGTGAATACCGATAAGAAATAATTATTTAGGATGGAGCACATTTCTTTATCTTCACTGGTAATATCACCTGATTCTGTTCTGAGTGGTCCTATCCTATCTTTATTTTTCGTACGGTACATTTGATAAAAACCCTTTTGGGTTTTATTTTGATTCACTAGCAACCTTAATTTCATAACTTCTCTTTGCTTTTCTTATCTCCCTCTTTACTTCTCTATTTAAACTCGTGTACCGGTTACGTAAGTGCTCCTCTCCACGTTTTATTTTTCTTTATATTCCTTTCCTTTGGCGTGTGAGAGATTTTAATCTATTGTTTAACCATCTTGGTTCTGAATTATTGGTTCTAAACGGTTTTGATGGGATATATCTATCCTGGCCTTCGTGTATTATATTTATTAACTCGTTATATTTCTCACTGGTCAAACGTTTGCCTGGTACTGGAGCTGAGTTAATTTCCGTCTCCTGGACTACATTCCCATCTACCACCTCCCTCCTCACAGACACCTGATTGACATTCCCACGTGTTTCCTGCCCTTCACCTATGACCTGGGGTTCCCCACTGACCTGGCATTCCCTCAAATAGCTAATCTCCCTGTGGAATACGGTTCGAAAATAAGCTCTTAAGCCATCGAAATTTCCTAGACGAGAATTAGGAACGGTGTATTTTTTTTTCAGTGGAACAGACATCCCAAATAAATTTGAACTTAATTTCTTCATGATCGCTATTACTATTTTCTAACGAATTAATATAAATTCTATAGTAAGGACACCAAAATTGTACTGCTTAGTCTAAATGTGGCCTTACTAATGCTATATAAAGTTTCAGTATTATTTTTGATGATCTTTTGCTCACGCTTCTCGAAATAAATCCTAGGACCCTATTTGCTTTATTTCTCGCATTATTACACTGTTGCCTTGGTTTAAGGTCGTTACTAACCATAACTCCTAGATCCCTCTCGTATTCCGATTTGCAAATTTCTTTCTTATCTGTGCTGTATTTAGTGTCTCCAATGGTCTTGCCTACGTTAAGTACTTTGCATTTTTCAACGTTAAATTCCATTTGCCAAGTTTTAGACCATTTGGACAATATTTCGATGATGATGATGAGGAGGATGAGGAGGAGGAGGAGGAGGAGGAGGAGAAGGAGGAGATGAGGGATGATGATGATGATGATGATGATGGTGATGAGGAGGAGGAGGATAAAGAAAAGGGTGATGAAAATGATGATGATGATGATATCGATGATGATGATGATGGTGATTATGAAAATGATAATGATAATGATATGCCTTTGGGTCAACTTGGAGGAAGAGTGGTAGATAGGACGAATCGTACCTCATGCTTGAGAAGTGTGAGTTGAAAACTGTGATTCCGCGGGAGGAGTTATGTGTGTGGCAAGCGTGGTAGTAGTAGTAGTAGCAGTTGCATTTGTACTATGGTCCTTTCGCAGCAAGAAGTCCGTTCAAGGTGTGGCAGAAGTTGGAATTCCCCCGAGTGCGACGTTGCCAATTTGACCACCAATTATCGGATTATCACTCTGTCTCCCTACCTACCCCCATCACACCTGTTTCTCGCTCTCTCTCTCTCTCTCTCTCTATTTATTATATATATATATATATATATATATATATATATATATATATATATATATATATATATATATATTGTATATATTTGTTATTAATTTTCAATTTTTTTTCCACACCACTTATGAGGTAAAAGTCTAGGCGCGTTTTATTTTTAAGAGGTTTCCCCTGTAGGCCTAATCCTCTCTCTGATCTTTAATCATAATCTTCTTCGTCATCAGAACTATCTGTTACATTGACGAGAGAGAGAGAGAGAGA
>NC_137043.1:3569860-3592360 GCF_032717465.1 Coenobita brevimanus | reverse complement strand
CACATACAGACACATATGCACATACACACATACAGACATGTAAATAAACTCAAATACACATATGCACATACACACATACTTGCACATACACACATACAGACATGCACATACACATACATGAAAATAAACACATATACATCCACAGTAGTACACATACAGTACATACACAGAAACACACATACACGTTTATATTTACATAGACTCACTCATACACACAGACACAGCGTGCTTACATACATACACATACATATGCACATACACATGAAAGCATAGCAATACACATAAACAAATGCACAAACATAGGCTACAAAGACACATACATACAAAGACATATAAATACATACGTGCAGAACACGCACATACTTACGTACACACATATATACATGCACATACATACACATAAATATACATGCACCTACATACACATACATACATAGACACCTGCGTCGGTACACATACATACGTACACACACATACATACATACATACATACAAACATACATATATACGTACATACAAACATACATACATTCACAAAAATTATTGAAGACGGATTCGAAGCTAGAGAAAACTTGTTCTTTTTGAGAAACTAAGATAAATTTTGAAAAGTAAATGTCTACTCCTATTTATCTATTTATACATTTGTATATATATTTATTTATTGGATTGTTATTTTTCATCTTTTTAAGTATACTATTTTCTTGATCCTACTTCATCTCATCCTTAGGCGAAAAACATAATGATGAAGAGGATGAACATAAGAACATAAGAAGAGAGGATAACTGCAGTAGGCCGGTTGGCCCATGCTAGGCAGCTACTAGAAGAATAATTGAACTACTAGAATGAGATAAGGAGAGCAAAGAAGAAGGGTCTCCCCCGCCCTCCAAACCCTGCAGCCGAAGCCGGCATGAAAAAGTCAGAAAGAACACCACGCACTATAGAAAAACTGGCGTGGACATTTTACAGGAAAGTGTGAAAGGAGAATAGAGACTATCATAGTGTAACATGAAAAGTAAAAATTATGAATTAGTATTGGTTATAAGATTTTCTTTTTTCTATATCCACCCCTTATTTGTCATATGCTTATCTAGCCTATGCTTGAAACTCTCAATGGAAGAGGCAGCAATTACTTTACTAGGTAGCTTATTCCATTCGTCTACTACTCTATTACCAAATCAATTTCTACCTATTTCCTTATTGAAACATAATTTTTCTAGTTTGAAACCATTATTTCTAGTTCTATCCTGTATGCTCACTTTAAATACCTTGCTAATATCTCCCTTATTTCTACCTTTCATCCACTTAAACACCTCAATTAAGTTTCCCCTTACTATACGCCTCTCTAGCGAATGCAGACTTAGTCTTTTCAGTCAGTCTTCATATGACAGGTTCCGGACGTCATGTATCATTTTTGTCATTCTTCTCTGTTCATTTTCTAACGAATTAATATCCATTCTATAGCAAGGACACCAAAATTGTACTGCGTAGTCTAAATGTGGCCTTACTAATGCAAGATCAAATTTCAGTATTACTTTTGATGATCTATTGCTCACGCTTCTCGAAATAAATCCTAGGACCCTATTTGCTTTATTTCTCGCATTAATACATGTTTCCTTGGTTTAAGGTCGTTACTAACCATACCTCCTAGATATCTCTCGCATTCCGATATGCTAATTTCATTGTTATTTAAGCTGTATATAGTGTCTCCAATGGTCTTGCCTACGTTCAGTACTTTATATTTTTCAACGTTAAAATCCATTTGCCAAGTTTTAGACCATTTGGACAATGTATCGAGGTCTTTTTGTAAGTTATGGTAATCGTCAGTCGAGTTAATGATACGCCCTATTTTTGTATCGTCGGCAAATTTGCTGATGCTGCTATTGACTCCTAAGTCTAGATCATTTATATATATAATAAATAATAAGGGACCGAGTACTGAACCCTGTGGTACACCGATAGTTACTAGTCCCCAGTCCGACTTAGTTCCATTTATTAATACTCTCTGCTTTCGTCCTTTCAGTCAGGATTCTATCCATTTTAAGATATCGCCGTCTATACCGTGTGCTGGAACCTTTCTAACTAACCTTTCGTGTCGGACCCTGTCAAAAGCTTTACTAAAGTCCAGATAAATAACATCGTTCGCTTTATCGCTGTCTACTGCCTCGTTGACCTCCGAGTAGAATGACAACAAGTTTGTGAGGCAGGATCGTCCTTGCCTGAATCCGTGCTGACTTTCATTTATAAGATTAAATCATTCTAAGTGTTCTCTAATCTTATTTGCCAAAATTGACTCTATCATTTTTCCTACTATTGACGTTAGACTTATCGGACGATAATTCGACGCAGCTTATTTATCACCCTTTTTAAAGATGGGCACTACGTTTGCTGTCTTCGAAGCCTCTGGAACTTCTGAACTTAAAGAGTCATTAAATAATGTTAAAAGTGGCTGACATAATTCTTCTTTGGTTTCTTTTATAATTGTTGCATATATATCATCCGGACCTGGCGATTTTTGAGATTTTAACTAATTAATTTCTTTCAATACGTCCTCCTTACTAATGGTTATTTTACTAAGAATATTTTCCGTATTCTCATCGTAAATATTTGCTGGTTGAGGAACCAGGTCTAGCTTTTCGTTGGTGAATACCGATAAGAAATAATTATTTAGGATGGAGCACATTTCTTTATCTTCACTGGTAATGTCACCTGATTCTATTCTGAGTGGTCCTATCCTATCCTTATTTTTCGTACGATACATTTGATAAAAACCCTTTGGGTTTTATTTTGATTCACTAGCAACCTTAATTTCATAACTTCTCTTTGCTTTTCTTATCTCCCTCTTTACTTCTCTATTTAAACTCGTGTACCGGTTACGGAAGTGCTCCTCTCCACGTTTTATTTTTCTCTCTATTCCTTTCCTTTGGCGTGTGAGAGATTTTAATCTACTGTTTAACCATCTTGGTTCTGAATTATTGGTTCTAAACGGTTTTGATGGGATATATCTATCCTGGCCTTCGTGTATTATATTTATTAACTCGTTATATTTCTCACTGGTCGAACGTCTGCTTGGTACTGGAGCTGAGTTAATTTCCGTCTCCTGGACTACATTCCCATCTACCACCTCCCTCCTCACAGACACCTGATGGACATTCCCACGTGTTTCCTGCCCTTCACCTATGACCTGGGGTTCCCCACTGACCTGGCATTCCCTCAAATAGCTAATCTCCCTGTGGAATACGGTTCGAAAATAAGCTCTTAAACCATCGAAATTTCCTAGATGAGAATTAGGAACGGTGGAGGTTTTTTCAGTGGAACAGACATCCCAAATAAATTTGAACTTAATTTCTTCATGATCGCTATTACCATTTTCTAACGAATTAATATAAATTCTATAGTAAGGACACCAAAATTGTACTGCTTAGTCTAAATGTGGCCTTACTAATGCTATATAAAGTTTCAGTATTATTTTTGATGAACTATTGCTCACGCTTCTCGAAATAAATCCTAGGACCCTATTTGCTTTATTTCTCGCATTAATACTCTGTTGCCTTGGTTTAAGGTCGTTACTAACCATAACTCCTAGATCCCTCTCGCATTCCGATTTGCTAATTTCTTTCTTATCTGTGCTGTATTTAGTGTCTCCAATGGTCTTGCCTAAGTTAAGTACTTTGCATTTTTCAACGTTAAATTCCATTTGCCAAGTTTTAGACCATTGGGACAATATTTCGATGATGATGATGATGAGGAGGATGAGGAGGAGGAGGAGAAGAGGGATGATGGTGATGATGATGATGATGATGATGATGATGATGATGATGATGATGATGGTGATGAGGAGGAGGATGAAGAAAAGGGTGATGAAAATGATGATGGTGATGATATCGATGATGATGATGATGATGATGGTGATTATGATAATGATAATGATAATGATATGCCTTTAGGTCAACTCGGAGGAAGAGTGGTAGATAGGACGAATCGCACCTCATGCTTGAGAAGTGTGAGTTGAGAACTGTGATTCCGCGGGAGGAGTTATGTATGTGGCAAGCGTGGTAGTAGTAGTAGTAGTAGTAGTAGTAGTAGTAGTAGTAGTAGTGGGTGGAACTGACGAAACCATTAGCACCCGGCCCAGCCCTCCCTCGGGATATGACTCCTCTAATCCACACTCAAACGCAGGTCACGGGGCCTGGTGGTCATGTATGCTATCTATCTATCTATTGCCAGACGTCTCAATCCTGTTTGGGGTCGCCACAAACAAACCGCCTCCAAGTCGCCCTGTCCCCCGCCATTTCACTGCCCTGCTCCTAACTCACACACCCCTCTCTCATATACCTCTCCACCCCATCCCTTCATCTCATCCTCGGCCTCCCCCTCCCTCTTCCCCCCTCCACCTCACTCACATACACTCTCTTCGTCAGTCTTTCACCCTCCATCCTCTCCACATGGCCAAACCACCTCAGTGTATTCCTCATAACGCTTACTATCACATCCACATCCACACACAACGCTCCTTTATATCCTCATTCGTCAGCCTGTCTCTCCATGTGACTCCACAGGCTCCTCTTAAATAACTCATTTCCACTGCTCTCACTCTTGACTTGTGTCCTTCCAACAACGTCCAAGCTTTACTTCCATACGTTAGAGTTGGTATCACAATACTGTCATGTAGTAACTTTTTCACTTCCATGCTCACTTCCCTGTTTCTTATCACTGCTTTCAAAGAACCAGCAACCTTTCTTCCCTGATGTACCCTTTCAAGCACTTCACCCTCTAAACCTCCATCCTTACTCATCACACTACCCAAGTACTTAAACGTACTCACATTTTCCAATTCTTCACCATCCAACCTTGCTGTACATTCACTGACTTCACCTCTCTCAAAGACCATCACTTTACTCTTCCATACATTCACCTTTAAATTCCGTTTCTTACACACTCTCCCAAACTGATCCACCAAGCCTTGCAGCTCCCCTTCGTCATCACTCAACATCACAGTATCATCTACAAACAACAGTACAGGGAGTTTCCAAACAATATCCTCTCTCACCAGGGCCACTCCAACATCCACTACCCTACCTTGTACCTCTTTTATTAACCCATCCATGTACAGATTGAACAACCATGGAGACCTGACACATCCCTGTTCCAACCCAACTTTCAAAGCGAAAAATTCACTTAGTTCACCATCCACACGCACTGCAGCCTTCGCACCATCGTACATACTCTTCACAGCATTCAACAACTTCCCATCTACTCCATATATTCTTAACACTTTCCACAATCCTTGTCTATCCACCCTGTCATATGCTTTCTCCAAACCCATGAAAGCCGCATACAACTTCTTTCCCTTCTCTAGAAAGTTAAAGATCTAAGAATGAATATCTGATCTACACAACCTCTTCCCTTCCTAAAACCTCCCTGTTCTTCTCCAACTAATTTCTCTGTTCATTCTCTAACTCTGTCAATAAGTATCCTACCATACACTTTTCCTATTATACTAAGAAGACAAATGCCCCTATGATTACCACACACTTCTTTTTCCCCTTTTCCTTTGTACAAGGGAATAATTATACCCGACTTCCAATCCTCCGGGACTCTACATTCCTCCCAGGCCAATCTGCACATCTTCCACATCCATTCTACTACTATCTCTCCCCCATGCTTCAGCATTTCACCACACACTCCATCAATTCCTGGGGCTTTCCCCCATGTATGCCGTGGTGGTAAAATAAAAGAGACGCATTTCAATTTTAGTCAGGGAGCAGTGAAGGAAGGTTTGCTGGATAGTGGAACTGGGAAGACAATGGGTAAATATGCAAAATATAACAGAAAATACAATAAACGCTGTGAAAAAAAAAAATGTATTGCGATAATTGATTGTCTGCATTTTGCAAATTTAATATATGACTAATGTGGGGCTAATGTATGAAGTTTGTATAATATAAAACTATTTTTCACATCATTTGTTGTGCACCTGTAAACCTAATTTTACTAATCTGTGATTACTGACAAGGCGGTTTCTGGGCGGGTGAGAAGGCTGATATTTATGCGGGTTTGGTGAGAGGAACTCGGCGAGTTGGCAGTTTCTGACCTGGCAACCCTGGGCAGCACTGAGGTGTAGTTAGTGGGTGTCAGTGGTGGAAACAACACACTCTTCTTCACAGTCTTCAGGGATTTTCATCTGAAGGTAATGGCCTAGAGAAAGAGAGAGAGAGAGAGAGAGAGAGAGAGAGAGAGAGAAATTTTAATAGTACATATTATATGTTCCAGATCTAGGGGGGACGGGGAGACAGAGGATGAGATAGAGAGAAGGAGTTCGGGAGGTGGGGTGAGTTGGAGAGAGTGCAGCCTGATGGTGAAAGAGAGAGTGACATTGATAGATAGATAGATAGATAGGTGGACAGAGTGATAGAGGTAGGTATTTGTCAGACCCTGGTCTGACAAATCTAAACTGGCGGCTAGGGTGTGGCGCGACCCTCTGTACAGTGTTCCTATGTTTCCCAAACCCGCGATGTGAAATGGCTGTTTTATATGTAAAAGGCAGCACAAATAAGATAAGCACATACGAATACAATGTTAACATGTGTATTATAATATATGAAAGATCAGTAAACTTATTATGCATAAAATATTTGTACAGGAATACAGAAACGTGGCATAAATATTTTCAAGTGATGCTAAAAAATATGTAGTCACTTTTATTTGCTGTTGCCCAATTTCTGGGGTGGGTAATAATGTCACAATTATGATTATATGATAATGTGCAGGAATATAAGTAAAAATATATCAATTTCTCAGTAAAAAAATAATATATTAAACCCTCCTGAGCGGCAACACTTACAACGACCCAGTCTAACCCGGCCAGAGCGACTTGGTTCACTTTCCTTTGTGTCCTTGACTCAGACAGGATGGCAGCTCACCCAGCCCCCGATAATAAATATTTTTAATAATAATTAGATATAATAAAAAATAAAGAAATGAAAGACTAAGTTTATATGTCACTCATAAAAGAAACAAAATTCCCCAGGGTGGCGCACATCTCCCCCCAGGAGAGAGAGAGAGAGAGAGACAGAGACAGAGACAGACAGACAGACAGACAGACAGACAGAGACAGAGACAGACAGACAGACAGAAAGACAGACAAACAGACAGACAGAGAGACAGAGAGCAAATTTAGTCTTCTTAGTCTGTCTTCCTATGAAAAGTTCCGAATATCATGTATCATTTCTGTCATTCTTCTTTGTGCGTTTTCGAACGAACTTATATCCATCCCTACATGTTGCTACTACAGTGCTATGTCCATCACTGATGTGCAGTACTGTCAGCACCAGAGTCATAATGACCAACCTGTTCCTTCCTTACATCTGCCTCTGAACCCTCACACTCTTTACCAAGCCAGCCCAACCCAGCCCTGCTCCCCTAATTACTGACGACGCAAAGCTCTCCCTTTGCCTCATTTGCCACTCCATACCTTATGTATTATCCTTTTCTCTCTCTCTCTCTCTCTCTCTAATCCAGATTAAAGTCCATTGCCTCCACTCATCCTGTTATCCCCCTCCCCCTCCCCAGAGAGAAACTGCGACCTGCTTGTAAATGTTAAACAGGCGCGGCCATCTGACCCTCTCTCACTTGACCCCGCTCCTCTTTGGTCTGACTTGCCGACCGTCACCTACTACTACTACTACTACTATCAACACACACACACACACACACACACACAGGGATTCAATCGAGGCGGACGTGCGATATCGGCGCTCCGTACCAAACCAACATGGCCAGTGGCATTACCTAAATTAGTATCTTTGTATGAGTCAAGCTCTGTACCAGGTTAGACTAAATGATTTTTCATTTTTAAAAGGAAAAAAAAAAGTTTAAACAAGACTTGTTCAAACAGGAAAAAGAACCAAGATGAAAGAATACTCTGAGTCATCTGAGGTTTGTTTAGACTACAACAACACGGGGATTGTAAGTATATGCTCTGCACTTTTAGTATTGCAAAATGGATACATACTTTAGTAAAGCAAATTTGGAAAAGAAAAGGGATAAAGGTAAAAAGCAAAATGATGATTTCTACCAAGAACTGGTTGAAATGGAGACTCACAATAGACTGGTTGAACGTGTAAACAAACTAGAAATGGCTTTCAAAAATGAAATTGATGAAATAAAGAAGCAGATGCACTTGCAAAATGAAGAAATAGAAAAACTAGGAAGGGAGGCCAATAAGAAAGACAACCATCAATGAACTAACAGTGGAATTGAGTACACTTAGGAAGAAAATGAGTGAAATGGCAAGTACAGTAGTCAATCACGAGAGTGTTATGGAAGAGTTCAAAAATGACACAGAGACAATTAGGCAAGTTAGCAGTCTTATTGACCAGAGCAGTGATATTGAGAAGATAACACAAGTGAATGAAGCTGTGCAAAGCTACAAAAATGATGTAGAAACCACGTATGCTGAAATGGTGAAAGTAAAGAAAGACTTAGAAACAAGGGTGGAGGAAAAAAGGATTGAAAAGGAGGTGAAAAGAATAATCCAAAACAATCCAAAGTTAGTCAGAGATTCAGTAGAGATAAACAAATCAATAGTAATCACTGGTATAGAAGAGGAAGAACTTAAAAACAAGATCACTAGAGACAAAAAGGAGATGACAAATGTAATGAACTTACTGAAAGAAGTATCAGAGGAAATCTGTAGTAAAGACATAGAGGAACACAAAAGGTTAGGGAAATATGAGAAAAGCAAGACAAGACCTCTGAAGGTGACCTTCCAGAGTGTAAACACTGTGGAAGAGATACTAAAAAATGCAAAGAATCTTATGGAAAAAGAGGAGCTCAAAAATGTATGGATAAAAAGATGCCTAACACAAGAGGAACTGGAATTAATGAAAGAGAAAAGGGAGGAAGCAAAAACAAAAAATGAGGAAAGTTCAGAAGAGGAGAAGAATTTTTTTTTACAAAGTAATAGGATTGCAGGTACTAAAGTGGTACACAAACAGGATGGAATGAAAAGGAGGAAGGTAGTAGAACCATGTCATGACAAGTATATAAACAAGATGATAAAGTTGATGTACTCAAATGTGGATGGAATGGTATCTAAATTACTAGAGATGAATGATTATGTCAGAGAAAATGAACCACAAATAATATGCCTAACTGAAACAAAATTAACACCAAGGATATCCAATGACATAATAAACTTAGAGGAATACAATATATGGAGAAGAGACAGAAATTTAAAAAAAGGAGGAGGAATTATAATATTAACTAAGAAAAATCTAAAAGTCAATGAAATAAAACTAGATATACCATCACAAGTAGAACTGATTGCAGTAGAGATCAACACATCTGAAGGTAAAGTAATTGTAGCCAATTTGTACATGCCACCCAGATCAAACACATGGGAAAGAGATGAATATGAGGACCTGGCAGAGAGTAGAATTCAGAGTTTAAGATCATTACTACATAAAAAGGAAGAGAAATCAGAAAGAATTATACTAACTGGGGATTTCCATACTAATATAAATTGGAATATTCTGGATATAATTAGCCAAGAAAGCTGTTGGGACCATAAGCTCCTGGATCTCGTACAAGAGTTCTTCCTAACGCAACATGTGAGGGAAACCACCAGAAAAAGAGGACTTGATGTACCTTCAGTGCTAGATCTAATATTTACTAGGCAAGAAAATGATACTGACAGTTTAATATATCACCCTGCACTCGGCAAAAGCATTCATGCAGTACTAAATTATAACTTCAGGATAGCATATGACATAGTAAACAGCAATGACAGTTACAAAAAGAGCCTAAACTATAAAAAGAGATATTATCAAGACCTAAAGAAGTATTTCTTAGAAGTTGATTGGGAAAATGAGCTTAGAGGACAAGATTTAAATGCTGTATATAAAAGATTTTGTGAATTTTATGAAATAGGAGTCCAGATGTACATCCCACAACACAAAGAAGCAGATAAGAAAATACAGAAATAGTTCAATACAGAATGTAAAAAATCAAAAGAAAGAAGAGATTTGTTGTGGAATAGATACAGAAGACATAATAGTGAAAGGGCGTATTATAATTACAAACAGGCAAGAAACGATTATACAAGAATAAGGAGGGAAGCCCAAAAACAGTTTGAGGAGGATATAATAAATAAAAATAGTGATCAACCAAAGCTGTTTTAAAGCTATATCAGAAGCAAAACCAAAGTAAAAGATATAATACAATCAATTACTTACGAGGGAATCACTTATACACAAGAGAAAGATATTTGTGAAGCACTAAATAAGAATTTCCAATTAGTTTTTGCAGAAGAAAAAAATTTTGAGAGGGACTATGTGGAACATGCATGTCCACACATACTACCAGATATACAAATAGAAGAAAAAGTAATACAGGAGGAGTTAAGTAGATTAGACAGAGTAAAAGCAAGTGGTCCTGATGAAATTTCATGTTGGGTACTACGAGAATGTGCAAAGGAGTTAAGTAAACCATTATTTTTAATTTTCAAGAAATCTTTGAGTCAAGGTAAACTACCTGATATTTGGAAAAAAGCACATATTGTCCCCTTATTCAAGAAAGGAAATAGACAAAATCCACTCAGCTACCGACCAGTATCACTGACCAGTGTTGTAAGCAAGGTATTAGAAAAGCTTATAAGAAAAGCTTGGGTAAATCATCTAGAAGAACACAGGATGATAACAGAAAGACAGTTTGGTTTCAGAAAAGGAAAATCATGTGTTACTAATCTGTTGAGCTACTATGACAGAGTAACAAATACAATACAGGAAAGGGAAGGATGGGTGGACAGTATCTATTTAGATTTCAAGAAAGCTTATGATACAGTTCCACACCAAAGACTTTTATGGAAACTGTACCGTCAAGGAGGAATTCGAGGCAAACTGTTTTGTTGGATGCAAGACTTTCTCATAAAAAGAGAAATGAGAACAGTACTATGAGGAAACTACTCATCATGGAAAGAAGTGACTAGTGGAGTACCACAGGGTTCAGTGCTGGCACCAATCATGTTTTTGGTGTATATAAATGATATAAACAGTAACACTGGAAATGAGAGTTATCTGAATATGTTTGCAGATGATGCAAAAATACAAAGGAGAATTACTAACACAGACTCTTCTAAAGAGCTACAAGAAGAATTAAATAAACTTCATGAATGGAGTAGTACATGGCAAATGGAATTCAATGTGGACAAGTGTCATGTAATCAAGTTTGGCAAAAGGACCTGATTGGGATTATAAGTTAGGAAATAAAACCCTATACACATCAGAAAGAGAGAAAGACCTAGGTGTGATTATCAATAACAGACTATCTCCAGCTGACCACATCAGCGAGAAGGTACGGAACATGTATACACTGCTTGCAAATATGAGAATAGCATTGACATACATAAATGAAGACATCCTAAGAAGGATAATAACATCATTCATTAGACCAACCCTGGAATATGCATCAGTAGTCTGGAGTCCTGATCTCAAAAAGCACATAGACAAGATTGAAAAAGTTCAAAGGGCCGCTACAAGATGGATACCAAGCTTAAGGGACCTAAGCTACGAAGAAAGACTAAATAAACTGAATCTACCAACACTACAGGAGAGAAGGAAAAGAGGTCACATGATTATGCTATATAAGTGCATATCAGGGAAGGAGAAAATAGGCATAAATGATTACTTAACATATGGAGAAGCATCAGCAAGAGGACACTGCAAAAAACTGCATAAGAAGAGAGGTGATAAAGACGTAAGGAAATTCAGTTTCCCAAACAGAGCAATTGATCAATGGAATGCACTACCGAATGAAATAGTGTGTGCCAAAACAATTCACAAATTTAGGGATATGTACGATAAATATCGTTTAAGACACGGGACAGTACGAGCTTGACTCATTCCTGTAAAGATACAATTAGGTAAGAACACACACACACACACACACACACACACACACACACACACACACACACACCGCTCGCTGGTGCTGTGGTAACGCTCTCACTTGCCAACTGGTGGACGGGAGTTCGCGCCTCGCTCAGGTTGCGAAAAGTTTCACTGACGAAGTAGGTGGTTACTGTCCCCCTTGAGCAAGGGGACGGGTGTGTGCATGTGTGAAGGTCACAGCCTTGCCCTTAGATCGGACTATATGAGCTCTCAGCTCCCTTCCGGGAGGGTAAAAGCTGACGATCACGACCATCAAGTGATCCTGACCGACCCGGTGAATTACACACACACACACACACCTCTACGGGTTAATAATAGAGAAGAATAACAATACCTGGCTCTCACCACTCCCAAGACTGATTGAAGGTATGTGTGTGTGTGTGTCATTTTGCAGTCTGCGCTTTTTGGGCGCGTTTCCGTGATGGATTGGGCGCCAGCATCACCCACCGACCTGCCAGCGAGAGTTGCCACGTTGCCGGATTTTCCGCCAAATTGGGCGGTATTAAATTAAGGCTGGCTGGTTTACTTTAACATTGGCGGTTGGTCGTTTTTTTGGGCGAGTTGATATCTTAACTTGCGTGTTTTTCGTCGGCTTCAGTTAGAGAGGGTATTTGCTAAATTAACCTTACTGTAACTCCTGTCTCTTAGCAAAAACAAGGGTGACCGGAGAGATCAAGATCGAGGGCAGGTGGTGGTGGGTGGAACTAACGAAACCATTAGCACCCGGTTCAGCCCTCCCTCGGGATATGACTCCCCTAATCCACACTCAAACACAGGTTACGGGACCTGGCGGCCATGTATATCGTGGTGGTAAAATAAGAGAGGCAGCATTTCAATTTTAGTCAGGGAGCAGTGAAGGGAGGTTTGCTGGATAGTGGAACTGGGAAGACAATGGGTAAATATGCAAAGTATAACAGAAAATACAATAAAAGCTGTGAAAAAGAAAAATGGATTGCGATAATGGATTGCCTGTCCCGCGTGATGAAACAAGTGCATTTTGCAAATTTAATATATAACTAATGTGAGGCTAATGTATGAAGTTTCTATAAGATATAACTATTTTTCTCGTCATTTGTTGCTCACCTGTAAACCTAATTTTATTGGTCTGTGATTACTGGCAAGGCGGTTTATGGGCGGGCGAGAAGGCTGACATTTTGACGGGTCTGAGAAAGGAACTCGGAGTCGGCAGGTTGGCAGTTTCTGACCTGGCAACCGTGGGCAGCACTGAGGTGTTGTTAGTGGGTGTCAGTGTTGGAGACAACACACTCTTTTTCAAGCTCTTCAGGGATTTTCATCTGAAGGTACTGGCCTACAGTGAGTGAGAGAGAGAGAGAGAGAGATTTTAATAGTACATATTATATTATGTTCGAGATGGCGGGGTAGGGGGAGACAGAGGATGAGATGGTGAGGAGTGAGGGAGGTGGGGTGAGTTGGAGAGAGTGCAGCCTGATGGTGAAGGACAGAGTGGCATTGATAGATAGATAGATAGATTGAAAGATAGATAGATGGACAGATAGATAGATAGAGGTAGGTATTTTCGGTGGGTAAAAGTGGAAAATATGACAGGAGAAATATTCGGTGAACTTAAGTATTTATAACAGATGATAAGAAGACTCTTTCAACTTAAGAATATTAGCCAGCAAAGGAAAGTGAGAAGCAGAAGTGAGATATTAGTTCGCGTCCACACGTGTGCTGGAACAAGTGCTGACATCATAACAATAACGAACAAGCTGCAAACATACCCGAACAGCAGCGTCCAGAGGCGAACTTTCGTATCTCTGGCCAGAAAAACATGCCAAGCGTCTGTCAGCCTAAGAATATTAGCCAGAAGGAAGAGGGAGGGGGAGATATAAATGATCTAGACTTAGGAGTCAATAGTAGCATCAGCAAATTTGCCGACGATACAAAAATAGGGCGTATCATTAACTCGACTGACGATTGTCATAACTTATAAAAAGACCTCGATATATTATCCAAATGGTCTAAAACTTGGCAAATGGAATTTAACGTTGAAAAATGCAAAGTACTTAACGTAGTCAAAACTATTGGAGACACTAAATACAGCATAGATAAGAAAGAAATTAGCAAATCGGAATGCGAGAGGGATTTAGGAGTTATGATTAGTAACGACCTTAAACCAAGGAAACAGTGTATTAATGCGAGAAATAAAGCAAATAGGGTCCTAGGATTTATTTCGAGAAGCGTGAGCAATAGATCATCAAAAGTAATACTGAAACTTTATTTAGCATTAGTAAGGCCACATATAGACTACGCAGTACAATTCTGGTGACCTTACTATAGAATGAATATTAATTAGTTAGAAAATGTACAGAAAAGAATCACAAAAATGATACATGACGTCCGGAAGCTGTCATATGAAGACAGACTGAAAAGACTAAGTCTGCATTCGCTAGAGAGGCGTAGAGTAAGGGGACACTTAATTGAGGTGTTTAAGTGGATGAAGGGTATAAATAAGGATGATATTAGCAAGGTACTTAAAGTAAGCATACAGGATAGAATTAGAAATAATGGCTTCAAACTAGAAAAACTCCGTTTCAATAAGGAAATAGGTAGAAATTGGTTTGGTAATAGAGTAGTAGACGAATGGAATAAGCTACCTAGTAAAGTAGTTGCTGCCTCTTCCATTGAGAATTTCAAGCATAGGCTAGATAAGGATATGACAAATAAGGGGTGGATATAGAAAAAAGAAAATCTTATAACCAATACTAATTCATAATTTTTCCTTTTCGGGTTACACTATGATTGTCTCTATTCTCCTTTCACATTTTCCTGTAAAATGTCCACGCCAGTTTTTCTATACTGCGTGGTGTTCTTTCTGACTTTTTCCTGCCGATATCGGCTGGAGAGTTTGGAGGGCGGGGGAGAGCCTTCTTCTTTGCTATCCTTATCTCATTCTAGTAGTTCAGTTACAGTTGTAGGAGCTGCCTAGCATGGGCCAACCGGCCTACTGCAATTATCCTCTCTTCTTATGTTCTTATGAGATCGACCGATGAAGTGGAGAGGTACAAGGGAGAGAAGGGGTGTAAGTTCGGGGGATGGCGCGAAATGGCAGGAGGCAGGGCGACATGGAGGCGATTTATTTGTGGCCACCCCTGACGGGATTAAGGCGTCTGGCTATAGATAGACAGACAGGAAGAAGAGAAGAAGAAGAGGCAGAATATTATATGATCCGTTGCTCCTGTTTGTGCATGCAGTTCGCGAACAAGACACGGCACCACCTCGTCACCGTGGCTCCCTGTGTACAAACGTATTACATATACCGGATCAATATCATCTTTACCGACATTAGCGAAACTACTGCGCGGGAAATCGGCGAGAGTGGCGCTGTTTCATATAGGTGGGATTACGTCACTTCAGGTATGACAATTTCGATATTGGCAAGGCAAGGGTCCTAAGCGTGGTGGCACTGCATGAGGTGGAGCGAGGCCTCACCTTCCCCTGCATTTTGGCGTGAGGAGATCCCTGGTCTTACCCTGGCGTGGCCCTGTGTACTTACAAGGGGGGCGTCGTTCCTGCAGTGTGTGTACTGTGCTTTACCTGTAGGAGGGACCCACAGAAGAAGGTGCTGTAGTGAATGGAGGTGAGGTTCGGTGATTATAGTTTCAGTACTCATATATATAGATAGATAGATAGATAAATACACACAGAAATAGATAGATAGCTAGATGAGTAGGTATATAGATCAATAGCTTATAAAAATAGATTAATAGGTAGAAAGAAGTTCCCAGTGTATATACTACATAAATAGATAAAAGAGATATATACCAATAGATAAATGTATAGATAAAGATATACTATTGATAGATAAATGAATAGATAGGTAAAGATATATTGTTGATAGATAAATACGTAGTCAGAAAGATAGAGGAAACTGATATGGATAAATCGATAGACGTGTTGCCGGTTCTGGGTAAACATGGCCAGTGCATTCTGCCATGTACTTAAGAACTTACAGTATATATATCTTTTAATTTAATTTATTATTTTCACAGAACAAGACGTGACAACTTTAATTCTTTGTGGCTGGAGGGAAGGAGCCACCATGTTGGCGATGACGTCAGCATTCACACTGCAGAAGACGCTCCAATCCATCACACGATACTTTACCAGTAACAGAGATGATAGTTGTACCTACATGGCCATCATAGATCCAAACTACCCCCTTCAGGTATGTTGTGAAGGAATACTTTTCATGGTGTAAATGTATGGTACCTGTTAGGTAAGCAAATTGTGGGGAAATCGACTAGAAGTAGCTTACAGCTACACCATTCCCGAGCGGTGCTCGTACCTCATGAGGTGGAAAGTGTTAAATGTATGCCGTACAGTATCAGTTGTATGAGTTTATAATGGTATTATGCTCATGAATATTTAATATTTGACCTCTTCATTATTAGTTTTCTGAAAAAAACAGTTTCAGTGACTGAACTACAATACTTCAGGGGAGTGACGAAATACTGAATCGGCGGTCATTTACCGAATCAACACCGAATTGCCACTTTTTAATTGGTAAGTGTTATAGATTTTATCACCAGAGGTTCATACTCACCTAATTATCCAAAATCTGGTAAAATTTTTGTATTCAATTTTACCTTTTAAATAATCCGGATTCACAGCGAAACCCCGCTAAAATTAGCGAGTGTTTCTCCTTTCGTTCAACAGATTGCCTTGGCAGACTTCTGCTTTGTATAAATATTAATTTAACATACAAATGGACTTATTTGCACTTTAAATCAGTATCTGTGGAAAACAGAAGTCTGCCAAGGCATGATGGCGATCTAAAGTAGAAATACACGCTAACCTTAGCACGTTTTCGGTCTGACTCCTAATATTCCTTTAACCCCCCCCGTCCCGTCGACGTATGGGTACATTGCAACGATTTGCATTTATCAGTCCCGGCGACGTACCGGTACGTCGTGCAATTGCAAGGTCCTTAATTTGCACAATTTTCAATTTTCGCGCGTGATTTTTCATATGTATATACGGGACACCTTCCTCTATTCCTCTAGAAGATGCCAAGCAGGGACAAAGCCTTATACCGCATAACCTCCCCCCTCCCCCCCCTCACGCCATTGTCTCGGCAATTCACCTGTTACCAGTGACCTGGCTAGTAAAGATATTCAGGGCCAGAATGATTCCCCAATCGATGACAATGTGGAGGACAATGTTTACATAGCATTAGAAGAAGAAACAGCCAGAAATAATGATCAGGTAATGTGGCAAAAAAAGGTCAGGTATGGTGATTAGTTAGTGAGTGAAACAATGCTTATAATGCCTTTATTACTGCTTGAAAACCAATATACTCTCATACTACATATACATTCGTACCAAGTAAATAAATAAATACCGTTTATGAGTGGATAAAATAGTTACCCTCCCATAGAATTCGTTTTCTTTGGTGCCAGCATGTTAGAAAACCCAGTCAAGTAAGGAGGAACTCCTACCTGGATTGGGTATTTTAAACCTCAGGTGAGCGATTTCTCTATGAATTTTCGATGTTTCTCACCAAAAGCGAAGGTTTTAGCCACAATTTTTTTTTTCGAAAATACCTCGGGACTGGGGGATTTCGGAGGTGCGGAAAACCTCGGGACGTGACGGGTTAAGAGTTAAATTAAGCCTATTTTTTTTTTTTTTTACCGAATTTCAGATAATTAGGTGTGTATGAACCTATATGGTGAAGAATATAATATTTTCACAACAGTAAAGACTGCATTCCAGGACTGGAAACTTGCAACGAGCAGCCAGCCACCACTGCTTTCGTGTATTGTTATTGGCTGGTATACAGAGGAATAATTTCCCTACTGTGCTTTTGTCAGTGCACTTACACATTAGAACGAAACATTAGCAATTATTCCTCTTGTCACTAGACATTCTTAAAGGTCAGAAATAAGCACAATGAATGATGGCTAAACGTAAACAAAGCAGACTATGCTGCCTCAGTGTGAGAAGTGACGTCACGACCAATCACAGGCCGTTTCAGAGTCACGGGAATTTTCGGCTATTTTATCTGTTATTTTTTCATGTCTCTGCACATTTTGGGGGGAAATAATGGGTGACATAGTTATTTTCTGCGTATTTTCTACCCATACAAGCATCTAACTTCAAAAAAATTTTGACCGGAAACTCGTCTATAAAAAGTGACCACCAACGACTCAGGAAAAAATATATAAGAGTTACAGATAAAAGGAAAGATAAAAAAAAAAAAAAAACATTGCCGGCAAGAAAAAATATATATAAAAAAGAAAAGATTGAGAGAGGAGATAATTAGCTTAGCGTGGCGTTACTGTTATATGCTTGGGTGGGTGTCGTGAGAGAGAGAGAGAGAGAGAGAGAGAGAGAGGTTCGTTGATTACAGGTGGTCCAGGTGAGACAGGTGTGTTTTCTGGATTACCTGCACGTTTCCGGTCGATTATCCCACTTGGAGCCAATCACTGATCCCGGAATTTTATGTCAGGTTGGGTATTTGTTGCCTACCTCTCTCTCTCTCTCTCTCTCTGTATTTGTTGCCTAATTCTCTCTCTCTCTCTCTCTCTCTCTCTCAAGGACTTCCATCCATATACTCCTCAGTGTTCCTCTTCTACTTTTCTCTCGTTGTTGTTGTTGTTTTTATTGTTGTTGTTGTTGTTTATGGCAGGAGATGTCACCGTTTCAATAGCAACGTCACTTTCCCCTCATCACCATTATATTCAACACTTTCATCGTCATAATCACTGTCTTGCATATCACCTTCTCCTTAAGCCTTCAGGAATACATGTCAGGAGCATCTTAGTCATATTCTTCCACTTTCCTTCACTTTCCTTAACTTTCATTCACTTCCCTTCACTTTTATTCACTTTCATTAACTTCCCTTCACTTTCATTTTCATTCACTTCCTCTCACTTTCCTTCTCTTTCATTCACTTTCATCCACTTTCCTTCACTTCATTTAACTTTCCTTCACTTTCATCCACTTCCCTTCACTTTCCTTCACTTTCATTCACCTTCATTCATCTCTCTGTGTCCTCATTAACCTCATTTTCTTTATCATCATCATCATCATAATCATTATACTCGCACCCGGGGCTAGAGAGGGAGGCCTTCACGTGATGGCACTGATATGCCTGGGTGGTTCCCATGCCGGGTAAAAAAAGTCCCTCAACACTCCTATTACTTCTACTACTACTACTACTACTACCACTACTACTACTACTCCTGCTACTACTGCGACTACTACTACGATTACTACTACTACTTTACCTGCTAATTATAACTCTATTTCCGGAAGCCAATTAATGATTCACCTGAGCACATCTTCACCTATGGGCGGATGGTGGGTAAGGAGTGGGTGAGGATGTGGTGGAGTGCGGTGTGGATGGGTATGTGGGTGGAAGGGTGGTGGGGTGGATGTGGATGGGTGTGTGGGTGTAGGGGTGGTGGGGTGGATGTGAATGGGGGTGGAGTGTGGCATAGATATGTGTGGTGTGGTTACGTGGACAGGTAGCGTGGAAAGAAGTAACGCAGTTTGTTCCGTTACTGAACTTATGGTCCATTTCCCCCCCCTCTCTCTCTCAAGCACACACACACACACACACACACACACACACACACACACACACACACACACACACACACACACACACACAAACATACACACACACACACACACACACACACACACACACACACACACACACACACACACACACACACACACACGCACTCACTCACTCACACACACACACACACACACACACACACACACACACACACACACACACACACACGCAAACCACTTGTAACCACAAACACTGACACAGTCGACAAATTCTTCTATGTAGCCTTCCCTGTTTTACCTTCGGACCGAATTACCGTAAGATTAAGATGCTTCGAAACGCCTTTTCCATTGCGATTTATTCTGAGACTGGTTTAATGGTCCTCGTTTCTTCTCCCACCAGGTGTAGATTTGTCAAGATGGGCGCGACGACGACGACGATGATGATGATGATGATGGGATTCAAGGGGCAAGTGTACTTCCGGGTCGACTGTCCTATTACACCCATTATCAAGGACTTCAACTGGGAGAGGGTCAGTGATGATGATGATGTTGATGGCAGTACCTACCTACGGAATGGCTTTTTTCAGTATTTACCTTCCTACGTCTTCTTCAGTACCTGGGGAGATGGTTAGAGCAGGAGAGGTATTTCGTCGGGTACCAAAAGGTGGGACGGTGCTTTAGTGGCACTTAAATCAAGGACTACAAGACGGGCAAGACATCTGGCTGGGTTGATTTTTGGGACATTTTGTAAGTAGGTGCGTGTAAGTAGGTAAGTGTGGGTGTGTGTGTGTGTGTGTGTGTGTGTGTGTGTGTGTGTGAAGCAAAAACAAAGATATAATTCCTCCTAAATAATATATGAACCAAACATTCTCATTTTTATTCATGTGTGTGTGTGTGTGTGTGTGTGTGTGTGTGTGTGTGTGTGTGTGTGTGTGTGTGTGTGTGTGTGTATGTGTGTGTGTGTGTTTGTGTGTGTGTTTGTGTGTTTGCTTGTGTGTGCGTGTAAAGCAAAAAGATAACTCCAAGCCCTCATCCTCCCAGCCTGAACCGCCCCACAGTCCTTACCGCAGACGTGACTACTAAGAGGACCTATTCTGCCACCAAATTCCTGACTTACACCCTCCCTGAGTGCCGGTCTTCGAGGCGTATTAGGAACCGATTACGACTCGTGTACACTCTAGTATTCCTCTGTCCCGAAACCCATCGGACATAGTGAGTCTATTCGTTATTCTTGCTTTATTATTTATTTTTTATAGTTATTGACGTGGGTGCTATTCGATTACTTGGACTAATATACACTTCACTCCGTCTTGAATGCTGAGTTGTTGCAATGGAGTTATTCTAAAAGGCTATGCTTGTCACGAAGAAGAGCCATACGATGTTGAGTCATAACACTGACTTCTTCCGTCACCGAGCTACGTGAAATAAGCTGAAGGACGAAAATCTGGGCCAAATTAGAGTGAAACGCGTATAGTGAGTTGGGTATAGTAAGCTATGGGGGGGAAGAAGAGGGGAAATAAGGAGAGGATGTGAGAGAGGAAGGAATGGGAAGAGATGAGTAAGGGAAGGGAGGAAAGAAGAAGAAATGGCAGAGCAGGGTTGGGTAATGGTTGAAGGGATTTGTGTGTGTAAGGGAAGAAGATTGGATAGGGTAGGATAGGGTAGGGGATGGAAAGCTAGGGTTGAGTAGGTTATTGTAAGGCAGGATAGGGGTAGGCTAGGGTAGGGTAGGCTAAGCTAGACTAGGGTAGGAGAGAGCAGAGAAGGGTTGTTAGGGCAGGAGAGAAGTAAGACCCAAACTTCACAAAATCAAATAAGTCTACCCAAACCAACCCAATCTGACCTAACCTAACCTCATCTCAACAGGAATAGTTTGGATTGTGAACCGGAGCCCCCACCCCCCCTACCACGTCATCGGGAAGGCGAAAACCACCCTTATCTCCCTGGGCATGGATGTTAAATTCCAGGAGAAACAGGATACGTCTTGTTATAAGCATTACTGTGTGTGTGTGTGTGTGTGTGTGTGTGTGTGTGTGTGTGTGTGTGTGTGTGTGTGTGTGTGTGTGTACCCAGAGAGGAGTTTTTGCCGTCCATCCTCTTTTGTTGATCTTGTCCTTCAATAAATCCACTATACTGTTTTTACTTTACCTGTGTTTATCTCACCTGTGCAATTAGTGAGGCAATTACAGGTTCTCCACACCTGAGTTACGATAGATAAATTTAGAGCTGATAGATGTGTGTGTTTGTTTGTTTGTTTGGCTGAGTTATGGCTATTGTCGTTGCTTCTTTAGGGTTTTGTTGTTGCTTTTGTTTGTTGTTTTTTATTTGTTTGGCACTGCTTAGGATTAGATTTAGAATTGGACTGGCATACATACATGCACATACACACACATGCACATACACACATACAGACATGCAAATACACTCAAATACACATATGCGCATACACACGAATATAAACACATAGAAAGATGCGCATACACATACTTAAAAATAAACACATACATCCACAGTAGTACACATACAGTACATACACACAAACACACATACATGTTTATATTTACATAGCCATTCACTCATACACACAGACACAGACACCGCGTGATTACATACATACACATACATATGCACATTCACATGAATGCATTGCACTACACATAAACAAATGCACACACATAAGCTACAGAGACACATACATACACACACATAAATACATCCGCACAAACACATGCTCATACATACGTACACACACATTAACATGCACATACATACACATAAATATACATGCACCTACATACACATACATACATATACACCTGTGTAGGTACACATACATAACAACATACACGCACACACACACACACACATATATATATATATATATATATATATATATATATATATATATATATATATATATATATATATATATATATATGTAGAAAAATTATTGAAGACGGAATCGAAACTAGAGAAAACTTGTTCTTTATGAGAAACTAAG
>NC_137043.1:3517360-3564860 GCF_032717465.1 Coenobita brevimanus | reverse complement strand
TGTCTGCGTTTTTTGGGCGCGTTTCCCGATGGATTGGGCACCAACAGCACCCACCGACCTGGCAGCACCAGAGTAGCCATGTTGGCGAATTTTCCGCCAAATTGGGGGGTATTAAATTGAGGCTGACGAGTAAAATTTAACATTGGCGGTTAGGCGGTTTTTTGAGCCAGTTGATATCTTAACTGGCGGGTTTTCGTCGGCTTCAGTTCGAGAGGGTATTTGCTAAATTAACCTTACTGTAACTCTTGTCTCTTAGCAAAAACAAGGGTGACCGAAGAGATCAAGATCGAGGGCAGGTGGTGGTGCGTGGAACTGACGAAACCATTAGCACCCGGCCCAGCCCTTCCTCGGGATATGACTCCCCTAATCCACACTCAAACACAAGTCACGGGGCCTGCCGGCTATGTATGCCGTGGTGGTTAAATAAGAGAGGCAGCATTTCAATTTTAGTCAGGGAGCAGTGATGGGAGGTTTTCTGGATAGTGGAACTGGGAAGACAATGGGTAAATAAGCAAAATATAACAGAAAATACAATAAAAGCTGTGAAAAAGAAAATGGATTGCGATAATGGATTGTCTGTCCCAGGTGATGAAACAAGTGCATTTTGCAAATTTAATATATGACTAATGTGAGGGTAATGTATGAAGTTTGTATAAGATATAACTATTTTTCACGTCATGTGTTGCTCACCTGTAAACCTAATCTGTGATTACTGACAAGGCGGTTTCTGGGCGGGTGAGAAGGCTGACATTTTGGCGTGTTTGGGAGAGAAACTCGGCGAGTTGGCAGTATCTGACCTCGCAACTCTGCGCAGCACTGATGTGTAGTTAGAGGGTGTCAGTTGTGAAGACAACACACTCTTCTTCACGCTCTTCAGGGATTTTCATCTGAAGGTACTAGCCTAGAGAGAGAGAGAGAGAGAGAGAGGCAGACAGACAGACAGAGAGAGTTTGCAAATTTAGTCGTCTTAGTCTGTCTTCATATGAAAAGTTCCGAATATCATAACTATCATTTTTGTCATTCTTCTTTGTGCGTTTTCGAACGAACTTATATCCAACCCTTCACTTCCCTTCACTTTCATTCACTTCCCTTCACTTTCGATCACTTCCCTTTTCCCTTCACTTTCGTTCACTTTCTCATCTCTCTCAGTGTCCTCTCACTCATTTTCATTATCATCATCATCATTATCATCATCGTCATCATCATGGCCATCATCGTCATCGAAGAGAGAACCTGTATTTTTTACACAGGAAAAATCATCAGAGAAATTACCAGTATGCCGGGAATCGAACCCGGGACTCTCAGGTGAGAGCCAGGCAGCATACCACTACACCACGACCAGGTAAAAGTTAACTCACGTTGTCACAATCTTGTAACCAACGTCCTTCCGCCCCCCACTGTGGGCCTGAAGAGGATGAGTTAACCCCCTGGCACTCGGGCAAGTAGATGCTTTTAATCTATCCCAAACACTTACGGCAAGTCAGAATGAAGAGAGAACCTGTATTTTTTACACAGGAAAAATCATCAGAGAAATTACCAGTATGCCGGGAATCGAACCCGGGACTCTCAGGCCCACAGTGGGGGGCGGAGGGACGTTGGTTACAAGATTGTGACAATGTGAGTTAACTTTCACCTGGTCGTGGTGTAGTGGTATGCTGCCTGGCTCTCACCTGAGAGTCCCGGGTTCGATTCCCGGCATATTGGTAATTTCTCTGATGATTTTTCCTGTGTAAAAAATACAGGTTCTCTCTTCATTCTGACTTGCCGTAAGTGTTTGGGATAGATTAAAAGCATCTACTTGCCCGAGTGCCAGGGGGTTAACTCATCCTCTTCAGGCCCACAGTGGGGGGCGGAGGGACGTTGGTTACAAGATTGTGACAACGTGAGTGAACTTTTACCTGGTCGTGGTGTAGTGGTATGCTGCCTGGCTCTCACCTGAGAGTCCCGGGTTCGATTCCCGGCATATTGGTAATTTCTCTGATCATCATCATCATTCTCGCACCCGGGGCTAGAGAGGGAGGCCTTCACGTGGTGGCACTGATAAGACTGGGTTGTTCCCTTGCCCGGTTAAAAAAACTCCCCTAATACTACTACTACTACTACCACTACTACTCCTGCTACTACCACTCCTGCTACTACTAGTACTACTGCTACGACTACTACTACTACTACCACTACTACTACTACTGCTACGACTACTACTACAATGACTACTACTACTACTACTACGACGGCTACTGCTACTACTTTACCTGTTAATTACAACCCTTTTTTCCAGAAGCCAATTAATGGTTCACCTGAGCACACCTTCACCGATGGGCGGATGGTGGAGGAGGGATGGGAGTGGATGGAGTGGAGTGCGGTGTGGATGGGTGTGTGGGTGTAAGGTTGGTGGGGTGGATGTGGATGGGGTAGAGTGTGTTATGGATAGGTGTGGTGTTGTAACGTGGACGGGCAGTGTGGAAAGAGGTAACGCAATTTCTTCCGTTACTGAACATAAGGTCTAGTCCCCTTCCCTCTCTCTCTCTCTCTCTCTCTCTCTTACACACACACACACACACACACACACACACACACACACACACACAAACTACCTGTAACCTCACAATACCACAGTTGACAAATTCCTCTATGTAACCTTCCCTGTGTTAACTTTCTATAACCTTCGGACCTAAATACGGTAAGATTAAGAGGCTTCGTAACGCCTTTTTCATTGCGATTTATGCTGAGACTGGTTTAATGGTCCTGGTTTCTTCACCCACCAGGTGTGGATTTGTCGAGATGGGCGCGACGACGACGACGATGATGATGATGATGATGGTGATGATGATGATGATGATGATGAGAGTGAAGGGGCAAGTGTACTTCAGAGGCGACTGTCCTAAAACACCTATTATCAAGAACTTCGACTTGGAGAGGGTGAGTGATGACGATGATGATAATGATGGCAGTACCTATCTGCGTCTTGGCTTTCTTCAGTACTTACCTATACCTACGTCTCCTTCCCCCTGAGACCTGTGGTAGTGTTGTGCTAGTGTGCTTTAGTGATCTGTGATAGTGGTTGTGTTAGTGTGTTGTAGTGATCAGCGATAGTGCTGTGCTAGTGATCCGTGAGAGTGTGTGTTGTGGTGCCCCGCAGTGACCAGTGATAGTGTGGGCTACCTTGTGTGAACTAGTGCGTAATGGCTTCCTCGGCAGAGAGCTGTGTCCCCACTGCAGGTACTGAAAAGGACTACCTTGAATTAAAGGAGGAACTTCTCGAACTGACGCGGGAGGTACAAATTCACAGGCAGGAGAAGGCACAGATGAGGGAATTGTTGGAGATGTTGGAGAAAGAGAAAAAGGCTGAAGGTTGGACACTAGTTAACAAGGGTGCAACGAAGTTCACTCTTAAAAAGCAAACGGAAGTTAAGACAACTAATGCCTTCGACGCACTACGGGACGAATGTGAAGGGAAGGCAGAGAGGGAAGTAGAGGAGAAGAACGGTGAGAGAACTTCCAGTACAGGTAAGTATAAACAGAACAAGAAAGGTAAGAAAAATGTTGTTGTAGCTGGAGACTCCCAGGTGAGATATCTGAATAGGGCCATGTATACTCCACTCGCTAAAAATGTGTGTCTTCCAGGGGCCAGGGTGGCTAATGTGGTAGAAAAAATTTCAAATATCGTAAAGGAAAGTGGTGACAAACCCACTGTGTGCCTCAGTGTAGGAGGCAATGATATTAGTAGCCGTAAGAGTGAGGTACTGTGGAAAAGGTACAAGTTGATGTTAGAAAAGGTTAGGAAGAGGGGAGGAACCCCTGTAGTGCTTGGTGTTTTACCAAGGTGGCGGGTTGGAAGGGAATGGTTGAGCAGGGCAATAGGATTTAATTGCCGCCTTGAAAGCTATTGCAAAGATAATGCAATACCTTTCATAGACAGCTGGAACCGGTTTTATGGACGGAGTGCCTTGTATAGTTGGGATGGGACTCATCTTAGTAGGCAGGGAGTTACTGTTTTAGCTGGAATGATAGATAGGGAGTTGGAGGGATTTTTTCGAGATTGAGAAGTAGGTGTACAGGAAGATGCAGCAACTACACTCAGAAATCATTATTACCATGTTTGGATAGATGCATCGATACTTGAAAAATTAAGAACAAAAGTTCAACCAATAGTGTAGATACATCCACTCAGGCACCTCAAATTGAGCAGGCGATGATAGATGATAGAACAAGCGATGATAGAAGGGCGATAAGCGATAGAACAAAAAATTGTTATATTAGTAAAGTAAAGAGTTTCCCAGTTAGTAATAAAATAAATAACAGTAAATGCCAAGGTAAAGGCATAACTACTCGTAATAATCTGAAAGTGTACTACACAAACAGCCGGAGTTTACGTAATAATATGGATGAACTGAGGGCTTTAATTTGTACAGAGAAAATAGACATTGCCGTTATTAGTGAAACTTGGATGAATACAGACACTCGAGAATTTTTAGCAGAATATCAGATAAAAGGCTATAAAATTTTTGTGTCAAACCGTCAGGGAAGAAAGGGGGAAGGGGTAGCTATTTATGTAAAGGATTCATTAAACTGTTACAATAAAGCAGACATTAAAGTAAATAGGGACACAGAAAGTGTGTGGGTTGAAATTAGTAACAATAGGGAGAAATTAGTCTTAGGAGCAATTGACAGATCTCCTAAATTAAGTAGAGCTGATAGTAAATACCTCTGGGAGGAAATAAGGAAAGCATCACAGTCCAGCTTAGTAATAATTGTAGGGGACCTTAATCTGCCAAGGATAGATTGGAGAAATCAGACAGGAGATGCAGAGTCAGAGGAATTTCTAGAGGTAGTACAGGATAATTTCCTTTATCAGTATAGCAGGGAGCCCACCAGAGGTAATGATATACTAGATTTGGTCTTAGCTAATAAAGAAAATATCATTAGCGATATAGAGGTTGGTGGACGACTTGGTAATAGCGATCATGAAGAAATTAAGTTCAAATTTATTTGGGATGTCTGTTCCACTGAAAATACCTCCACCGTTCCTAATTTTCGTCTAGGAGATTTCGATGGCTTAAGAGCTTATTTTCCAACGGTATTCCACAGGGAGATTAGCTATTTGAGGGAATGCCAGGTCAGTGGGGATCCCCAGGTCATAGGTCAGGCGCAGGAAGCACGTGGGGATGCCCTTCAGGTGTCTGTGAGGGGGGAGGTGGTAAATAGGAATGTAGTCCAGGTGACGGAAATTAACTCAGCTCAAGTACCAAACAGACGTTCAACCAGTGAGAAGTATAACGAGTTAATAAATATAATACACGGAGGCCAAGATAGATATATTCCTTCAAAACCATTTAGAACTAACATTTCAGAACCAAGATGGTTAAACAACAGATTAAAATATCTCATAGGCCAAAAGAAAGGAATATATAGAAAAATAAAACGTGGAGAGGAACACGTACGTAACCGGTACACAATTTTAAATAGAGAAGTAAAGAGGGAGATAAGAAAAGCAAAGAGAAGTTATGAAATTAAGGTTGCAAGTGAATCAAAAGAAAACCCCAAAGGTTTTTATCAAATGTACCGAACGAAAAATAAAGATAGGATAGGACCACTGAGAACAGAATCAGGTGACATTACCAGTGAAGATAAAGAAATGTGCTCCATCCTAAATAATTATTTCATAACAGTATTCACCAAGGAAAATCTAAGCCTGGTCCCTCAAGCAGCAAATATTTACCATGAGAATACGGAAAATATTCTTAGTAAAATAACTATTAGTAAGGAGGACGTATTGAAAGAAATTAATAAGTTAAAACCTCAAAAATCGCCAGGTCCGGACGATATATATGCAAAAATCATAAAAGAAACCAAAGAAGAATTATGTCAGCCACTTTTAACGTTATTTAATGACTCTTTAAGTTCAGGAGAAGTTCCAGAGGCGTGGAAAACCGCAAACGTAGTGCCCATCTTTAAAAAGGGTGATAAATCAGCTGCGTCGAATTATCGTCCGATAAGTCTAACGTCAATAATAGGAAAAATGTTAGAGTCAATTTTGGCAAATAAGATTAGAGAACACTTAGAAAGATTTAATCTTATAAACGAAAGTCAGCACGGATTCAGGCAAGGACGATCCTGCCTCACAAATTTGTTGTCATTCTACTCGGAGGTCTATGAGGGAGTAGATAGCGATAAAGCTTACGATGTTATTTATCTGGACTTTAGTAAAGCTTTTGATAGAGTCCCACACGAAAGGTTAGTTCGAAAGGTTCGAGCACACGGTATAGACGGCGATATCTTAAAATGGATAGAATCCTGGCTGAACGGACGAAAGCAGAGAGTATTAATAAATGGAACTAAGTCGGACTGGGGATTAGTAACTAGCGGTGTACCACAGGGTTCAGTACTCGGTCCCTTATTATTTATCATATATATAAATGATCTAGACTTAGGAGTCAATAGCAGAATCAGCAAATTTGCCGAGGATATAAAAATAGGGCGTATCATTAACTCGACTGACGATTGCCATAACTTACAAAAAGACCTCGATACATTGTCCAAATGGTCTAAAACTTGGCAAATGGAATTTAACGTTGAAAAATGTAAAGTACTTAGCGTAGGGAAGACCATTGGAGATACTAAATACAGGTTAGATAACAAAGAAATTAGCAAATCGGAATGCGAGAGAGATCTAGGAGTTATGATTAGTAACGACCTTAAATCAAGGCAACAGTGCATTGATGCGAGAAATAAAGCAAATAGGGTCCTAGGATTTATTTCGAGAAGCGTGAGCAATAGATCATCTAAAGTAATACTGAAACTTTATCTAGCATTAGTAAGGCCACATTTAGACTACGCAGTACAATTTTGGTGTCCTTAATATAGAATGGATATTAATTCGTTAGAAAATGTACAGAGAAGAATGACAAAAATGATACATGACGTCCGGAACCTGTCATATGAAGACAGACTGAAAAGACTAAGTCTGCATTCGCTAGAGAGGCGTAGAGTAAGGGGAGACTTAATTGAGGTGTTTAAGTGGGTGAATGGTATAAATAAGGGAGATATTAGCAAGGTACTTAAAGTGAGCATACAGGATAGAACTAGAAATAATGGTTTCAAACTAGAAAAATTCCGTTTCAGAAAGGAAATCGGTAGAAATTGGTTTGGTAACAGAGTAGTAGACGAATGGAATAAGCTACCTAGTAAAGTAGTTGCTGCCTCTTCCATTGAGAGTTTCAAGCATAGGCTAGATAAGCATATGACAAATAAGGGGTGGATATAGAATAAAGAAAATCTTATAACCAATACTAATTCAAAAAAAATTTCTTTTCAGGTTACACTATGATAGTCTCTATTCTCCTTTCAAACTTTCCTGTAAAATGTCCATGCCAGTTTTTCTATACGGCGTTGTGTTCTTTCTGACTTTTTCCTGCCGGCTTCGGCTGGAGGGTTTGGAGGGCGGGGGAGAGCCTTCTTCTTTGCTATCCTTATCTCATTCTAGTAGTTCAGTTACTCTTCTAGGAGCTGCCTAGCATGGGCCAACCGGCCTACTGCAGTTATCCTCTCTTCTTATGTTCTTATGTTCTTCTGTTCAGTATCTGGGGAGATGGTTCGAGGAGGAGAGGTATTTCGTCGCGTACCAAGAGGTGGGACGGTGCTGGACCTACACTTACATCAAGGACTACATGACGGGCAATATATCTCTCAGGGCCGATTTTTGGGACATTTTGTAAGTAGCTGTGCGCGTGTGTGTGTGTGTGTGTGTGTGTGTGTGTGTGTGTGTGTGTGTGTGTGTGTGTGAAGCAAAACAAAGATATAATTCCTCCCAAATAATATATGAAACAAACTTTCTCATTTTTATTCGTGTGTTTGTGTGTGTGTGTGTGTGTGTGTGTGTGTGTGTGTGTGTGTGTGTGTGTGTGTGTGTGTGTGTGTGTTTGTTTTCTTCTGTTTGCGTGTAAAGCAAAACGGTAACTCCAAGCCCTCATCCTCCCAGCCTGAACCGCCCCACAGTCCTTACAGGAGACGTGACTGCTAAGAGGCCCTTCTCTGAACCCAACTTCCTGACTTACACCCTTCCCAGAATGCCTGACCAAGAGTACCACTATCAAGTATTAGCCACCGATTACGACTCGTGGGCACTCGAGTATGCCTGTGTCCCCCAACCCTTCGGACATTTTAGTGAGTCTATTCGTTATTCTTGCTTTATTGTTTATTTGTTATAGTTATTGACGTGGGTGCTATTCGATTACTTGGACTAATATTCACTTCACTCCGTCTTGAATGCTGAGTTGTTGCCATGGAGTTATACTAAAAGGCTATGCTTGTCACGAAGAAGTGCCATACGATGTTGAGTCATAGTACTGTCGTCTTCCGTCACCAAGCTACGTGAAATAAGCTGATGGACGAAAATCTGGGTCAAGTTAGAGTAAAACTCTTATAGTGAGTTGAGTACAGTATGCTATGGGAAGGAAGAGAAGGGGAAATAGGGAGAGGATGTGAGAGGGGAAGGAATGGGAATAGAAGGGTTTGGGAAGGGAGAAAAGAAGATGATATGGCCCGGTAGGGTAGGGTAATGGTTGAAGGGATGTGAGTGTGTAAGGGAAGGATAGGGGAGGAGAAAATTGGATAGGGTAGGGGATGGAAAGCTAGGGCTGAGTAGGTCAGTGTAAGGCAGGATAGGGGTAGGCTAGGGTAGGGTAGGCTAAGGTAGACTAGGGTAGGAGAGAGCAGAGAAGGGTTGTTAGGGCAGGAGAGAAGTAAGACCCAAATTTAACTAAATCAAACTTAGTCTACCCAAACCAACCCAATCTGACCTAACCTTGCCTCATCTCAACAGGAATAGTTTGGATTATGACCCGGAGCCCCCACCCCCCCTACCACGTCATCGGGGAGGTGAAAACCACCCTTATCTCCTTGGGCATAGATGTCAAATTCCTGGAGAAACAGGATACGTCTTGTTATAATCATTACTGAGTGTGTGTGTGTGTGTGTGTGTGTGTGTGTGTGTGTGTGTGTGTGTGTGTGTGTGTGTTTCCCCAGAAAGGAGTTTTTGCCGTCCATCCTCTTTTGTTGATCTTGTCCATCAATAAATCCACTTTACTGTTGTTCCTTTACTTATGTTAATCTCATCTGTTTAATTTGTGAGGCAATTAAATGTTCTCCCCACCTGAGCTACGATTGATAAATATATAGCTGATAGATGTGTTTGCTTGTTTGTTTATTTGACTGAGTTAGAGTGACTGTCGTTGTTTTGTTAGGGTTTTGTTATTACTTTTGATTTTGTTGTTTGATTATTTGTTTGGCACTGCTTAGGATTAGTTTTAGGTTAGGTTTGGTTAAGTTAGGTTAGGTTAGGTTTCTAATCCGATTAAGTTGCCCAGTACAAAGTGTGGCAACACTGTGGGACGGGGACTCTCCAAGAGGGACAACCCGCAAACGCTCTTCATAAAATAGACGGACCATGGGATAAGATTTAGAATTGGACTGGCATACATACATGCACATACACGCACATACACACTTGCTCATTCACACATACACATATGCACATATACACACACATGCACTTTCATACATACAGACATGCAAATACACTCAAATACACATATGCACATACACACATACATGCATATACACACATACAAATATGCACATACATATACATAAAAACAAACACATAAACGTCCACAGTAGTAAACATACACACAAACACACATACACATTTATATTTACATAGACATTCACTCATACACACAGACAGACACAGCGTGCTTACATACATACACATTCATATGCACATACACATGAAAGCATAGCACTACACATAAACAAATGCACACACTAGGCTACAGAGACACATACATACACACACATATAAATACACTCGTACAGACACGCACATACATACATGTACACACATATACATGCACATACACATATATATATATACATAACTTTCATACACATACATACATTTAGACCTCCGCAGGTACACATATATACGTACATACACATACATATATACATATATTAATACATACATACATATATACATACATACATTCAGAAAAATTATTGAAGACGGATTGGAAAGTAGAGAAAACTTGTTCTTTATGAGGAACTAAAATAAATTTTGAAAAGTAAATGTCTACTCCTTTTTATCTATTTATTTATTTATTTATTGGATTGTTATTTTTCATCTTTTTACGTTTATTATTTTCTTGATCCTACTTCATCTCATCCTTAGGCGAAAATCATGATGATGATGATGATGATGATGAGGAGGAGGAGGAGAAGGAGTAGGGGAGTGATGATGATGATGATGACGATGATGATGGTGATGATGATGAAGAGGAGGAGGAGAAGGGGGATGATGATGATGATGATTATGATGATGATGATGAGGAGGAGGAGGAGGAGGAAGAACAGAATGATGATAATGATGATGGTGATGATAGTGATGATGATGATGATGATGATAATGATGATGATGATGATGGTGATGATTCTTATGATGATGATAATGATATGCCTTTGGGTCAACTCGGAGGGAGAGTGGTAGACAGGACGAATCGTACCTCATGCTGGAGAAGTGTGAGTGGAGAAGTGTGAGTCCGCGGAAAGAGTTACGTATGTGGCAAGCGTAGTCGTCGTCGTCGTCGTAGTAGTAGTAGTAGTAGTAGTAGCAGCAGAAGTAGTAGTTGCAGTTGTAGTGGTGATGGTGGTAGGCGTAGTAGTGGTTGTGGTGATGGTGTTGACCATCACCACCACCACTACTACGCCTGATAGTGTACAACACAAACAGCCGGAGTTTACGTAATAAAATGGATGAACTGAGGACTTTAGTTTGTACAGAGAAAATAGACATTGCTGTTATTAATGAAACTTGGATGAATACAGACACTCGAGAATTTTTAGCAGAGATATCAGATAAAAGGCTATAATATTTTTGTGTCAAAATGTCGGGGAAGAAAGGGGGGAGGGGTAGCTATTTATGTATAGGATTCATTAAACTGTTACAATAAAACAGATATTAAAGTAAATAGGGACACAAAGAGTGTCCGGGTTGAAATTAGTAACAATAGGGAGAAATAAGTCTTAGGAGCAATTTACAGATCTAAATTAAATAGAGCTGATAGTAAATACCTTTGGGAGGAAATTAGGAAAGCATCACCGTCCAGCTTAGTAATAATTGTAGGGGACCTTAATTTGCCAAGGATAAATTGGAGAAATCAGACAGGAGATGCAGAGTCAGAGGAATTTCTAGAGGTAGTACAGGATAATTTCCTTTATCAGTATAGCAGGGAGCCCACCAGAGGTAATTATATACTAGATTTGGTTTTACCTAATAGAAAAAATATCATTAGCGATATAGAGGTTGGTGGACGACTTGGTAATAGCGATCATGAAGAAATTAAGTTTAAATATATTTGGGATATTTGTTCCACTGAAAATTCCTCCACCGTTCCTAATTTTCGTCTAGGCGATTTCGATGGCTTAAGAGCTTATTTTCGAACGGTATTCCACAGGGAGATTAGCTATTTGAGGGAATGCCAGGTCAGCTGGGAACCCCAGGTCATAGGTGAAGGGCGGAAAACACGTGGGAATGTTCGTCAGGTGTCTGTGAGAGGGGAGGTGGTGCATGGGAATGTAGTTCAGGCTACGGGAAATAACTCAGCTCCAGTACCAGGCAGACGTTCAACCAGTGAGAAGTATAACGAGTTAATAAATATAATACACGGAGGCCAAGATAGATATATCTCTTCAAAACCGTTTAGAATGAATAATTCAGAACCAAGATTAAAATCTCTCATAGGCCAAAGGAAAGGAATATATAGAAAAATAAAACATGGAGAGAACATAACATAACAACATAAGAAAAGAGGATACTACAGTAGGCCGGTTGGCCCATGCTAGGCAGCTCCTAGAACAGTAACTGAACTACTAGAATGGGATAAGGATAGCAAAGAAGAAGGCTCTCCCCCGCCCTCCAAACCCTCCAGCCGAAGCCGGCAGGAAAAAGTCAGAAAGAACACCACGCCGTATAGAAAAACTGGCGCGGACATTTTACAGGAAAGTGTGAAAGGAGAATAGAGACTATCATAGTGTGACCTGAAAAGAAATTTTTTTTGAATTAGTATTGGTTATAAGATTTTCTTTATTCTATATCCACCCCTTATTTGTCATATGCTTATCTAGCCTATGCTTGAAACTCTCAATGGAAGAGGCAGCAACTACTTTACTAGGTAGCTTATTCCATTCGTCTACTACTCTATTACCAAACCAATTTCTACCGATTTCCTTTCTGAAACGGAATTTTTCTAGTTTGAATCCATTATTTCTAGTTCTATCCTGTATGCTCACTTTAAGTACCTTGCTAATATCTCCCTTATTTATACCATTCATCCACTTAAACACCTCAATTAAGTCTTCCCTTACTCTACGCCTCTCTAGCGAATGCAGACTTAGTCTTTTCAGTCTGTCTTCATATGACAGGTTCCGGACGTCTCTGTACATTTTCTAACGAATTAATATCCATTCTATAGTAAGGACACCAAAATTGTACTGCGTAGTCTAAATGTGGCCTTACTAATGCTAGATAAAGTTTCAGTATTACTTTAGATGATCTATTGCTCACGCTTCTCGAAATAAATCCTAGGACCCTATTTGCTTTATTTCTCACATTAATACACTGTTGCCCTGGTTTAAGGTCGTTACTAATCATAACTCCTAGAACTCTCTCACATGCCGATTTGCTAATTTCTTTGTTATCTAAGCTGTATTTAGTATCTCCAATGGTCTTGCCTACGTTAAGTACTTTACATTTTTCAACGTTAAATTCCATTTGCCAAGTTTTAGACCATTTGGACAATGTATCGAGGTCTTTTTGTAAGTTATGGCAACCGTCAGTCGAGTTAATGATACGCCCTATTTTTGTATCGTCGGCAAATTTGCTGATTCTGCTATTGACTCCTAAGTCTAGATCATTTATATATATGATAAATAATAAGGGACCGAGTACTGAACCCTGTGGTACACCGCTATAGTAGGACTCGCTCACGTTTGCGGCTGTGGTGTGGTCCGCACCTGTGTACAGTGTTGCCACGTTTTCTATACCGTTATCTCTCTCTCTCTGTCTCTCTCTCTCTCCTGGCGGGAAATGTGAGCCACCCTGAGTACTTTTGATTCTTTTATAAGTTATTTATAATTGTGCTTTCATTTGTTAATTTGGTTTTGTTATATTTAGTAGTAGATGGAGTGTCAAAGTTACTGTCTGCTGAGAGGTTTGTTACGTTACTGATTCAAACACCCCGACGTAGTGGGGTGTGGGTGTAGGTGTGGGTGGGAGTGTGGATGTGGGTTTGTTGGGGTGGTGGTCCAGGGGGGAGGGGAAGTGTGAAGGGGGATTTGACCTGAGACACCCAGGAGGGATTAAGAAGGGAGGGATGGGCACGGGGGGGCTGGATTCACCTACCACATGGCGGGAAATGTGAGCCACCCTGAGTACTTTTGATTCTTTTTATAAGTTATTTATAATTGTGCTTTCATTTGTTAATTTGGTTTTGTTATATTTAGTGATGCCGACAGTGCATTCAATGCATGCCCCTCTCCTGCCTCTCTCTCTCTCTCTCTCTCTCTCTGTAGGGAAGCTATCTGTCAGTGCTGCCACTCACAAGAATTATATGAATTATTTCTTTTACTTTGGATATTGGCATATTTCTTCTTTTTTCAGGCTCATTCTATTATATCCATAACTGTAATATTATTAACCACCCTAAAACTACGCTAAAAAACATTAAAAGTGACTGCTATTTCTTTTAGCAACACTGTACAATATGTATGCCATGTTTCTGTGTTACTGTATAAATATTTTATGCATAATTAGATTACTGTTGATTCATCCATCAAAATACACAAGTGTAAGTTTTATTCATCTGAATTTATCGAATTTGTGATGCCTTGTACATAAATAGCTTCCGTTTCACATCGCAAGTTGAGGAAACGTGGCACCATTGTAAACAGGTGCGAGCCACACCACAGGCGCTTACGGGCGCAAGGCCGACTATAGTTACTAATCCCCAGTACGACTTAGTTCCATTTATTAATACTCTCTGCTTTCGTCCTTTCAGCCAGGATTCTATCCATTTTAAGATATCGCCGTCTATACCGTGTGCTCGAACCTTTCGAACTAACCTTTCGTGTGGGACTCTATCAAAAGCTTTACTAAAGTCCAGATAAATAACATCGTAAGCTTTATCGCTATCTACTGCCTCATAGACCTCCGAGTAGAATGACAACAAATTTGTGAGGCAGGATCGTCCTTGCCTGAATCCGTGCTGACTTTCGTTTATAAGATTAAATTTTTCTAAGTGTTCTCTAATCTTATTTGCTAAAATTGACTCTTAACATTTTTCCTACTATTGACGTTAGACTTATCGGACGATAATTCGACGCAGCTGATTTATCACCCTTTTTAAAAATGGGCACTACGTTTTCAGTTATCCACGCCTCTGGAACTTCTCCAGAACTTAAAGAGTCATTAAATAACGTTAAAAGTGGCTGACATAATTCTTCTTTGGTTTCTTTTATAATTTTTGCATATATATCGTCCGGACCTGGCGATTTTCGAGGTTTTAACTTATTAATTTCTTACGTAACCGGTACACGATTTTAGATAGAGAAGTAAAGAGGGAGATAAGAAAAGCAAAGAGAAGTTATGAAGATAAGGTTGGTAGTGAATCAAAAGAAAACCCCAAGGGTTTTTATTAAATGTACCGTACGAAAAATAAAGATAGGATAGGACCACTCAGAACAGAATCAGGTAACATTACGAGTGAAGATAAAGAAATGTGCTCCATCCTAAATGATTATTTCATATCAGTATTCACCAAGGAAAATCTAGACCTGGTCCCTGAAGCAGCAAATATTTACGATGAGAATACGGAAAATATTCTTAGTAAAATAACCATTAGTAAGAAGGACGTATTGAAAGACATTAATAAGTTAAAACCTCAAAAATCGCCAGGTCCGGACGGTATACAGTATATGCAAAATTTATTAAAGAAACCAAAGAAGAATTATGTCAGCCACTTTTAACGTTATTTAGTCTCTTTAATTTCAGGAGAAGTTCCAGAGGCGTGGAAGACTGCAAACGTAGTGCCCATCTTTAAAAAGGGTGATAAATCAGTTGTGCTGAATTATCGTCCAATAAGTCTAATGTCAATAGCAGGAAAAATGTTAGAGTCAATATTGGCAAATAAGATTTGAGAACACTTAGAAAGATTAAATCTTATAAACGAAAGTCAGCACGGATTCAGGCAAGGACGATCCTCCCTCACTAACTTGTTGTCATTCTACTCGAAGGTCTATGAGGCAGTAGATAGCGATAAAGCTTACGATGTTATTTATCTAGACTATAGTAAAGCTTTTGATAGGGTCCCACACGATAGGTTTGTTCGAAAGGTTCGAGCTCACGGTATAGACGACGATATCTTGAAAAGGATAGAATCCTGGCTGAAAGGACGAAAGCAGAGAGTATTAATAAATGGAACTAAGTCGGACTGCGGATTAGTAACTATAGTAGGACTCGCCCACGTTTGCAGCTGTGGTGTGGCCCGCACCTGTGTACAGTGTTGCCACGTTTTCTATACCGTTATCTCTCTCTATCTCTCTCTCTCTCTTTCTCTCACCGTCTGGGTGTGGAAGTGTTGCCGCTCGCGAGTGAATAATGTTTTTTTTTTTTTTTACTTCTTTATTGGCATATGCCTACTATTTTGTCCTACATATTAGCTTATGATTATAAATGTGATTATTCCTCGTCTTTACAATTATGGTAAAAGCCGGTAAATGTGAGCATTTTTCCCTAGCAACACCTGTACAAGCTGTGGTTGGGTCTATGGAGGTACGTACTTTACCTTAGGCCAGACTGGATAAGTGTTGCCACTCACAAGAATTACATGAATTATTTCTTTTACTTTGGATATTGGCATATTTCTTCTTTTTTCAGGCTCATTATCTTATATCCATAACTGTGATATTATTACCCACCCTAAAACTACGCTAAAAACCATTAAAAGTGACTACAATTTCTTGTAGCAACACTGTACAATATGTATGCCATGTTTCTGTGTTACTGTATAAATATTTTATGCATAATAAGATTACTGTTGATTCATCCATCAAAATACACAAGTGTAAGTTTTATTCATCTGAATTTATCGAATTTGTGATGCCTTGTACATAAATAGCTTCCGTTTCACATCGCAAGTTGGGGAAACGTTGCACCATTGTACACAGGTGCGGGCCACACCACAGCCGCAAACGTGCGCGAGTCCTACTATAGCGGTGTACCACAGGATTCAGTACTCGGTCCCTTATTATTTATTATATATATAAATGATCTAGACTTAAGAGTCAATAGCAGTATCAGCAAATATGCCGACAATACAAAAATAGGGTGTATCATTAACTCGACTGACGATTGCCATAACTTACAAAAAGACCTCGATACATTGTCCAGAGGGTCTAAAACTTGGAATTGAATTTAACATTGAAAAATGTAAAGTACTTAACATAGGCAAGACCATTGGAGACACTAAATACAGCTTAGATAACAAAGAAATTAGCAAATCTGAATGCGAGAGGGATCTATGACTTATGGTTAGTAACGAACTTAAACGAAGGCAACAGTGTAATAATGTGAGAAATAAAGCAAATAGGGTCCTAGGATTTATTTCGAGAAGCGTGAGCAATAGATCATCAAAAGTAATACTGAAACTTTATCTAGTATTAGTAAGGCCACATTTAGACTACGCAGTACAATTTTGGTGTCCTTACTATAGAATGGATATTAACTCGTTAGAAAATGTACTGAGAAGAATGACAAAAATGATACATGACGTCCGGAACCTGTCATATGAAGACAGACTGAAAAGACTAAGTCTGCATTCGCTAGAGAGGCGTAGAGTAAGGGGAGACTTAATTGAGGTGTTTAAGCGGATGAAGGGTATAAATAAGAGAGATATTAGCAAGGTACTTAAAGTGAGCATACAGGATAGAAATAGAAATAATAGTTTCAAACTAGAAAAATGCCGTTTTAATAAAGAAATAGGTAGAAATAGGTTTGGTAATAGAGTAGTAGACGAATGGAATAAGCTACCTAGTATAGTAGTTGCTGCCTCTTCCATGAGAGTTTCAAGCATAGGCTAGATAAGCATATGACAAATAAGGGGTGGATATAGAAAAAAGAAAATCTTATAACCAATACTAATTCATAATTTATCCTTTTCAGGTTACACTATGATAGTCTCTATTCTCCTTTCACACTTTCCTGTAAAATATCCACGACAGTTTTTCTATACTGCGTGGTATTCTTTCTGACTTTTTCCTGCCGGCTTTGACTTGAGGGTTTGGAGGGCGGGGGAGAGCCTTCTTCTTTGCTACCCTTGTCTCATTCTACTAGTTCAGTTACTCTTCTAGGGGCTGCCTAGCATGGGCCAACCGGCCTACTACAGTTATTCTCTCTTCTTATGTTCTTATGTTTTAATGTTCTTCCTCCTCCTGATCATCATCATTACCATCATCCTCATCATGATCATCAACATCATCAACATCATCATCAGCATCAGCATCATCCTTCTCCTCCTCCTCTTGATCATCATCATCTTTATCATCATCATCATCATCACGTTTTTCGCCTAAGGATGAGATGAAGTAGGATCAAGAAAATAATATACGTAAAAAGATGAAAAATAACAATTTAATAAAATAAATAAATAGATAAAGAGGAGTAGACATTTACTTTTCAAAATTTATTTTAGTTTCTCATAAAGAACAAGTTCTCTCTACTTTCGATTCCGTCTTCAATAATTTTTCTGAATGTATGTAAGTCTGTATATATTTATGTATGTATGTACGTATGAATGTGTACCTACGCTGGTTTATATGTATGTATGTGTATGTAGGTGCATGTATGTATATGTGTATGTATGAGCATGTATATGTGTGTACACATATGTATGTGCATGTGTCTGCACGAATGTATTTACATGAGTGTATCTCTGTAGCATATGTGTGTGCATTTTTTTATGTATTGTGCTATGCTTTCATGTGTATGTTCATATGGATGTGTATGTATGTAAGCACGCTGAGTCTGTGTCTGTGTGTATGAGTGAATGTCTGTGTAAATATAAGTGTGTATGTGTTTGTGTGTATGTACACTATGTGTACAACTGTGGATGTATAAGTGTTTATTTTTATGTATGTGAATGTGAATGTTTGAATGTGTGTATGTGCATGTGTGTGTGTCTGTGCATATGTGTATTTGAGTTTATTTGCATGTATGTATGTGTGAAAGTGCATGCGTGTGTGTGTATGTGCATATGTGTATGTGTGAATGTGCATGTGTGTATGTGTGTGTATGTGGATGTATGTATGCTAGTACAATTCAAAATCTAATTCTAAGTAGTGCCAAACAAGTAAACAAAGAACAAAACAAAAGCATCAACAAACCCTAACAAAAGCAACGACAATCACCCTAACTCATCCAAACAAACAAACACATCTATCAGCTCTAAATTTATCTATCATAGCTTAGGTGTGGAGAACCTTTAATTGCCTCACTAATTACACAGGTGAGATAAAAACAGGTAAAGTAAAAACAGTAAAGTGGATTTATTGAAGGACAAGATCAACAAAAGAGGATGGACGGCAAAAACTCCTTTCTGGGTACACACACACACACAGTAATGCCTCTAACAAGACGTATCCTGTTTCAGCAGGAATTTGCATGTATGCCCAGGGAGATAAGGGTCGTTTTCGCCTCCTCAATGATGTTGTAGAGGGGGTGGGGGCACCGGGTAAGAATCCAAACTATTCCTGTTGAGATGAGGTTAGGTTTGGTCGGATAGGGTTGGTTTGGGTAGACTGAGTTTGATTTAGATAAGTTTGTGTCTTACCTCTCTCCTGCCCTAACAACCCTTTTCTGCTCTCTCCTACCCTAGTCTAACTTAGCCCACCCTACCCTATTCTACCCATATCCTGCCTTACACTGACCTACTGAAACCTAGCTTTCCATCGCCTACCCTATCCTACTCTATCCTGCCTTACACTGACCTACTCAGCCCTAGCTTTCCATCCCCTACCCTATCCTACCCTATCCAATCTTCTTTCCTATCGTTCCCTTACACACACTCATCTCTTCAACCATTACCCTACTCTACCCTGCCATTTCTTCTTCTTTCCTCCCTTCCCTTACCCTTCTCTTCCCATTCCTTCCTCTCTCACATCCTCTCCCTATTTCCCCTTTTCTTCCCTCCCATAGCTTACTATACCCAACTCACTATACGCGTTTCACTCTAACTTGGCCCAGATTTTCGTCCTTCAGCTTATTTCACGTAGCTCGGTGAAGGAAGACGACAATGCTATGACTCAACATCGTATGACACTTCTTCGTGACAAGGATAGCCTTTTAGTATAGCTCCATTGCAACAACTCAGCATTCAAGACGGAGTGAAGTGAATATTAATCCAAGTAATCGAATAGCACCCACGTCAATAACTATAAAAAATAAACAATAAAGCAAGAATAACGAACAGACTCACTAGTATGTCCGATGGGTTTGGGGACACAGGCATACTCGAGTGCCCACGAGTCGTAATCGGTGGCTGATGCTTGATAGTGGTCCTCAAAGACAGGCACTCTGGGAAGGGTGTAAGTCAGGAAGTTGGGGGCAGAGTAGGGCCTCTTAGCAGTCACGTCTCCGGTACGGACTGTGGGACGATTCAGGCTGGGAGGATGAGGGCTTAGAGTTATCTTTTTGCTCTACACGCACACACACGCAAACACACACACAAAAATCCAAACACACACACACACACACACACACACACACACACACACACATGAACAAAAATGAGAAAGTTTGCTTCATATATTATTTGGGAGGAATTATATCTTTGTTTTTGCTTCACACACACACACACACACACACACACACACACACACACACACACACACACACACACACCTACTTACAAAATGTCCCAAAAATCGATCCTGTGAGATATTTTGTCCGTCTTGTAGTCCTTGATGTAAGTGTAACTCCAGCACCGTCCCACCTCTCTGTACTCGACGAAATACCTCTCCTGCTCGAACCATCTCCCCAGGTGCTAAAGAAGACGAAGGTAGGTAAAGGGGCTATCACACGGCACCTCATACGAGGTTTGCCGAGGATACGATGGTAAATCGGAACGGTAACGTGGTAAAATTTCCGACGATACCACGGGGATTTGGAACCCGTCTGTATGGATTCCTGCCGACGATACGACGGGCAAAACAGTGTGACCAAAACCCAGGCTACTCGACAGAGAATATATCATACTACATTATTAAACATTTAGCCTAACACTGAATACTTATTAATATTTTATAATAAATATCAATCGTTTTGAAGGCCTTATAAAGAGTTAATATTTCCTACACCGAGGAAACTGTGATGTCGATAAAATATCACGTGTTTACAACTGAGGGCTCCACTGCAGGTAGAGTAGACGAACCAATCGCCACCTGAAAACACCACCACAACAACAACGTACTGATGGCTTTATCATCGATTTCCTGGACAAGGGCAGCTGAATTCGCCCTTATAGAGAAATTGAGGCAGTTCCGCGTGTGTACCAGTTTGTAAACAAAAGTTGCTTCTCCTTATTCTTTATCGAGTCAGCGACAGCGATCACTGTCCACAGTCGCGAGACGGGGCTCTGGCAACAGTGTGAGAAGCATGTCCTTTGCCGAGGATACGAGGAACATGTGTGATAGCGTCCAAGTTTTGTTCCACTTAAGTCTTCCTCGGCCGTTCCTGGTACGAGGTACCGTGTGATAGACCCTTAAGTACTGATGAAAGCCAAGACGTAGGTAGGTACTGCCATCATCATCATCACTCACCCTCTCCCAGTCGAAGTCCCTTGATAATGGGTGTTATAGGACAGTCTCCCCTGAAGTACACTTGCCACTTCACTCCCATCATCATCATCATCACCATCATCATCGTCGTCGTCGTCGCGCCTATCTTGACAAATCTACACCTGGTGGGAGAAGAAACCAGGACCATTAAACATATTTCTGAAAAAATGGCAATGAAAAAGGCGTTACGAAACCTCTTATTCTTACGGTAATTTGGTCCGAAGTTTGTGAAAAGGTAACACAGGGAAGGTTACATAGAAGAATTTGTCGACTGTGGTAGTGTGTAGTTATAGGTGGTTTGTGTGTGTGTGTGTGTGTGTGTGTGAGAGAGAGAGAGAGAGAGAGAGAGAGGGGGGGGGTTGGACTGGACCATATGTTCAGTAACGGAGCAAATTGCGTTACTTCTTTCCGCGCTGCCTGTCCACGTAACCACACCACACCTGTCGATACCAAACTCCACCCCATCAATATCCACCCCACCACCCCTACACCCGCAGGCACATCCACATCCACCCCAGCACCTCTACACCCACACACCCATCCACATCCAACCAACCACCCACACCCATCCACACCGAACTTCACCCCATCCACACCCACCCCTCCCCCACCTTCCGCCCATCGGTGAAGGTGTGCTCAGGTGAATCATTAATTGGCTTCAGGAAAATGGGTTGTAATTAACAGGTAAGTTTGTAGTAGCAGAAGTAGTAGTAGTAGTATTTGTAGTAATCGAAGTAGTAGTAGTAGTAGTAGTAGCAGGAGTAGTATTAGTGGTGGTAGTAGTAGTAGTAGTAGTAGCAGTAGTGGTAGTAGTAATAGGTGAGTTGAGGGAAGTTTGTTTTACCGGGCAGGGGAACCACCCAGTCATATCAGTTCCACCACATGAAGGCCTCCATCTCTAGCCCCGGGTGAGAGAATGATGATGATGATGATGATGACGATAATGGCCATGATGATGATGATGATGATGACGATGATGATGATGGTGATGATGATGATGATGATGATGATGATTATGATGATGATTATGATGATGATAAAAATGAGGTTGAGAGGATACTGAGAGAGATAAATGAATGAAAGTGAAGAAAAGAGAAGGGAAGTGAATGAAAGTGAATGAAAGTGAATGAAAGTAAAGGAAAGTGAAGGGAAGTGAAGTGAAGTGAATGAAAGTGAATGAAAGTGAAGAGAAGTAAAGGAAAGTGAATGAAAGTGAATGAAAGTGAAAGAAAGTGAAGGAAAGTGAAGGAAAGTGAATGAAAGTGAATGAAAGTGAAAAGAAGTGAATGAAAGTGAAGGGAAGTGAAGGAAAGTGAATGAAAGTGAATGAAAGTGAAGGGAAGGGAATGAAAGTGAATGAAAGTGAAGGAAAGATGGATGAAAGTGACTAAGATGTTCCTGACATGTATTCCAGAAGGCTTAAGGAGAGGGTGATATGCAAGACAGTGATTATGACGATGAAAGTGTTGAATATAATGGTGATGAGGGGAAAGTGACGTTGCTATTGAAACGGTGACATCTGCTGCAATAAACAACAACAATAACAACAATACTAACAACAACAAGAGAGAAAAGTTGAAGAGGAACATTGTGGAGTAAATGGATGGTTATAAGTCGTTGAGAGAGAGAGAGAGAGAGAGAGAGAGAGAGAGAGAAAATTAGCCAATAAATACCCAGTCTGACAAAAAATTCCGGGATCAGTGATTGGCTCCAGGTCTGATAATCAACAGGAAACGTGCAGGTAATCCAGAGAAAACACCTGTCTCACCTGGACCACCTGTAATCAACGAACCTCTCTCTCTCTCTCTCTCTCTCTCAAACACACACACACACATATCTTCTCATAATAACTGTCATCCTCTGTTTCACTTTCCGTCGCCGCACATACACACACGCACACTCCTCTGTCTGTCTGTCTCTCTCTCTCTCACTCTCTCTCTCTCTCTCTCTCTCTCTCTCTCGACACCCACTCAAGCATATAACAGTAACTCCACGCTAAGCTAATTATCTTCTCATCTCAATCCTTTCTTTTTTTTATTTCTTACTTTTTCCTGCCAGCAATGTTTTTTTTTATCTTTCCTTTTATCTGTAACTCATATATTTTTTTCTGAGTCGTTGGTCACTTTTTATGGTTAATTCTATCGATTTATCCATATCAGTTACCTCTATTTTTCTAACTACCTATTTATCTATCAACAGTATATATTTATCTATCTATTCATTTATCTATCAATAGTATATTTTTATCGATGTATACATTTATCTATCGGTATGTATTTCTTTCATCTATTTATACAGTATATACGCTGGGAACATCTATCTATCTATTAATCTATTTTTATGAGTTATTTAACAATATACCTACTTATCTATCTATCTCTGTGTCTATTTATCTATCTCTTTATCTATCTATCTATCTATCTATATATATGAGTACTGAAACTATAATCACCGCGCCTCACCTCCATTCACTACAGCACCTTCTTCTGTGGGTCCCTCCTACAGATAAAGTACAGTACATACACCGCGTAGGGAACGGCGCCCCCCTTGTAAGTACACAGGGCCACGCCAGGGTAAGACTAGGGATCTCTTCACGCCGAAATGCAGGGGAGGGTGAGGCCTGGCTCCACCTCACGCAGTGCCACCAGGCGTAGGACCCTCGCCTTGCCATTATCGAAAGTGTCATACCTGAAGTGATGTCATCTCACCTGTACGAAATAGCGCCACTCTCGCCGATTTCCCGCGGGGTAGTTTCGCTAATGTCGGTAAAGATGATATTGTTCGGGTATATGTAATACGTTTTGTACACAGGGAGCCACGGTGACGAGGTGGTGCCGTGTCTTGCTCGCGAAATGCATGCGCAAACGGGAGCAACGGATCATTTAATATTCTACCTCTTCTTCTTCTCTTTTTCCTATCTGTCTATCTATAGCCAGACGCCTTAATCCCGTAAGGGGTGGCCACAAGTTAATCGCCTCCATGTCGCCCTGTCCCCTGCCATTTCGCTGCAATCCCCAGAACTTACACTCCTTCTCGCCCTTATACCTCTCCACTTCATCAGTCGATCTCATCCTCGGGCTCCCCCTCCCTCTTCCTGCTGGCTAATATTCTTAGGCCGAGAGAGGCTTGGCATGTTTCTTTGGCCAGAGATGCTATAGTACGCCTCTGGACGCTGCTGCTCCGGGTATGTTTGCAGCTTGTTCGTTATTGTTTTGATGTTGTCAGCACTTGTCCAGCACACGTGTGGACGCGTACTAATATCTCACTTCTGCTTCTCACTTTCCTCTGCTGGCTAATATTCTTAAGTTGAGAGAGACTTCTTATCATCTGTTTTAAATACTTAAGTTCACCTAATATTTCACCTCTCATATTTTCCACTTTTACCCACCGAAAAATACCACCTCTATCTATCTATCTATCTATCTATCAATGTCACTCTGGCTTTCACCATCAGGCTACACTCTCTCCATCTCACCCCACCTCACTCACTCCTTCTCTCCATCTCAACCTTTGTCTCCCCCTCCCCCTCCATCTCGAAAATAAATTATGTACTATTATTTCTGTCTGTCTGTCTCTCTCTCTAGGCCAGTACCTTCCGATGAAAATCCCTGAAGAGCGTGAAGAAGAGTGTGTTATCTCCACCACTGACACCCACTAACTACACCTCAGTGCTGCCAGGTCGGTGGGTGCTGTTGGCGCCTAATCCATCCCGAATACGTGCCCAAAAAGCGCAGACAGCAAAATCACACACACACACACACACACACACACACACACACACACACACACACACACCTCCTCCATCAGTCCCTGGAGTGGTGAGAGCCAGTTATTGTTATTCTTCTCTCTTATTAACCCTTAGAGATGTGTGTGTGTGTGTGTGTGTGTGTGTGTGTGTGTGTGTGTGTGTGTGTGTGTGTTGTTACCTAATTCTTGCCTAATTCTTCTTACCTAATTGTATCTTTACAGGAATGAGTCAAGCTCGTACTGTCCCGTGTCTTAAACCATATTTATCGTACAGATCCTTAAATTTGTGAATTGTTTTCGCACACATTATTTCATTCGGTAGTGCATTCCACTGATCAATTACTCTATTTGGGAAACTAAATTTCGTTACGTCTTTATCACCTGTCTTTTTTATGCAATTTTTTGCAGTGTCTTCTTGCTGATGCTTCCCCATACGTTAAGTAATCATTTATGTCTATTTTCTCCTTCCCTGATATGCATTTATATAGCATAATCAAGTCACCTCTTTTCCTTCTCTCCTGTAGTGTTGGTAGATTCAGGTTATTTAGTTTTTTTTCGTAGCTTAGATCCCCTAAGCTTGGTACTCATCTTGTAGCGGCCCTTTGAACTTTTTCAATCTTGTTTAAGTGTTTTTTGAGATGAGGACTCCTGACTACTGATCCATACTCCAGGGTTGGTCTGATGAATGATGTTATTATCTTTCTTAGCATGTCTTCATTTATGTATGTAAACGCTATTCTCATATTGGCAAGCAGTGTATACATGTTCAGTACCTTCTCACTGATGTGGTCAGCCGGAGATAGTCTGTTATTGACAATCACACCTAGGTCCTTCTCTCTTTCTGATGTGTGTAGGGTTTTATTTCCTAATGTATAATCCCAATCAGGTCTTTTTCCAGTTTTAACAAACTTGATTACATGACACTTGTCCACATTGAATTCTATTTGCCATGTACTACTCCATTCATGAAGTTTATTTAATTCTTCTTGTAGCTCTTTACAAGAGTCTGTGTTAGTAATTCTCCTTTGTATTCTTGCATCATCTGCAAACATATTTAGATAGCTTTCATTTCCAGTGTTACTGTCTATATCATTTATATACACTAAAAACATGATTGGTGCCAGCACTGAGCCCTGTGGTACTCCACTAGTGTTAGTGTGTTGTAGTGATCAGCGATAGTGCTGTGCTAGTGATCCTTGAGAGTGTGTGTTGTGGTGACCCGTAGTGACCCGTGATAGTGCTGTGCTACCTTGTGTGAACTAGTGCCTTAATGGCTTCCTCGGCAGGGAGCTGTGTCCCCACTGCAGGTATTGAAAAGGACTACCTTGAATTAAAGGAGGAACTTCTCGAACTGAAGCAGGAGGTACAAATTCTCAGGCAGGAGAAGTCACAAATGAGGGAATTATGGGAGGAGATGTTGGAGGAGAAAGAGAAAAAGGCTGAAGGTTGGACACTAGTTAACAAGGGTGCAACGAAGTTCACTCTTAAAAAGCAAATGGAAGTTAAGACAACTAATGCATTCGACGCACTACGGGACGAATGTGAAGGGAAGGCAGAGAGGGAAGTAGAGGAGAAGAACGGTGAGAGAACTTCCAGTACAGGTAAGTATAAACAGAACAAGAAAGGTAAGAAAAATGTTGCTGTATTTGGAGACTCCCAGGTGAGATATCTGAACAGGGCCATGTATACTCCACTCGCTAAACATGTGTGTCTTCCAGGGGCCAGGGTGGCTAATATGATAGAAAAAATGTCAAATATCGTAAAGGAAAGTGGTGACAATCCCACTGTGTGCCTCAGTGTAGGAGGCAATGATATTAGTAGCCGTAAGAGTGAGGTACTGTGGAAAAGGTACAAGTTGATGTTAGAAAAGGTTAGGGAGAGGGGAGGAACTCCTGTAGTGCTTGGTGTTTTACCCAGGTGGCGGGTTGGAAGGGAATGGTTGAGCAGGGCAATAGGGTTTAATTGCCGCCTTGAAAGCTATTGCAAAGATAATGCAATACCTTTCATAGACAGCTGGGACCGGTTTTATGGAAGGAGTGCCTTGTATAGTTGGGATGGGACTCATCTTAGCAGGCAGGGAGTTACTGTTTTAGCTGGAATGATAGGGAGTTGGAGGGATTTTTTCGAGGTTGAGAAGTAGGTGTACAGGAAGATGCAGCAATTACACTCAAAAATCATTATTACCATGTTTGGATAGATGCATCGATACTTGCAAAATTAAGAACAAAAGTTCAACCAATAGTGTAGATACATTCACTCAGGCACCTCAAATTGAGCAGGCGATGATAGATGATAGAACAAGCGATGATAGAAGGGCGATAAGCGATAGTAGAAAAAATTGTTATATTAGTAAAGTAAAGAGTTTCCCAGTTAGTAACAAAATAAATAACAGTAAATGCCAAGGTAGAGGCATAACTACTAGTAATAATCTGAAAGTGTACTACACAAACAGCCGGAGTTTACGTAATAAAATGGATGAACTGAAGGCTTTAATTTGTACAGAGGAAATAGACATTGCCGTTATTAGTGAAACTTGGATGAATACAGACACTCGAGAATTTTTAGCAGAATATCAGATAAAAGGCTATAATATTTTTGTGTCAAACCGTCAGGGAAGAAAGGGGGGAGGGGTAGCTATTTATGTAAAAGATTCATTAAACTGTTACAATAAAGCAGACATTAAAGTAAATAGGGACACAGAAAGTGTCTGGGTTGAAATTAGTAACAATAGGGAGAAATTAGTCTTAGGAGCAATTTACAGATCTCCTAAATTAAGTAGAGCTGATAGTAAATACCTCTGGGAGGAAATAAGGAAAGCATCACAGTCCAGCTTAGTAATAATTGTAGGGGACCTTAATCTGCCAAGGATAGATTGGAGAAATCAGACAGGAGATGCAGAGTCAGAGGAATTTCTAGAGGTAGTACAGGATAATTTCCTTTATCAGTATAGCAGGGAGCCCACCAGAGGTAATAATATACTAGATTTGGTTTTAGCTAATAAAGAAAATATCATTAGCGATATAGAGGTTGGTGGACGACTTGGTAATAGCGATCATGAAGAAATTAAGTTCAAATTTATTTGGGATGTCTGTTCCACTGAAAATACCTCCACCGTTCCTAATTTTCGTCTAGGAGATTTCGATGGCTTAAGAGCTTATTTTCGAACGGTATTCCACAGGGAGATTAGCTATTTGAGGGAATGCCAGGTCAGTGGGGAACCCCAGGTCATAGGTCAAGGCGCAGGAAACACATGGGAATGTCCGTCAGGTGTCTGTGAGAGGGGAGGTGGCAGATAGGAATGTAGTCCAGGTGACGGAAATTAACTCAGCTCCAGTACCAAACAGATGTTCAACCAGTGAGAAGTATAACGAGTTAATAAATGTAATACACGGAGGCCAAGATAGATATATTCCTTCAAAACCGTTTAGAACTAATAATTCAGAACCAAGATGGTTAAACAACAGATTAAAATCTCTCATAGGCCAAAGGAAAGGAATATATAGAAAAATAAAACTTGGAGAGGAACACTTACGTAACCGACACACGATTTTAAATAGAGAAGTAAAGAGGGAGATAAGAAAGTCAGAGAGAAGTTATCAAATTAAGGTTGCTAGTGAATCAAAAGAAAACTTCAAGGGTTTTTATCAATTGTACCGAACGAAAAATAAAGATAGGATAGGACCACTGAGAACAGAATCAGGTGACATTACCAGTGAAGATAAAGAAATGTGCTCCATCCTAAATAATTATTCCATATCAGTATTCACCAAGGAAAATCTAAACCTGGTCCCTGAAGCAGCAAATATTTACCATGAGAATACGTAAAATATTCTTATTAAAGTAACCATTAGTAAGGAGGACGTATTGAAAAAAATTAATAAGTTAAAACCTCAAAAATCGCCAGGTCCGGACGATATATATGCAAAAATTATAAAAGAAACCAAAGAAGAATTATGTCAGCCACTTTTAACGTTATTTAATGACTCTTTAAGTTCTGGAGAAGTTCCAGAGGCGTGGAAGACCGCAAACGTAGTGCCCATCTTTAAAGAGGGTGATAAATCAGCGCGTCGAATTATCGTCCGATAAGTCTAACGTCAATAATAGGAAAAATGTTAGAGTCAATTTTGGCAAATAAGATTAGAGAACACTTAGAAAGATTTAATCTTATAAACGAAAGTCAGCACGGATTCAGGCAGAGACGATCCTGCCTCACAAATTTGTTGTCATTCTACTCGGAGGTCTATGAGGCAGTAGATAGCGATAAAGCTTACGATGTTATTTATCTGGACTTTAGTAAAGGTTTTGATAGGATCCCACTCGAAAGGTTAGTTAGAAAGGTTCGAGCACACGGTGTAGACGGCGATATCTTAAAATGGATAGAATCCTGGCTGAAAGGACGAAAGCAGAGAGTATTAATAAATGGAACAAAGTCGGACTGGGGATTAGTAACTAGCGGTGTACCACAGGGTTCAGTACTCGGTCCCTTATTATTTATCATATATATAAATGATCTAGACTTAGGAGTCAATAGTAGCATCAGCAAATTTGCCGACGATACAAAAATAGGGCGTATCATTAACTCGACTGACGATTGCCGTAACTTACAAAAAGACCTCGATACATTGTCCAAATGGTCTAAAACTTGACAAATGGAATTTAACGTTGAAAAATGTAGAGTACTTAACGTAGGCAAGACCATTGGAGATACTAAATACAGCTTAGATAACAAAGAAATTAGCAAATCGGAATGCGAGAGAGATCTAGGAGTTATGATTAGTAAAGACCTTGAACCAAGGCAACAGTGTATTAATGCGAGAAATAAAGCAAATAGGGTCCTAGGATTTATTTCGAGAAGCGTGAGCAATAGATCATCTAAAGTAATACTGAAACTTTATCTAGCATTAGTAAGGCCACATTTAGACTACACAGTACAATTTTGGTGTCCTCACTATAGAATGGATATTAAGTCGTTAGAAAATGTACAGAGAAGAATGACTAAAATGATACATGACGTCCGGAACCTGTCATATGAAGACAGACTGAAAAGACTAAGTCTGCATTCGCTAGAGAGGCGTAGAGTAAGGGGAGACTTAACTTAGGTATTTAAGTGGATGAAGGGTATAAATAAGGGAGATATTAGCAAGGTACTTAAATTGAGCATACAGGATAGAACTAGAAATAATGGTTTCAAACTAGAAAAATTCCGTTTCAGTAAGGAAATCGGTAGGAATTGGTTTGGTAATAGAGTAGTAGACGAATGGAATAAGCCCCCTAGTAAAGTAGTTGCTGCCTCTTCCATTGAGAGTTTCAAGCATAGGCTAGATAAGCATATGACAAATAAGGGGTGGATATAGAATAAAGAAAATCTTATAACCAATACTAATTCAAAAAAAAATTCTTTTCAGGTTACACTATGATAGTCTCTATTCTCCTTTCACACTTTCCTGTAAAATGTCCACGCCAGTTTTTCTATACGGCGTGGTGTTCTTTCTGACTTTTTCCTGCCTGCTTCGGCTGGAGGGTTTGGAGGGCGGGGGAGAGCCTTCTTCTTTGCTACCCTTGTCTCATTCTAGTAGTTCAATTACTCTTCTAGGAGCTGCCTAGCATGGGCCAACCGGCCTACTGCAGTTATCCTCTCTTCTTATATTCTTATGTTCTTATGAGTAATTTCCCCTTAGTACTGTTCTCATTTTTCTTTTCATGAGAAAATCTTGCATCCAACAAAACAGTTTGCCTCGAGTTCCTCCTTGATGGTCCAGTTTCCATAAACGTCTTTGGTGTGGTACTGTGTCAAATGCTTTCTTGAAATTTAAATAGATACTGTCTTCCAATCCTTCTCTTTCCTGTAATGTGTCTGTTACTCTGTCATAGTAGCTCAACATATTAGTAACACATGATTTTCCTTTTCTGAAACCAAACTGCCTTTCTATTATCATACTTTGTTCTTCTAGGTGATTTACCCAAGCTTTTCTTAAAAGCTTTTCTAATACCTTGCTTACCACACTGGTTAGTGATTCTGGTCGGTAGTTAAGTGGATTTGGTCTATTCCCTTTCTTGAATGAGGGAGCAATGTTTGTTTTCATCCAAATATCAGGTAGTTTACCTTGACTCAAGGATTCCTGAAAATTAAAAATAATGGTTTACTTAACCCCTTTGCACATTCACGTAGCATCCAACATGAAATTTCATCAGGACCATTTGCTTTTCCTTTGTCTAATTTACTTAGCTCCTCCTGTATTTCTTTTTCTGATGTTTGTATATCTGGTAGTATGTGTGGGCATGCATGTTCCACATAATCCCTCTCAAAAATTTTGTCTTCTGTAAAAACTGATTGGAAATTCTTGTTTAGTGCTTCACAAATATCCTTCTCTTGTGTATAGGCGATTCCATCGTCCGTAATGGATTGTGTTTCATCTTTAACTTTGGTTTTGCTTCTGACGTAGCTGTAAAATAGCTTTGGTTGATCACTACTTTTATTTATGATATCCTCCTTAAACTGTTTTGGGGCTTCCCTCCTTATTCTTGTATAATTGTTTCTTGCCTGTTTGTAATTATTATATTCCCTTTCACTATTGTGTCTTCTGTATCTATTCCACAACAAATCTCTTCTTTCTTTTGATTTTTTTACATTCTGTATTGAACCATTTCTTTCTTTTCTTTTCTGCTTCTTTGTGCTGTGGGATGTACTTCTGTACTCCTATCTCATAAAGTTCGAAGAATTTTTTTTATATAGCAATTAAATCTTGTCCTCTAAGCTCCTTTTCCCTAGCAATTTCTAAGAAGTACTTCTTTAGGTCATGATAATTTTCCTTTTTATAGTTTAGGCTCTTTTTGTAACTTTCATTGTTGTTATCTATGTCATATGCAATCCTGAAATTGCAATTTAGTACTGCATGGTCGCTTTTGCCGAATGGGGGGTGATATATTAAATTGTCAATATCGTTTTCTTGCCTATGGTCCTTTCGCAGCAAGAAGTCCGTTCAGGGTGTGGCAGAAGTTGGGATTTCCCCGAGTGCGACGTTGCCAATTTGACCACCAATTATCGGATTATCACTGTCTCCCTACCTACCCCCATCCCACCTGTTTCTCTCTCTCTCTCCCTCTCTCTCTCTCTCTCTCTCTCTCTCTTTATATATATATATATATATATATATAAGTATCTATATCTATATTTACTCTATATATATCTATCTATCTATATATATGTATTTATATATGTGTATATTGTATATATTTATTATTTATTTTCAACTTTTTTTCCACACCACCTATGAGGTAAAAGTCTAGGCACGTTTTATTTTTAAGAGGTTTCCCCTGTAGGCCTAATCCTCTCTCTGACCCTGGGTCCCTCGCCGACCTCGACATGGCAACATGGGAAAAAAGCACTGCCACTTGTCATAGAATTCATTCAAATCGTTGTTATAATTCTAAAAAGTGATACTCAGTGTACTATATAGCTTCCTTTATTATAAACAGAATATAAAAAACAATTTCAAATAGCACATAGATGGGAAATAAGAGAGAGAGAGGCATGTACTACGGTTGATTTGGCAGAATAGCTAGAGGTGATTCAGCAGGTGGGCCCCACCCTGAACGGACTTCTTGCGGTGAAAGGACATTAGTAAATATGAGATCTAGCATTGAGGACACATCGAGTCCTCTTTTTCTGGTGCTTTCCCTTACATGTTGCGTTAGGAAAAATTCTTGCACAAGGTCCAGGAGCTTTGGGTCCCAACAGCTTTCTTGGCTTATTATATTGAAAGTATTCCAATTTATATTTGTATTAAAATCTCCATTTAGTATAATTCTTTTCTATTTCTCTTCCATTTTATGTAGTAATGCTCTTAAACTCTGAATTGTACTCTCCACCAGGACCTCATATTCGTCTCTTTCCCATGTGTTTGATCTGGGTGGCATGTACAAATTGGCTACAATTACTTCCCATTCAGATGTATTTATCTCTACTGCAATCAGTTCTACTTGTGAGGGTATATCTAATTCTATTTCTTTGACTTTTAGATTTTTCTTAGTTAATATTATAATTCCTCCTCCTTTTTTGAAGTTTCTATCTCTTCTCCATATATTATATTCCTCTAAGTTTAGGATGTCATTAGATATCCTTGGTGTTAATTTTGTTTCAGTTAGGCATATTATATGTGGTTCATTTTCTCTGACATAATCATTCATCTCTAATAATTTAGATACCATTCCATCCACATTTGAGAACATGACCTTAATCATCTTGTTTATATACTTGTCATGACATGGTTCTACTACCTTCCTCCTTTTATTCCCTCCTGTTTATATACCACTTTCGTATCTGGAATCCAATTACTTTGTAAAAAAAAAAAAATGTATTCTTCTCCTCCTCTGATCTTCCGTCATTTTTTGTTTTTGCTTCCTCCCTCTTCTTTTTCAGTAATTCCAGTTCCTCTTGTGTTAGGCATCTTTTTATCCATACATTTTTGAACTTCTCTTTTTCCATAAGATTCTTTGCATTTTTTAGTATCTCCTCTACGGTGTTTACACTCTGGAAGGTTACCTTTAGGGGTCTTGACTTGCTTTTCTCATATTTCCCTAACCTTTTGTGTTCCTCTATGTCTTTACTACAGATTTCCTCTGATCCTTCTTTCAATATGCCCATTACATTTGCCATCTCCTTTTTGTCTCTTGAGATCTTGTTTTATACTTCTTCCTCTTGTATACCAGTAATTACTATAGATTTGTTAATATCTATTGAATCTCTGACTAACTTAGGATTGTTTTGGATTATTCTTTTCACTTCATTTTTAATACTTTTTTCTTCCACCCTTGTTTCCAAGTCTTTCTTTACTTTCACCATTTCAGCATAAGTGGTTTCCACATCATTTTTGTAGCCTTGCACAGCTTCATTCACCTGTGTTATTTTCTCCTCAATATCACTGCTCTGATCTATCAGACTGCTTACTTGCCTAATTGTCTCTGTATCATTTTTGAACTCTTCCATAATATTCTCGTGGTTGACTACTGTACTTGTCATTGCACTAATTTTCTTCCTAAGTGTACCGACTTCAACTGTTAGCTCATCTATGGTTGTGTCTTTCTTGTTGACTTCCTTTCCTAATTTTTCTATATCTTCCTTTTGCAAGTGCTTCTGTTTCTTAATTTCATCAATCTCATTTTGGAAAGCCATCTCTAACCTGTGTACTCGTTCAGCCAGTTTATTGTGAGTCTCCATTTCAACCAGTTATTGGTAGAAATCATCATTCTGTTTTCTACCTTTATCCCTTTTCTTTTCCATATTTGCTTTACTAAAGTATGTGGTCATTTTGCAGTACTAAAAGCGCATATGGTACTTACATTCCCTGAGGCATATTGTAGACTAAGCAACGATCAGCTGATTGTGTGCATTCTTGCACTGCTTCTTTACTTTTCCGTTTGACCAAGTCTTACTTAAAACTTCTTTTTTATATTAGAACACCCTTTAATCTAACCTTGTACAGAGCTTGACTCATGTGCGTATGTGTGTGTGTGTGTGTGTGTGTGTGTGTGTGTGTCTTGGTAGTATTAGTAGTAGTAGTAGGTGGCGGTGAGAAAGTCAGAACAAAGAGGAGCGGGGTCTGGTGAGAGAGGGTCAGACGGCCGCGCCTGTTTAACATTTACAAGGTCTCAGTTTCTCTCCGGGGAGGGGTACGGGGATAACAGGATGAGTGGAGACAATGGACTTTAATCTGGATGAAAGAGAAAGAGAGAGAGAGAGAGAGAGAGAGAGAGAGAAGGATAATACAGAAGGTATGGAGTGGCAGATGAGGCAAAGGGAGAGCTTTGCGTCGTCAGTAATTAGGGGAGTAGGGCTGGGTTGGGCAGGCTTGGTAAAGGGTGTGAGAGCTTCAGACAAAGAGGCAGATGTAGGGGAGGAACAGGGTGCTCATTATGACTCTGGTGCTAACAGTACTGCACATCACTGATGGACATAGCGCTGTAGTAGCAACATGTAGGGATGGATATAAGTTCGTTCGAAAATGCACAAAGAAGAATGACAGAAATGATACATGATATTCGTTTCTTTTCATATGAAGGCAGTCTAAGTAGACTAAATTTGCTCTCTCTCTCTCTCTCTCTCTCTCTCTCTCTCTCTCCTGGGGGGAGATGTGCATCACCCTGGGAAAATTTCTTTCTTTTATGAGTTGCTGTTATAAACTTATTCTTTCATTTCTTAATTTTTACTGCATATTTTCAAAAATATTTATTATTGGGGGCTGGGTGAGCTGGCATCCTGTTTGAGTCAAGGACGCAAAGGAAAGTGAACCAAGTCGCTCTGGCCGGGTTAGACTGGGTCAATGTGAGTGTTGCCACTCAGGAGGGTTTAATATATTATTTTTTAAAAAAAGAAACTGACATATTTTTACCTAAATTCCTGCACATTATCATATAATCATAACTGTGACATTATTACTCACGCCTGAAATATGGTAACAGCCAATAAAAGTGACTACATTTTAGCAACACTAAAATATTTATGCCACGTTTCTGTGTTGCCGTATAAATATTTTATGCATAATAAGTTTACTGTTCTTATATATATTATAATACACACGTTAACATTGTATTTGTATGTGTTTTTCGTATTTCAGCTGCCTTTTACATATATAACAGCCGTTTCACATCGCGGGTTTGGGAAACAAAGCAACACTGTACAGAGGGTCGCGCCACACCCTAGCCGCCAGTTTAGATTTGTCAGACCATAGAAAGGCATAGCCTTGAGCCTTGAGGATTTAGGATTAATACAAAAGGCTAGCACACACACACACACACTTGGGGTCATGGAAATGCAGGTCTAGTAGAGACACTAAATAGCTGGGGCTTGACAATGCATTTGAGGAGTGGCAGGATAAGGATTACTGAGTCATCTGAGTATTAGTACATCAGGCATACGTTTTCTGATTTTTTTTTTTTTTGATGAACATCGTATCCATAACACAAAATCTCCCAATAGGCTCTCAGTCATTTCAAAAATAGGCCAAAAAAGCGCAACGCACAGCCGTTCAAATTAGAGCTCAAATAATCTTCCAAAGTCGCCGAATCAGGCGCAAAACGCGCGCACCTGCCAATCCTGTCTCTTATTTTACCACCACGGCATACATGGCCGCCAGGCCCATTGACCTGTGTTTGAGTGTCGATTAGGGGAGTCATATCCTGAGGGAGGGCTGGGCCGGGTGCTAATGATTTCGTCAGTTACACCCACCACCACTTGCCAACGATCTTGATGTCTCTACAGTCGCTCTATTTTATGAAGGCAGTTTGGGTGGGGTGCTCTGGGACCTCACTCTGTTAGCTCTGTTGCCACATCGTTGCCACACACGTTCTCTCTCTCTCTCTCTCTCTCTCTCTCTCATATTTATATTAACTACTACTAAATGTATTTTCTTTATTTTCCCTCTTGTCTTCGACTTTTTTTCCACACCACCCCAGAGGTAAAAGTCTATAGATGAGTTTTTTTTTTTTTATATAGCTTCCGTAGCGGAAGACTGACCGAGTATGACCCGCTCACGCAGGGCTATCCCTCATGTCACAACCTGACACGTCGCAAAAGAAACGCTGACAAGTCTTATGAAATTTATACTATACTATAGCTTTTTTATTGAATTACATCTATACAGAGTGTTTAAAATTCATTTATAAGTAGTTACTAGCTTAAAATAGGAGAGTGAGAGAAAGAGAGAAAGAGGTGAGCACAAATAATTACACGTGTGTCGGCGGCGATGTGGCACCAGAGCTAACCGTGTGAGGTTCCAGATCGTCCCACCCAAACTGCCTCCATAAAATAGAACGACTATAGTCACCCTTGTTTTTGCTAAGAGACAAGATTTACAGTAAGGTTAATTTAGCATGTACCCTCTCGAATTGAAGTCGCTGAAAACCCGCCAGTTAAGATATCAACTAGCCCAAAAAACCGCCTAACCGCCATAGTTAAATTTAACCCGCCAGTCTCAATTTAATACCGCCCAATTTAGCAGAAAATCCGCCAACCTGGACACTCTGGTGCTGCCACGTCGGTGGGTGCTGTTGGCGTCCAATCCATCCCGAAAACGTGCCTAAAAAAGAGTAGGCAGCAAAATCATACACACACACACACACACACACACACACACACACACACACACACACACACACCACGCCTCCATCAGTCTTGGGATTGCTGAGAGCCAGTTATTGTCATTCTTCTCTATTATTAACCTGTAGAGGTGTGTGTGTGTGTGTGTGTGTGTGTGTGTGTGTGTGTGTGTGTGTGTGTGTGTGTGTTGGTATAATAGAGAGAGAGAGAGAGAGAGAGAGAGAGAGAGAGAGAGAGAGAGAGAGAAGGATAATACAGAAGGTATGGAGTGGAAGATGAGGCAAAGGGAGAACTTTGCGTCGTCGGTAATTAGGGGAGCAGGGCTGGGTTGGGCAGGCTTGGTAAAGGGTGTGAGGTCTTCAGACAAAGAGGCAGATGTAGGGGAGGAATTGGGTGGTCATTATGACTCTGATGCTAACAGTACTGCACATCAGTGATGGACATAGCACTGTGGTAGCAACATGTAGGTACGGATGTAAGTTCGTTCAAAAACGCACAAAGAAGAACGACAGAAATGATACAGCCGTTTCACATCGCGGCTTTGGGAAACATAGCACCAATGTACAGAGGGTCGCGGCACACCCTAGCCGCCAGTTTAGATTTATTAGACCATACTACCACCACCACCATCACCACCACCACTACTATGCCTACCACCATCACTTGTACAAATGCAACAACTACTACTACTACTATTACTACTACTAATACTACTACTACTATTACTACTACTACTACCACTACTACTACTACTACCACGCTTGCCACATACATAACTCCTCCCGCGGACTTACACTTCTCAACTCACACTTCTCCAGCATGAGGTACGATTCATCTTATCTACCACTCTCCATCCGAGTTGACCCAAAGGCATATCATTATTCATTATGATCATCACCATCAACATCATCATCATCATCATCGATATCATCACCATCATCATTATCATCACCCTTTTCTTGCTCCTCCTCATCACCATCACCATAATCATCATCATCATCTCCCTTCTCCTCCTTCTCCTCCTCCTCATCATCATCATCATGATCATCATCCTCGATATATTGTCCAAATGGTCTAAAACTTGGCAAATGGAATTTAACGTTGAAAAATGCAAAGTACTTAACGCAGGCAAGACCATAGCATAGATAAGAAAGAAATTAGCAAATCGGAATGCGAGAGGGATCTAGGAATTATGATTAGTAACGAACTTAAACGAAGGCAATAGTGTATAAATGCGAGAAATAAAGCAAATAGGGTCCTAGGATTTATTTCGAGAAGCGTGAGCAATAGATCATCAAAAATAATACTGAAACTTTATCAAGCATTAGTAAGGCCACATTTTGACTACGCAATACAATTTTGGTGTCCTTACTATAGAATGGATATTAATTCGTTAGAAAATGTACAGAGAAGAATGATAAAAATGATACATGACGTCCGGAATCTGTCATATGAAGTCAGACTGAAAAGACTAAGTCTGCATTCGCTACAGAGGCGTAGAGTAAGGGGAGACTTAATTAAGGTGTTTAAGTGGATGAAGGGTATAAATAAAGGAGATATTAGCAAGGTATTTAAAGTGAGCATACAGGATAGAACTAGAAATAATGGTTTCAAAATATAGTAGCCGCAGCGAGATATGAACGCTGTGGTGGGGCAGCCGGGATAACCGGGGATTCCCCCACTGTAGCCATATCCACATGTCACCGACCATAGAGGTAGGATGTCACCGACCATCGGCCACCGCTGCAGCCCCGCTCCATGATCCTTACCCTGTGTCTCTGGCTTTCTCTTTCTCTCTCGGTTTCTATATAAACTGGTGTATTTCCAAAACTAATTATGAAATTATTATGACTTTTGTTCCACACCACCACTGAGGTAAAAATCAAGAAGAGTTTTCTGTATAAAGGTTTCCTCCCCCTTGTCTGAGGGCAGGTCAGTTCTGGCGAGTGTATAATTATAGGTCAGGCGGAGGTATCGGCAAGGCCGCACTCCCCCGCTCATATGCCACATTTATATACCCAACTCCCTATACGCGTTTCACTCTATCTTGGCCCAGATTATCGTCCTTCAGTTTATTTCACGTAGCTCGGTGACGGAAGACGACAATGCTATGATTCAACATCGTATAGCACTTCTTGACAAACATAGCCTCTCAGTATAACTCCATTGCAACAACTCAGCATTCAAGACGGAGTGAAGTGAATATTAGTCCAAGTAATCGAATAGCACCCACGTCAATAACTATAAAAAATAAACATTAAAGGAAGAATAACGAATAGACTCACTGGTATGTCCGATGGGTTTGGGGACACAGGCATACATGAGTGTCCACGAGTCGTAATCGGTGGCTAATACTTGAAAGTGGGACTCTTGGCCAGGCATTCCTTGAAGAGTGTAAGTCAGGAACTTGGGGGCGGAGTACAGTAGTGCCTCTTAGCAGTCACGTCTGCAGTAAGGACTGTGGGCCGGTTCAGCCTGGGAGGATCAGGGCTTGGAGTTATCGTTTTGGTTTACACGCACACACGCGGAAACACACACACACACACACACAGACACACAGACACACAGACACAGACACACACACACACACACACACACACACACACACACACACACACACACACACACACACACACACACATGAATAAAAATGAGAAAGTTTTGTTCATATACTATTTGCGAGGAAGTATATCTTTGTTTTTGCTTCACACACACACACACACACACACACACACACACACACACTTACCTACTTACACACACCTACTTACAAAATGTCCCAAAAATTGGTCCTGAGAGATATATTGCCCGTGTTGTAGTCCTTGATGAAAGTGTAACTCCAGCACCGTCCCACCTCTTGGTTCCCGACGAAATACCTCTCTTGCTCGAACCAGGACCCATATACATATAGGGTCTTCTCACACCTTTCCACTACGCAGATTTACTGACGTCACGCTTGAGACAGGGCACTCCCCCCATTTCTCCCCACCCACCATCTCCCTTGGGACCTCAGAGGGAGGCCTCAAGTTGCGGTGAGGTGCAGCTGTCTGTCATCCTCCATACCCACCCCTCCCACCTTGCTTCCTTCACACAACTCTGTTCCCCACACACATTTCCTCAATTCAAATGATTGTTTAACCTCTCCCTTCTCATATTTAAAGATACATGATTTACAAATAAACACAATATACTCTAATAGTGACATTTATTAGGATACATGGATATCATCTTGTTATAAATGATATCGGATGTTTATTGGTACTGCTACCGGTATTTACTATATGTTACTATGCAGGCTTCATTTCCTTAACTTCGACATCTTACTCTGCAGCTTTCGTGTCGAGTTAGCCAAATTTCTGTTTAATACTCGCATCCTGAAAAATACTCGGTATCGAACAAAAAGGCTAATTACTTCAGTAGGAAGAGACACATGCCTATATATTAGTACTGATAATGCCTTGCCAGTTGTCTTTTAAATTACCGTTGGTAAGGCTTAGGTTTTATGCTGGTTTTAAGCCACAGTATGTCAAATGTATATATTCCGCATATATCATGGAGAGAGAGAGAGAGAGAGAGAGAGAGAGAGAGAGAGAGAGAGACTGCGTAGATACCAAATCGTTAATTATGAATAACAAATCTCTTAATCCGAGCTACTAAGTATGTGTGAATGTATTTCATATACTCTTTGTGGCTTCATGTACATAAAAAGCTATATAGTTTTTACGAATTATTCACTCTTTGAGATCGAAAAGTGGCTGTATAAATCATTTCCAACGACCTGCCACCGTTGTTTTTGCGACCTGGAAGGGAGGGAGGGAGGGAAGGAAGGGGGGGGATGATAACATACTTCATGCCAAACGCTTCCAGATGGGATTACTACGTTACGAACCTGCTTTAAACAAATACATTCTGCGATATACCGTATTTAATTTTCAACACTACTGCTTTCTTGCTTGGGTACTCAGTAATGGTTACCTACAGTACGTGGGTAGAACAAAATAATGGTGGGTAAATATGAATACTAGCAACTCATACTAGTGCGGTGGCCAGTTGCCTCAATTTATTTTACCTGGGCTGGTAAATGCAATGCACTACGTGCTATTCCACATTTCGGCAAGCACTAACTCCGTGAGGGGAGATATACTGTACAGCTTATAAAGAGCAAAGCCCACCATATACAGGGATATGCACCTACGCAGAGAGAGAGAGAGAGAAAGGGGAAGGGACTTAACATTTAATGAAGCTGATGGCAGATTCAGCGTTGGCAGGACGTGCTCTTCAAGGCGTATTTGATTTATTGGAATAGGCAGTTTGAGAAGTTCATATTTTAGATTTCTTTTATAAGCACTTTGATCAAAGTGAAGGCTGCAGATGCGAGCAGTATTCGGATTAATTGTGTCTTTCCTCTTGCACAGATGAATCCACTTACGTCTAATCTCTTCATCTTTGGGGAAAATATAGAAAGTTATATCCCCACCTTTCTTCAGTAAAGAGTTACAGCCAAACAATGCACAATTGGTAGGCATTATTTCACTGGGCACATACAATGGAATAAAGTGCAGGTGACAGAGATAACCTGTTTGGCGCCGTGACCTCTGAGCAATTGAGTCTACTTCTCACTATATGGCAACCCCTTCTCGGAAGACCTCACCTGGTGTCTTCGCCATGACGTCATGCGCAAACGCGACGCGTTTTGGGGTCGGTATGGTTAGACCCTGTATGTATATGGGTCTTGGCTCGAACCATCTCCCTAGATGCTGAAGGAGACTTAGGTATAGGTAAGTACTGAAGAAAACCAATAAGTTGGTAGGTACTGCCATCATCATCGTCATCATCACTCACCCTCACGAAGTCGAAGTCCTAGATAATAGGTGTTATTGGACAGGCGCCCCTGAAGTACACTTGCCCCTTCACTCCCATCATCATCATCATCATCATAATCATCATCATCATCATCGTCGTCCTTGCCCCCATCTTGACAAATCTCAACCTGGAGGGTGAAGAAACCAGGACCATTAAACCAGTCTCACATAAATTGCAATGAAAAAGGAGTTACGAAGACCCGTAATCTTACCGTAATTAGGTCCGAAGGTTATAAAAAGTTAAAACAGAGACGGATGCATAGAGGAGTTTGTCAACTGAGGTAGTTTGAGGTTCTAGGTGGTTTGCGTGTGTGTGTGTGTGTGTGTGTGTGTGTGTGTGTGAGGGGGGAACTGGACCTTATGTTCAGTAACGAAACAGATTGCGTTACCTCTTTCCATGCTGCCTGTCCACGTAACCACACCACACCTATCCATACCACACTCCACCCCATCCACATCCACCCAACCACCCTTACACCCACACACCCATCCACTCCCACCCCTCCCCCACCATCCGCCCATCGTTGTAGGTGTGCTCAGGTGAATCATTAATTGGATTCCGGAAAAAGGGTTATAATTAACAGGTAATGTAGTAGCAGAAGCCGCCGTCGTAGTAGTAGTAGTAGTCATCGTAGAAGTAGTCGTAGTAGTAGTAGTAGTAGTGGTAGTAGTAGAAGTAGTAGTAACAGGAGTTTTGGAGGACGTTTGTTAACCGGACAGGGAAACCACCAAGTTATGTCAGTGCCACCACGTGAAGGCCTCCCTTTCTAGCCCTGGGTGCGAGTAAGAAGTTGATGATGATGATGATGACGGTGATGGCCATGATGATGAAGATGATGATGATGAAAATGAGGTTGGGAGGACAGTGAGGGATATAAGAAAGTGAATGAAATGAAGGAAAGTGAATGAAAGTGAAGGAAAGTTGATGAAAGTGAAGGAAAATGAAAGTCAAAGAAAGTAAAGAGAAGTGGGTCAAAGTGAATTAAAGTGATGGGAAGTGGATGAAAGTGAATGAAAGCGAAGGAAAGTGAATGAAAGTGAAGGAAAGTGAAGGAAAGAGAAGGAAAGTGAATGAAAGTGAATGGAAGTGAAGGAAAGTGAAGGAAAGTGAATGCAAGTGAATAAAAGTAAATGAATGTGAAGGAAAGTGAAGGAAAGTGAAGGGACGTGAGTGAAAATGAAGGAAAGTGAAGGAAAGTGGATGAAAGTGACTAAGATGTTCATGAAATGTATTCCAGAAGGCTTAAGGAGAGGGTGATATGCAAGACAGTGATTATGACGATGAAAGTGTTGAATATAATGGTGATGAGGGGAAAGTGACGTTGCTATTGAAACGGTGACATCTACTGTAATAAACAATAATAACAACAACAACAACAACAACAAGAGAGAAAAGTGGAAGAAGAACATTGAGGATTATATGGATGGAAGGAAGTCGTTAAGAGAGAGAGAGAGAGAGAGAGAGAGAGAGAGAGAATTAGCCAATAAAAACCCAATATGACATAAAATTCCGGGATCAGTGATTGGCTCCAGGTGGGATAATCAACCGGAAACGTGCAGGTAATCCAGAAAACACACCTGTCTCACCTGGTCCACCTGTAATCACCGAACCTCTCTCTCTCTCCCCCTCTCTCTCTCTCTCTCTCTCTCTCTCTCTCAGACACACACACACACACAAATACCTTCTCGTTATAACTATCATACTCTGTTTCACTTTCCCTCGCCACACACACACACACACACACACTCCTATCTCTGTCTGTCTGTCTGTCTGTCTGTCTGTCTCTCTCTCTCTCTCTCTCTCTCTCTCTCTCTCTCTCTCACGACACCCACCCAAGCATATAAGAGTAACGCCACGGTAAGCTAATTATCTCCTCTCTCATTCCTTTCTTCTTTTTTTCTTACTTTTTCCTGCCAGCAATGTTATTTTTTTATCTTTCTTTTTATCTGTAACTTTTTTTTTTTCTCAATCGTTGGTGGTCACTTTTTATGGTTAATTCTATCGATTTATCCATATCAGTTTCCTCTATCTTTCTGACTACCTATTTATCTATCAACAGTATATCTTTATCTATCTATTCATTTATCTATCAATAGTATATCTTTATCTATCTATACATTTATCTATCGGTATGTATCTCTTTTATCTATTTATGTATTATATACGCTGGGAACATCTATGTATCAATTAATCTATTTTTATGAACTATTTAACTATCTACCTACTTCTCTATCTCCCTACCCATCTATCTCTAAGTGTCTATTTATCTATCTATCTATCTATATATATGAGTACTGAAACTATAATCACCGCGCCTCACCTCCATTCACTACAGCACCTTCTTCTGTGGGTCCCTCCTACAGGTAAAGTACAGTACATACACCACGTAGGGAACGGCGCCCCCCTTGTAAGTACACAGGGCCACGCCAGGGTAAGACTAGGGATCTCCTCACGCTGAAATGCAGGGGAGGGTGAGGCCTGGCTCCACCTCACGCAGTGCCACGACGCGTAGGAAACTCGCCTTCCCATAATCGAAAGTGTAATACCTGAAGTGACGTAATGTCACCTGCACGAAATAGCGCCACTCTTGCCGATTTCCCGCGCGGTAGTTTCGCTGATGTCGGTAAAGATGATATTGTTCCGGTATATGTAATACGTTTGTACACAGGGAGCCACGGTGACGAGGTGGTGCCGTATCTTGCTCGCGAACTGCATGCACAAACGGGAGCAACGGATCATTTAATATTCTACCTCTTCTTCTCTTCTTCCTATCTCTCTATCTATAGCCAGACGCCTTAATCCCGTAAAGGATGGCCACAAATAAATCGCCTCCATGTCGCCCTGTCCCCTGCCATTTAGCTGCCATCCCTCAAACTTACACCTCTTCTCTCCCTTATACCTCTCCACTTCATCAGTTGATCTCATTCTCGGTCTCCCCCTCCCTTTTCCTACTGACTAATATTAAGCTGAGAGAGGCTTATCATGTTTCTCTGGCCAGAGATACGAAAGTTCGCCTCTGGACGCTGCTGTTCCGGGTATGTTTGCAGCTTGTTCGTTATTGTTATGATGTTCTCAGCACCTGTTCCAGCACGCGAGTGGAGAAGCCCTAATATCTCACTTCTGCTTCTCACTTTCCTTTGCTGGCTAATATTCTTAAGTTGAGAGAGACTTCTTATCATCTGTTAAAAATACTGAAGGTCACCTAATATTTCACCTCTCATATTTTCCACTTTTACCCACCTAGAAATACCTACCTCTATCTTTCTATTTGTCCATCTATCTATCTATTTATCTATCAATGTCACTCTGTCCTTCACCATCAGGCTGCACTCTCTCCAACTCACCCCGCCTTCCTCATTCCTTCTGTTCATCTCATCCTCTGTCTCCCCCACCCCCTCCATCTCGAACATATAATATGTAATATTAAAATTTCTCCCTCTCCCTCTCTCTCTCTCTCTCTCTCTCTCTCTCTCTCTCTCTCTCTCTCTCTCTCTCTCTCTCTCTCTCTCTTTATCTATCTATCTATCTATCTATCTATCTAGGCCAGTACCTTCAGATGAAAATCCTTGAAGAGCGTGAAGAAGAGTGTGTTGTCTCCTCCACTGACACCCACTAACTACACCTCAGAGCTGCCAGGTCGGTGGGTGCTGTTGGCGCCCAATCCATCCCGAAAACGCGCCGAAAAAGCGCAGACAGCAAAATCACACACACACACACACACACACACACACACACACACACACACACACACACACACACACACACACACACACCTCATCCATCAGTCTTGGGAGTGGAGAGAGCCAGTTATTCTCATTCTTCTCTATTATTAACCCGTAGAGGTGTGTGTGTGTGTGTGTGTGTGTGTGTGTGTGTGTGTGTGTGTGTGTGTGTGTGTGTGTAAGTCAGTGCTGCCAGGTCGGTGGGTGTTGTTGGCGCCAAATCCATCCCGGAAACGCGCCCAAAAAGCGCAGACAGCAAAATGACACACACACACACACACACACACACACACACACACACACACACACACACACACACACACACACACACACACACACACACACACACACACACACACACACACACACACCTCTCATCCGTCAGTCTTGAGACTGGCAAGAGCCAGTTATTGTCATTCTTCTCTACAGTATTATTAAGCCGTAGAGGTGTGTGTGTGTGTGTGTGTGTGTGTGTGTGTGTGAGAGAGAGAAGGAGGGGGGGAATGGACCTTATGTTCAGTAACGAAACAGATTGCGTTACCTCTTTCCATGCTGCCTGTCCACGTAACCACACCACACCTATCCATACCACACTCCACCCCATCCACATCCACCCCACCACCCTTAAACCCACACACCCATCCACACCGCACTCCACCCCATCCACTTTCACCCCTCCCCCACCATCCGCCCATCGTTGAAGGTGTGCTCAGGTGAATAATTAATTGGATTCCGGAAAAAGGGTTATAATTAACAGGTAATGTAGTAGCAGTAGCCGCCGTCGTAGTAGTAGTGGTAGTCATCGTAGAAGTAGTCGTAGTAGTAGTAGTAGTAGTAGTAGAAGTAGTAGTAACAGGAGTTTTGGAGGACGTTTGTTAACCGGACAGGGAAACCACCAAGTTATATCAGTGCCACCACGTGAAGGCCTCCCTCTCTAGATGCGCTTGCGAGTATGAAGTTGATGATGATGATGATGACGGTGATGGCCATGATGATGATGATGATGATAATGAAAATGAGGTTGAGAGGACAGTGAGGGACATAAGAAAGTGAATGAAATGAAGGAAAGAGAATGAAAGTGAAGGAAAGTTGATGAAAGTGAAGGAAAGTGAAAGTCAAAGAAAGTAAAGAGTAGTGGGTCAAAGTGAATTAAAGTGATGGGAAGTGGATAAAAGTGAATAAACGCGAAGGAAAGTGAAGGAAAGTGAAGGAAAGTGAAGGGAAGGGAAGGAATGTGGATGAAAGTGAAGGGAAGTGAATGAAAGTGAAGGAAAGTGAAGGGAAGTGAATAAAAGTAAATGAATGTGAAGGGAAGTAAGGAAAGTGAAGGGACGTGAGTGAAAATGAAGGAAAGTGAAGGAAAGTGGATGAAAGTGACTAAGATGTTCATGAAATGTATTCCAGAAGGCTTAAGGAGAGGGTGATATGCAAGACAGTGATTATGACGATGAAAGTGTTGAATATAATGTTGATGAGGGGAAATGAAATTGCTATTGAAACGGTGACATCTACTATAATAAACAACAATAACAACAACAACAACAACTACAACAACAAGAGAGAAAAGAGGAAGAAGAACATTGAGGAATATATAGATGGAAGGAAGTCGTTAAGAGAGAGAGAGAGAGAGAGAGAGAGAGAGAGAGAGAGAGAATTAGCCAATAAAAACCCAATATGACATAAAATTCTGGGATCAGTGATTGGCTCCAGGTGGGATAATCAACCGGAAACGTGCAGGTAATCCAGAAAACACACCTGTCTCACCTGGTCCACCTGTAATCACCGAACCTCTCTCTCTCTCCCTCTCTTTCTCTCTCTCTCTCTCTCTCTCTCTCTCTCTCTCTCTCTCTCTCTCAGACACACACACACACACACACACAAATACCTTCTCGTTATAACTATCATACTCTGTTTCACTTTCCCTCGCCACACACACACACACACACACACACACACACACACACACTCCTATCTCTCTCTGTCTCTGTCTGTCTGTCTGTCAGTCTGTCTGTCTGTCTGTCTCTCTCTCTCATTCTCTCTCTCTCTCTCACGACACCCACCCAAGCATATAAGAGTAACGCCACGGTAAGCTAATTATCTCCTCTCTCATTCCTTTCTTCTTCTTTTC